>NW_026870977.1:686824-1030236 GCF_033118175.1 Dama dama
CCTAGGCCCAGGGGAAAGGCACCAGCGGGGATGAGCCAGTGGAGGCGCAAGGGCATGTCTGGACCCAGTCCCCGCAGCCTGCCCCTTGGTGGGGCAGTACCCCCGGAGGCCAGGAAGGTCTGTGCAAGGCTGCCAGGGGCAGGGACAGCGCTGGGTCCTGCCCCTGGCCTGTGGGACGTCTGAGCACAACCGGCACTCTCCCGCTGGAAGACCTCCCCGGCTGCCTCGAAAGGCCGGTTTGAAAGCACTCCCTCCCGCTGTTCCCGCCAGGCACGCGCAATGCTCCCAAGCCCGGTAGAAAAGCGCTTCGGGGTGGTGCTCTCTCCGGGCCCTTGCCCCTAAGCCTGCGGGCCAGGCAGGGGGAACACACTCCCAGGCCAAGACAGAACGACATGAACACGTCTGTTCCTGCCCCCTACACCGGCAGAGAGCTCGGGGGAGCCAGAGTCTCTCAGGCAGGTGCTGGGCTGGCTGCCTGTGTGGGAAGGGGCAGAGCCGACCTAGGGGCAAGTTGGGCCTCTTGCTCTCCCTGCTGCCCTGAGGCTGCTGGGCCAAAGACGTCTTGGGCATCCAGCCCTTTGCTGGTCCCTTCCCTCTGACGAGGCCCTCTGAGCTCCAGCACCTTGCAGTGTGGAGACAGCACCTGCCAGCAATCTCCTCTCCAAGGAGGCCTCAACCGAGGCCTAGGCCCAGGGGAAAGGCACCAGCGGGGATGAGCCTGGGGAGGCGCCCGGGCATGTCTGGACCCAGTCCCCGCAGCCTGCCCCTTGGTGGGGC
This sequence comes from Dama dama, assembly GCF_033118175.1. Taxonomy (NCBI): domain Eukaryota; kingdom Metazoa; phylum Chordata; class Mammalia; order Artiodactyla; family Cervidae; genus Dama; species Dama dama. Next base: position 687,602 of record NW_026870977.1, read on the forward strand.
AGTACCCCTGGAGGCCAGGAAGGTCTGGGCAAGGCTGACCAGGGGCAGGGGACCTGCTGGGTCCTGCCCCTGGCCTGTGGGGCCTCTGAGCACAACCGGCCCTCTCCCACTGGAAGACCACCCCGGCTGCCTCCAAAGGCCGTTTTGCACGCACTCCCGCCCACTGTTCCCACCAAGCGCGCACAATGCTCCCATCCCGGGAGAAAAGCGCTTCGGGGTGGTGCTCTCTCCGGGCCCTTGCCCCTGAGACTGGGGGCCAGGCAGGGGGTCCACACTCCCAGGCCAAGGCAGAACCACATGCACAGGTCTGTTCCTCACCCCTGCACCGGCAGAGAGCTCGGGGGAGCCAGAGTCTGTCAGGCAGCTGCTGGGCTGGCCGCCTTTGTGGGAAGGGGCAGAGCCGACCTAGGGGCAAGTTGGGCCTCTTGCTCTCCCTGCTGCCCTGAGGCTGCTGGGCCAAAGAGGTCTTGGGCATCCAGCCCTTTGCTTGTCCCTTCCCTCTGACGAGGCCCTCTGAGCTCCAGCACCTTGCAGTGTGGAGACAGCCCCTGCCAGCAACCTCCTCTCCAAGGAGGCCTCAACCGAGACCTAGGACCAGGGGAAAGGCACCAGCGGGGATGAGCCTGGGGAGGCGCCCAGGCATGTCTGGACCCAGTCCCCGCAGTCTGCCCCTTGGTGGGGCAGTACCCCCGGAGGCCAGGAAGGTCTGGGCAAGGCTGGCCAGGGGCAGGGGACCTGCTGGGTCCTGCCCCTGGCCTGTGGGGCCTCTGAGCACAACCGGCCCTCTCCCACTGGAAGACCTCCCCGGCTGCCTCCAAAGGCCGGTTTGCAAGCGCTCCCGGCCACTGTTACCAGCAGGCGGGCACAATGCTCCTAAGCCCGGAAGAAAAGCGCTTCAGGGTGGTGCTCTCTCTGGGCCCTTGCCCCTGAGCCTGGGGGCAAGTCAGGGTGTCCACACTCCCAGGCCAAGGCAGAACCACATGCACACGTTTGACCTGCCCCCTGCACCGGCAGAGAGCTCCGGCGGCCAGAGTCTGTCAGGCAGCTGCTGGGCTGGCCGCCTGTGTGGGAAGTGGCAGAGCCGACCTAGGGGCAAGTTGGGCCTCTTGCTCTCCCTGCTGCCCTGAGGCTGCTGGGCCAAAGAGGTCTTGGGCATCCAGCACCTTGCTGGTCCCTTCCCTCTGACGAGGCCCTCTGAGCTCCAGCACCTTGCAGTGTGGAGACAGCCCCTGCCAGCAACCTCCTCTCCAAGGAGGCCTCAACCGAGGCCTAGGCCCAGGGGAAAGGCACCAGCGGGGATGAGCCTGGGGAGGCGCCCGGGCATGTCTGGACCCAGTCCCCGCAGCCTGCCCCTTGGTGGGGCAGTACCCCCGGAGGCCAGGAAGGTCTGGGCAAGGCTGGCCAGGGGCAGGGGCCCTGCTGGGTCCTGCCCCTGGCCTGTGGGGCCTCTGAGCACAACCGGCCCTCTCCCACTGGAAGAACTCTCCGGCTGCCTCCAAAGGCCAGTTTGCCAACACTCCCGCCCGCTGTTCCCGCCAGGCACGCACAATGCTCCCAAGCCCGGGAGAAAAGCACTTCGGTGTGGTGCTCTCCTCGGGCCCTTGCCCCTGAGCCTGGGGGCCAGGCAGTTGGTCCACACTCCCAGACCAAGGCAGAACCACATGCACACGTCTGTTCCTGACCCCTGCACCGGCAGAGAGCTCGGGGGAGCCAGAGTCTGTCAGGCAGCTGCTGGGCTGGCCGCCTGTGTGGGAAGGGGCAGAGCCGACCTAGGGGCAAGTTGGGCCTCTTCCTCTCCCTGCTGCCCTGAGGCTGCTGGGCCAAAGAGGTCTTGGGCATTCAGCCCCTTGCTGGTCCCTTCCCTCTGACGAGGCCCTCTGAGCTCCAGCACCTTGCAGTGTGGAGACAGCCCCTGCCAGCAACCTCCTCTCCAATGAGGCCTCAACCGAGGCCTAGGCCCAGGGGAAAGGCACCAGCGGGGATGAGCCTGGGGAGGCGCCCGGGCATGTCTGGACCCAGTCCGCGCAGCCTGCCCCTTGGTGGGGCAGTACCCCCGGAGGCCAGGAAGGTCTGTGCAAGGCTGCCAGGGGCAGGGACAGCGCTGGGTCCTGCCCCTGGCCTGTGGGACGTCTGAGCACAACCGGCACTCTCCCGCTGGAAGACCTCCCCGTCTGCCTCGAACGGCCGGTTTGCAAGCACTCCCGCCCGCTGTTCCCGCCAGGCATGCACAATGCTCCCAAGCCCGGTAGAAAAGCGCTTCGGGGTGGTGCTCTCTCCGGGCCCTTGCCCCTAAGCCTGGGGGCCAGGCAGGGGGAACACACTCCCAGGCCAAGACAGAACGACATGAACACGTCTGTTCCTGCCCCCTACACCGGCAGAGAGCTCGGGGGAGCCAGAGTCTCTCAGGCAGGTGCTGGGCTGGCCGCCTGTGTGGGAAGGGGCAGAGCCGACCTAGGGGCAAGTTGGGCCTCTTGCTCTCCCTGCTGCCCTGAGGCTGCTGGGCCAAAGAGGTCTTGGGCATCCAGCCCTTTGCTTGTCCCTTCCCTCTGACGAGGCCCTCTGAGCTCCAGCACCTTGCAGTGTGGAGACAGCCCCTGCCAGCAACCTCCTCTCCAAGGAGGCCTCAACCGAGACCTAGGAGCAGGGGAAAGGCACCAGCGGGGATGAGCCTGGGGAGGCGCCCAGGCATGTCTGGACCCAGTCCCCGCAGCCTGCCCCTTGGTGGGGCAGTACCCCCGGAGGCCAGGAAGGTCTGGGAAAGGCTGGCCAGGGGCAGGGGACCTGCTGGGTCCTGCCCCTGGCCTGTGGGGCCTCTGAGCACAACCGGCCCTCTCCCACTGGAAGACCTCCCCGGCTGCCTCCAAAGGCCGTTTTGCACGCACTCCCGCCCACTGTTCCCACCAAGCGCGCACAATGCTCCCATCCCGGGAGAAAAGCGCTTCGGGGTGGTGCTCTCTCCGGGCCCTTGCCCCTGAGCCTGGGGGCCAGGCAGGGGGTCCACACTCCCAGGCCAAGGCAGAACCACATGCACACGTCTGTTCCTGACCCCTGCACCGGCAGAGAGCTCGGGGGAGCCAGAGTCTGTCAGGCAGCTGCTGGGCTGGCCACCTTTGTGGGAAGGGGCAGAGCCGACCTAGGGGCAAGTTGGGCCTCTTGCTCTCCCTGCTGCCCTGAGGCTGCTGGGCCAAAGAGGTCTTGGGCATCCAGCCCTTTGCTTGTCCCTTCCCTCTGACGAGGCCCTCTGAGCTCCAGCACCTTGCAGTGTGGAGACAGCCCCTGCCAGCAACCTCCTCTCCAAGGAGGCCTCAACCGAGACCTAGGACCAGGGGAAAGGCACCAGCGGGGATGAGCCTGGGGAGGCGCCCAGGCATGTCTGGACCCAGTCCCCGCAGCCTGCCCCTTGGTGGGGCAGTACCCCCGGAGGCCAGGAAGGTCTGGGAAAGGCTGGCCAGGGTCAGGGGACCTGCTGGGTCCTGCCCCTGGCCTGTGGGGCCTCTGAGCACAACCGGCCCTCTCCCACTGGAAGACCTCCCCGGCTGCCTCCAAAGGCCGGTTTGCAAGCGCTCCCGGCCACTGTTACCAGCAGGCGGGCACAATGCTCCTAAGCCCGGAAGAAAAGCGCTTCAGGGTGGTGCTCTCTCTGGGCCCTTGCCCCTGAGCCTGGGGGCAAGTCAGGGTGTCCACACTCCCAGGCCAAGGCAGAACCACATGCACACGTCTGACCTGCCCCCTGCACCGGCAGAGAGCTCGGGGGAGCCAGAGTCTGTCAGGCAGCTGCTGGGCTGGCCGCCTGTGTGGGAAGTGGCAGAGCCGACCTAGGGGCAAGTTGGGCCTCTTGCTCTCCCTGCTGCCCTGAGGCTGCTGGGCCAAAGAGGTCTTGGGCATCCAGCCCCTTGCTGGTCCCTTCCCGCTGACGAGGCCCTCTGAGCTCCAGCACCTTGCAGTGTGGAGACAGCCCCTGCCAGCAACCTCCTCTCCAATGAGGCCTCAACCGAGGCCTAGGCCCAGGGGAAAGGCACCAACGGGGATGAGCCTGGGGAGGCGCCCGGGCATGTCTGGACCCAGTCCCCGCAGCCTGCCCCTTGGTGGGGCAGTACCCCCGGAGGCCAGGAAGGTCTGGGCAAGGCTGGCCAGGGGCAGGGGACCTGCTGGGTCCTGCCCCTGGCCTGTGGGGCCTCTGAGCACAACCGGCCCTCTCCCACTGGAAGAACTCCCCGGCTGCCTCCAAAGGCCAGTTTGCCAACACTCCCGCCCGCTGTTCCCGCCAAGCACGCACAATGCTCCCAAGCCCGGGAGAAAAGCACTTCGGTGTGGTGCTCTCCTCGGGCCGTTGCCCCTGAGCCTGGGGGCCAGGCAGTTGGTCCACACTCCCAGACCAAGGCAGAACCACATGCACACGTCTGTTCCTGACCCCTGCACCGGCAGAGAGCTCGGGGGAGCCAGAGTCTGTCAGGCAGCTGCTGGGCTGGCCGCCTGTGTGGGAAGGGGAAGAGCCGACCTAGGGGCAAGTTGGGCCTCTTCCTCTCCCTGCTGCCCTGAGGCTGCTGGGCCAAAGAGGTCTTGGGCATCCAGCCCCTTGCTGGTCCCTTCCCTCTGACGAGGCCCTCTGAGCTCCAGCACCTTGCAGTGTGGAGACAGCCCCTGCCAGCAACCTCCTCTCCAATGAGGCCTCAACCGAGGCCTAGGCCCAGGGGAAAGGCACCAGCGAGGATGAGCCTGGGGAGGCGCCCGGGCATGTCTGGACCCAGTCCGCGCAGCCTGCCCCTTGGTGGGGCAGTACCCCCGGAGGCCAGGAAGGTCTGTGCAAGGCTGCCAGGGGCAGGGACAGCGCTGGGTCCTGCCCCTGGCCTGTGGGACGTCTGAGCACAACCGGCACTCTCCCGCTGGAAGACCTCCCCGTCTGCCTCGAAAGGCCGGTTTGCAAGCACTCCCGCCCGCTGTTCCCGCCAGGCACGCACAATGCTCCCAAGCCCGGTAGAAAAGCACTTCGGGGTGGTGCTCTCTCCGGGCCCTTGCCCCTAAGCCTGCGGGCCAGGCAGGGGGAACACACTCCCAGGCCAAGACAGAACGACATGAACACGTCTGTTCCTGCCCCCTACACCAGCAGAGAGCTCGGGGGAGCCAGAGTCTCTCAGGCAGGTGCTGGGCTGGCCGCCTGTGTGGGAAGGGGCAGAGCCGACCTAGGGGCAAGTTGGGCCTCTTGCTCTCCCTGCTGCCCTGAGGCTGCTGGGCCAAAGACGTCTTGGGCATCCAGCCCTTTGCTGGTCCCTTCCCTCTGACGAGGCACTCTGAGCTCCAGCACCTTGCAGTGTGGAGACAGCACCTGCCAGCAATCTCCTCTCCAAGGAGGCCTCAACCGAGGCCTAGGCCCAGGGGAAAGGCACCAGCGGGGATCAGCCTGGAGAGGCGCCCGGGCATGTCTGGACCCAGTCCCCGCAGCCTGCCCCTTGGTGGGGCAGTACCCCTGGAGGCCAGGAAGGTCTGGGCAAGGCTGACCAGGGGCAGGGGACCTGCTGGGTCCTGCCCCTGGCCTGTGGGGCCTCCGAGCACAACCGGCCCTCTCCCACTGGAAGACCTCCCCGGCTGCCTCCAAAGGCCGTTTTGCACGCACTCCCGCCCACTGTTCCCACCAAGCGCGCACAATGCTCCCATCCCGGGAGAAAAGCGCTTCGGGGTGGTGCTCTCTCCGGGCCCTTGCCCCTGAGACTGGGGGCCAGGCAGGGGGTCCACACTCCCAGGCCAAGGCAGAACCACATGCACACGTCTGTTCCTGCCCCCTCCACCGGCAGAGAGCTCGGGGGAGCCAGAGTCTGTCAGGCAGCTGCTGGGCTGGCCACCTTTGTGGGAAGGGGCAGAGCCGACCTAGGGGCAAGTTGGGCCTCTTGCTCTCCCTGCTGCCCTGAGGCTGCTGGGCCAAAGAGGTCTTGGGCATCCAGCCCTTTGCTTGTCCCTTCCCTCTGACGAGGCCCTCTGAGCTCCAGCACCTTGCAGTGTGGAGACAGCCCCTGCCAGCAACCTCCTCTCCAAGGAGGCCTCAACCGAGACCTAGGACCAGGGGAAAGGCACCAGCGGGGATGAGCCTGGGGAGGCGCCCAGGCATGTCTGGACCCAGTCCCCGCAGCCTGCCCCTTGGTGGGGCAGTACCCCCGGAGGCCAGGAAGGTCTGGGAAAGGCTGGCCAGGGGCAGGGGACCTGCTGGGTCCTGCCCCTGGCCTGTGGGGCCTCTGAGCACAACCGGCCCTCTCCCACTGGAAGACCTCCCCGGCTGCCTCCAAAGTCCTGTTTGCCAACACTCCCACCCGCTGTTCACGCCAGACTTGCACAATGCTCCCAAGCCCGGGAGAAAAGCGCTTCGGGGTGGTGCTCTCTCCAGGCCCTTGCCCCTGAGCCTGGGGGCAAGGCATGGGGAACACACTCCCAGGCCAAGGCAGAACCACATGCCCACGTCTGTTCCTGTCCCCTGCACCGGCAGAGAGCTTGGGGGAGCCAGAGTCTGTCAGGCAGCTGCTGGGTTGGCCGCCTGTGTGGGAAGGGGCAGAGCCGCCCTAGGGGCAAGTTGGGCCTCTTGCTCTCCCTGCTGCCCTGAGGCTGCTGGGCCAAAGACGTCTTGGGCATCCAGCCCCTTACTGGTCCCTTCCCTCTGACGAGGCCCTCTGAGCTCCAGCACCTTGCAGTGTGGAGACAGCCCCTGCCAGCAACCTCCTCTCCAAGGAGGCCTCAACCGAGGCCTAGGCCCAGGGGAAAGGCACCAGCGGGGATGAGCCAGGGGAGGCGCCCGAGCATGTCTGGACCCAGTCCCCGCAGCCTGCCCCTTGGTGGGGCAGTACCCCCGGAGGCCAGGAAGGTCTGGGTAAGACTGGCCAGGGGCAGGGGCCCTGCTGGGTCCTGCCCCTGGCCTGTGGGGCCTCTGAGCACAACCGGCCCTCTCCCACTGGAAGACCTCCCCGGCTGCCTCCAAAGGCCGGTTTGCAAGCGCTCCCGGCCACTGTTACCAGCAGGCGGGCACAATGCTCCTAAGCCCGGAAGAAAAGCGCTTCAGGGTGGTGCTCTCTCTGGGCCCTTGCCCCTGAGCCTGGGGGCAAGGCAGGGTGTCCACACTCCCAGGCCAAGGCAGAACCACATGCACACGTCTGACCTGCCCCCTGCACCGGCAGAGAGCTCGGGGGAGCCAGAGTCTGTCAGGCAGCTGCTGGGCTGGCCGCCTGTGTGGGAAGTGGCAGAGCCGACCTAGGGGCAAGTTGGGCCTCTTGCTCTCCCTGCTGCCCTGAGGCTGCTGGGCCAAAGAGGTCTTGGGCATCCAGCCCCTTGCTGGTCCCTTCACTCTGACGAGGCCCTCTGAGCTCCAGCACCTTGCAGTGTGGAGACAGCCCCTGCCAGCAACCTCCTCTCCAAGGAGGCCTCAACCGAGGCCTAGGCCCAGGGGAAAGGCACCAGCGGGGATGAGCCTGGGGAGGCGCCCGGGCATGTCTGGACCCAGTCCCCGCAGCCTGCCCCTTGGTGGGGCAGTACCCCCGGAGGCCAGGAAGGTCTGGGCAAGGCTGGCCAGGGGCAGGGGCCCTGCTGGGTCCTGCCCCTGGCCTGTGGGGCCTCTGAGCACAACCGGCCCTCTCCCACTGGAAGAACTCCCCGGCTGCCTCCAAAGGCCAGTTTGCCAACACTCCCGCCCACTGTTCCCGCCAGGCACGCACAATGCTCCCAAGCCCGGGAGAAAAGCGCTTCGGGGTGGTGCTCTCTCCGGTCCCTTGCCCCTGAGCCTGTGGGCAAGGCAGGGGGAACACACTCCCAGACCAAGGCAGAAACACATGCACACGTCTGTTCCTGTCCCCTGATCCGGCAGAGAGCTCGGGGGAGCCAGACTCTCTCAGGCAGGTGCTGGGCTGGCCGCCTGTGTGGGAAGGGGCAGAGCCGACCTAGGGGCAAGTTGGGCCTCTTGCTCTCCCTGCTGCCCTGAGGCTGCAGGGCCAAAGACGTCTTGGGCATCCAGCCCCTTACTGGTCCCTTCCCTCTGACGAGGCCCTCTGAGCTCCAGCACCTTGCAGTGTGGAGACAGCCCCTGCCAGCAATCTCCTCTCCAAGGAGGCCTCATCCGAGGCCTAGGCCCAGGGGAAAGGCACCAGCGGGGTTGAGCCATGGGAGGCGCCCGGGCATGTCTGGACCCTGTCCCCGCAGCCTGCCCCTTGGTGGGGCAGTACGCCCGGAGGCCAGGAAGGTCTGGGCAAGGCTGGCCAGGGGCAGGGGCCCTGCTGGGTCCTCCCCATGGCCTGTGGGGCCTCTGAGCACAACCGGCCCTCTCCCACTGGAAGACCTCCCCGGCTGCCTCCAAAGGCCGGTTTGCAAGCACTCCCGCCCACTGTTCCCGCCAGGCGCGCACAATGCTCCCAAGCCCGGGAGAAAAGCGCTTCGGGGTGGTGGTCTCTCCGGGCCCTTGCCCCTGAGCCTGGGGGCCAGGCAGGGGATCCACAGTCCCAGGCCAAGGCACAACAACATGCACACGTCTGTTCCTGCCCCCTCCACCGGCAGAGAGCTCAGGGGAGCCAGAGTCTGTCAGGCAGCTGCTGGGCTGGCCGCCTGTGTGGGAAGGGGCAGAGCCGACCTAGGGGCAAGTTGGGCCTCTTGCTCTCCCTGCTGCCCTGAGGCTGCTGGGCCAAAGAGGTCTTGGGCATCCAGCCCCTTGCTGGTCCCTTCCCTCTGACGAGGCCCTCTGAGCTCCAGCACCTTGCAGTGTGGAGACAGCCCCTGCCAGCAACCTCCTCTCCAAGGAGGCCTCAACCGAGGCCTAGGCACAGGGGAAAAGCACCAGCGGGGATGAGCCAGTGGAGGCGCACGGGCATATCAGGACCCAGTCCCCGCAGGCTGCCCCTTGGTGGGGCAGTACCCCCGGAGGCCAGGAAGGTCTGGGCAAGGCTGGCCAGGGGCAGGGTCCCTGCTGGGTCCTGCCCCTGGCCTGTGGGGCCTCTGAGCACAACCGGCCCTCTCCCACTGGAAGACCTCCCCGGCTGCCTCCAAAGGCGGGTTTGCCAACACTCCCGCCCGATGTTCCCGCCAGGCACGCACAACGATCCCAAGGCCAGGAGAAAAGCGCTTCGGGGTGTTGCTCTCTCCGGGCCCTTGCCCCTGAGCCTGGGGTCCAGGCAGTGGGTCCACACTCCCAGACCAAGGCAGAACCACATGCACACGTCTGTTCCTGACCCCTGCACCGGCAGAGAGCTCGGGGGAGCCAGAGTCTGTCAGGCAGCTGCTGGGTTGGCTGCCTGTGTGGGAAGGGGCAGAGCCGACCTAGGGGTAAGTTGGGCCTCTTGCTCTCCCTGCTGCCCTGAGGCTGCTGGGCCAAAGAGGTCTTGGGCATCCAGCCCCTTGCTGGTCCCTTCCCGCTGACGAGGCCCTCTGAGCTCCAGCACCTTGCAGTGTGGAGACAGCCCCTGCCAGCAACCTCCTCTCCAAGGAGGCATCAACCGAGGCCTATGCCCAGGGGAAAGGCACCAGCGGGGATGAGCCTGGGGAGGCGCCCAGGCATGTCTGGACCCAGTCCCCGCAGCCTGCCCCTTGGTGGGGCAGTACCCCCGGAGGCCAGGAAGGTCTGGGCAAGGCTGGCCAGGGGCAGGGGCCCTACTGGGTCCTGCCCCTGGCCTGTGGGGCCTCTGAGCACAACCGGCCCTCTCCCACTCGAAGAACTCCCCGGCTGCCTCCAAAGGCCAGTTTGCCAACACTCCCGCCCGCTGTTCCCGCCAGGCACGCACAATGCTCCCAAGCCCGGGAGAAAAGCACTTCGGGGTGGTGCTCTCCTCGGGCCCTTGCCCCTGAGCCTGGGGGCCAGGCAGTTGGTCCACACTCCCAGACCAAGGCAGAACCACATGCACACGTCTGTTCCTGACCCCTGCACCGGCAGAGAGCTCGGGGGAGCCAGAGTCTGTCAGGCAGCTGCTGGGCTGGCCGCCTGTGTGGGAAGGGGCAGAGCCGACCTAGGGGCAAGTTGGGCCTCTTCCTCTCCCTGCTGCCCTGAGGCTGCTGGGCCAAAGAGGTCTTGGGCATCCAGCCCCTTGCTGGTCCCTTCCCTCTGACGAGGCCCTCTGAGCTCCAGCACCTTGCAGTCTGGAGACAGCCCCTGCCAGCAACATCCTCTCCAAGGAGGCCTCAACCGAGGCCTAGGCCCAGGGGAAAGGCACCAGCGGGGATGAGCCTGGGGAGGCGCCCGGGCATATCAGGACCCAGTCCCCGCAGCCTGCCCCTTGGTGGGGCAGTACCCCCGGAGGCCAGGAAGGTCTGGGCAAGGCTGGCCAGGGGCAGGGGCCCTGCTGGGTCCTGCCCCTGGCCTGTGGGGCCTCTGAGCACAACCGGCCCTCTCCCACTGGAAGACCTCCCCGGCTGCCTCCAAAGGCGGGTTTGCCAACACTCCCGCCCGCTGTTCCCGCCAGGCACGCACAACGCTCCCAAGGCCAGGAGAAAAGCGCTTCGGGGTGTTGCTCTCTCCGGGCCCTTGCCCCTGAGCCTGGGGTCCAGGCAGTGGGTCCACACTCCCAGACCAAGGCAGAACCACATGCACACGTCTGTTCCTGACCCCTGCACCGGCAGAGAGCTCGGGGGAGCCAGAGTCTGTCAGGCAGCTGCTGGGTTGGCTGCCTGTGTGGGAAGGGGCAGAGCCGACCTAGGGGCAAGTTGGGCCTCTTGCTCTCCCTGCTGCCCTGAGGCTGCTGGGCCAAAGAGGTCTTGGGCATCCAGCCCCTTGCTGGTCCCTTCCCGCTGACGAGGCCCTCTGAGCTCCAGCACCTTGCAGTGTGGAGACAGCCCCTGCCAGCAACCTCCTCTCCAAGGAGGCATCAACCGAGGCCTATGCCCAGGGGAAAGGCACCAGCGGGGATGAGCCTGGGGAGGCGCCCGGGCATGTCTGGACCCAGTCCCCGCAGCCTGCCCCTTGGTGGGGCAGTACCCCCGGAGGCCAGGAAGGTCTGGGCAAGGCTGGCCAGGGGCAGGGGCCCTACTGGGTCCTGCCCCTGGCCTGTGGGGCCTCTGAGCACAACCGGCCCTCTCCCACTCGAAGAACTCCCCGGCTGCCTTCAAAGGCCAGTTTGCCAACACTCCCGCCCGCTGTTCCCACCAGGCACGCACAATGCTCCCAAGCCCGGGAGAAAAGCACTTCGGGGTGGTGCTCTCCTCGGGCCCTTGCCCCTGAGCCTGGGGGCCAGGCAGTTGGTCCACACTCCCAGACCAAGGCAGAACCACATGCACACGTCTGTTCCTGACCCCTGCACCGGCAGAGAGCTCGGGGGAGCCAGAGTCTGTCAGGCAGCTGCTGGGCTGGCCGCCTGTGTGGGAAGGGGCAGAGCCGACCTAGGGGCAAGTTGGGCCTCTTCCTCTCCCTGCTGCCCTGAGGCTGCTGGGCCAAATAGGTCTTGGGCATCCAGCCCCTTGCTGGTCCCTTCACTCTGACGAGGCCCTCTGAGCTCTAGCACCTTGCAGTGTGGAGACAGCCCCTGCCAGCAACATCCTCTCCAAGGAGGCCTCAACCGAGGCCTAGGCCCAGGGGAAAGGCACCAGCGGGGATGAGCCTGGGGAGGCGCCCGGGCATGTCTGGACCCAGTCCCCGCAGCCTGCCCCTTGGTGGGGCAGTACCCCCGGAGGCCAGGAAGATCTGGGCAAGGCTGGCCAGGGGCAGGGGCCCTGCTGGGTCCTCCCCATGGCCTGTGGGGCCTCTGAGCACAACCGGCCCTCTCCCACTGGAAGACCTCCCCGGCTGCCTCCAAAGGCCAGTTTGCCAACACTCCTGCCCGCTCTTCCCGCCAGGCACGCACAATGCTCCCAAGCCCGGGAGAAAAGCGCTTCGGGGTGGTGCTCTCTCCGGGCCCTTGCCCCTGAGCCTGTGGGCAAGGCAGGGGGAACACACTCCCAGACCAAGGCAGAAACACATGCACACGTCTGGTCCTGTCCCCTGCACCGGCAGAGAGCTCGGGGGAGCCAGAGTCTCTCAGGCAGGTGCTGGGCTGGCCGCCTGTGTGGGAAGGGGCAGAGCCGACCTAGGGGCAAGTTGGGACTCTTGCTCTCCCTGCTGCCCTGAAGCTGCAGGGCCAAAGACGTCTTGGGCATCCAGCCCCTTACTGGTCCCTTCCCTCTGACGAGGCCCTCTGAGCTCCAGCACCTTGCAGTGTGGAGACAGCCCCTGCCAGCAATCTCCTCTCCAAGGAGGCCTCAACCGAGGCCTAGGCCCAGGGGAAAGGCACCAGCGGGGTTGAGCCAGGGGAGGCGCCCGGGCATGTCTGGACCCTGTCCCCGCAGCCTGCCCCTTGGTGGGGCAGTACCCCCGGAGGCCAGGAAGGTCTGGGCAAGGCTGGCCAGGGGCAGGGGCCCTGCTGGGTCCTGCCCCTGGCCTGTGGGGCCTCTGAGCACAACCGGCCCTCTCCCACTGGAAGACCTCCCCGGCTGCCTCCAAAGTCCTGTTTGCAAGCACTCCCGCCCACTGTTCCCGCCAGGCGCGCACAATGCTCCCAAGCCCGGGAGAAAAGCGCTTCGGGGTGGTGGTCTCTCCGGGCCCTTGCCCCTGAGCCTGGGGGCCAGGCAGGAGATCCACAGTCCCAGGCCAAGGCACAACAACATGCACACGTCTGTTCCTGCCCCCTCCACCGGCAGAGAGCTGGGGGGAGCCAGAGTCTGTCAGGCAGCTGCTGGGCTGGCCGCCTGTGTGGGAAGGGGCAGAGCCGACCTAGGGGCAAGTTGGGCCTCTTGCTCTCCCTGCTGCCCTGAGGTTGCTGGGCCAAAGAGGTCTTGGGCATCCAGCCCCTTGCTGGTCCCTTCCCTCTGAAGAGGCCCTCTGAGCTCCAGCACCTTGCAGTGTGGAGACAGCCCCTGCCAGCAACCTCCTCTCCAAGGAGGCCTCAACCGAGGCCTAGGCACAGGGGAAAGGCACCAGCGGGGATGAGCCAGTGGAGGCGCACGGGCATATCAGGCCCAGTCCCTGCAGCCTGCCCCTTGGTGGGGCAGTACCCCCGGAGGCCAGGAAGGTCTGGGCAAGGCTGGCCAGGGGCAGGGGCCCTGCTGCGTCCTGCCCCTGGCCTGTGGGGCCTCTGAGCACAAACGGCCCTCTCCCACTGGAAGACCTCCCCGGCTGCCTCCAAGGCCGGTTTGCAAGCGCTCCCGCCCACTGTTCCCAGCAGGCGTGCACAATGCTCCCAAGCCCGGGAGAAAAGCGCTTCAGGGTGGTGCTCTCTCCGGGCCCTTGCCCCTGAGCCTGGGGGCAAGGCAGGGTGTCCACACTCCCAGGACAAGGCAGAACCACATGCACACGTCTGATCTGCCCCCTGCACCGGCAGAGAGCTCGGGGGAGCCAGAGTTTGTCAGGCAGCTGCTGGGCTGGCCGCCTGTGTGGGAAGGGGCAGAGCCGACCTAGGGGCAAGTTGGGCCTCTTGCTCTCCCTGCTGCCCTGAGGCTGCTGGGCCAAAGAGGTCTTGGGCATCCAGCCCCTTGCTGGTCCCTTCCCTCTGACGAGGCCCTCTGAGCTCCAGCACCTTTCAGTGTGGAGACAGCCCCTGCCAGCAACCTCCTCTCCAAGGAGGCCTCAACCGAGGCCTAGGCCCAGGGGAAAGGCACCAGCGGGGATGAGCCTGGGGAGGCGCCCGGGCATGTCTGGACCCAGTCCCCGCAGCCTGCCCCTTGGTGGGGCAGTACCCCCGGAGGCCAGGAAGGTCTGGGCAAGGCTGCCAGGGGCAGGGACACTGCTGGGTCCTGCCCCTGGCCTGTGGGGCGTCTGAGCACAACCGGCACTCTCCCGCTGGAAGACCTCCCCGTCTGCCTCGAAAGGCCGGTTTGCAAGCACTCCCGCCCGCTGTTCCCGCCAGGCACGCACAATGCTCCCAAGCCCGGGAGAAAAGCGCTTCGGGGTGGTGCTCTCTCCGGGCCCTTGCCCCTGAGCCTGGGGGCAAGGCATGGGGAACACACTCCCAGGCCAAGGCAGAACCACATGCCCACGTCTGTTCCTGTCCCCTGCACCGGCAGAGAGCTTGGGGGAGCCAGAGTCTGTCAGGCAGCTGCTGGGTTGGCCGCCTGTGTGGGAAGGGGCAGAGCCGCCCTAGGGGCAAGTTGGGCCTCTTGCTCTCCCTGCTGCCCTGAGGCTGCTGGGCCAAAGACGTCTTGGGCATCCAGCCCCTTACTGGTCCCTTCCCTCTGACGAGGCCCTCTGAGCTCCAGCACCTTGCAGTGTGGAGACAGCCCCTGCCAGCAACCTCCTCTCCAAGGAGGCCTCAACCGAGGCCTAGGCCCAGGGGAAAGGCACCAGCGGGGATGAGCCAGGGGAGGCGCCCGAGCATGTCTGGACCCAGTCCCCGCAGCCTGCCCCTTGGTGGGGCAGTACCCCCGGAGGCCAGGAAGGTCTGGGTAAGACTGGCCAGGGGCAGGGGCCCTGCTGGGTCCTGCCCCTGGCCTGTGGGGCCTCTGAGCACAACCGGCCCTCTCCCACTGGAAGACCTCCCCGGCTGCCTCCAAAGGCCGGTTTGCAAGCGCTCCCGGGCACTGTTACCAGCAGGCGGGCACAATGCTCCTAAGCCCGGAAGAAAAGCGCTTCAGGGTGGTGCTCTCTCTGGGCCCTTGCCCCTGAGCCTGGGGGCAAGGCAGGGTGTCCACACTCCCAAGCCAAGGCAGAACCACATGCACACGTCTGACCTGCCCCCTGCACCGGCAGAGAGCTCGGGGGAGCCAGAGTCTGTCAGGCAGCTGCTGGGCTGGCCGCCTGTGTGGGAAGTGGCAGAGCCGACCTAGGGGCAAGTTGGGCCTCTTGCTCTCCCTGCTGCCCTGAGGCTGCTGGGCCAAAGAGGTCTTGGGCATCCAGCCCCTTGCTGGTCCCTTCCCTCTGACGAGGCCCTCTGAGCTCCAGCACCTTGCAGTGTGGAGACAGCCCCTGCCAGCAACCTCCTCTCTAAGGAGGCCTCAACCGAGGCCTAGGCCCAGGGGAAAGGCACCAGCGGGGATGAGCCTGGGGAGGCGCCCGGGCATGTCTGGACCCAGTCCCCGCAGCCTGCCCCTTGGTGGGGCAGTACCCCCGGAGGCCAGGAAGGTCTGGGCAAGGCTGGCCAGGGGCAGGGGGCCTGCTGGGTCCTGCCCCTGGCCTGTGGGGCCTCTGAGCACAACCGGCCCTCTCCCACTGGAAGAACTCCCCGGCTGCCTCCAAAGGCCAGTTTGCCAACACTCCCGCCCGCTGTTCCCGCCAGGCACGCACAATGCTCCCAAGCCCGGGAGAAAAGCGCTTCGGGGTGGTGCTCTCTCCGGGCCCTTGCCCCTGAGCCTGGGGGCAAGGCAGGGGGAACACACTCCCAGGCCAAGGCAGAACCACATGCACACGTCTGTTCCTGACCCCTGCACCGGCAGAGAGCTGGGGGGAGCCAGAGTCTGTCAGGCAGCTGCTGGGCTGGCCGCCTGTGTGGGAAGGGGCAGAGCCGACCTAGGGGCAAGTTGGGCCTCTTGCTCTCCCTGCTGCCCTGAGGCTGCTGGGCCAAAGAGATCTTGGGCATCCAGCCCCTTGCTTGTCCCTTCCCTCTGACGAGGCCCTCTGAGCTCCAGCACCTTGCAGTGTGGAGACAGCACCTGCCAGCAATCTCCTCTCCAAGGAGGCCTGAACCGAGGCCTAGGCCCAGGGAAAAGGCACCAGCGGGGTTGAGCCAGGGGAGGCGCCCGGGCATGTCTGGACCCTGTCCCCGCAGCCTGCCCCTTGGTGGGGCAGTACCCCCGGAGGCCAGGAAGGTCTGGGCAAGGCTGGCCAGGGGCAGGGGCCCTGCTGGGTCCTGCCCCTGGCCTGTGGGGCCTCTGAGCACAACCGGCCCTTGCCCACTGGAAGACCTCCCCGGCTGCCTCCAAAGGCCGGTTTGCAAGCACTCCCGCCCACTGTTCCCGCCAGGCGCGCACAATGCTCCCAAGACCGGGAGAAGAGCGCTTCGGGGTGGTGGTCTCTCCGGGCCCCTGGCCCTGAGCCTGGGGGCCAGGCAGGGGATCCACAGTCCCAGGCCAAGGCAGAACCACATGCACACGTCTGTTCCTGCCCCCTCCACCGGCAGAGAGCTCGGGGGAGCCAGAGTCTGTCAGGCAGCTGCTGGGCTGGCCGCCTGTGTGGGAAGGGGCAGAGCCGACCTAGGGGCAAGTTGGGCCTCTTGCTCTCCCTGCTGCCCTGAGGCTGCTGGGCCAAAGAGGTCTTGGGCATCCAGCCCCTTGCTGGTCCCTTCCCTCTGACGAGGCCCTCTGAGCTCCAGCACCTTGCAGTGTGGAGACAGCCCCTGCCAGCAACCTCTTCTCCAAGGAGGCCTCAACCGAGGCCTAGGCCCAGGGGAAAGGCACCAGCGGGGATGAGCCAGTGGAGGCGCACGGGCATGTCTGGACCCAGTCCCCGCAGCCTGCCCCTTGGTGGGGCAGTACCCCCGGAGGCCAGGAAGGTCTGGGCAAGGCTGGCCAGGGGCAGGGGCCCTGCTGGGTCCTGCCCCTGGCCTGTGGGGCCTCTGAGCACAACCGGCCCTCTCCCACTGGAAGACCTCCCCGGCTGCCTCCAAAGGCCGGTTTGCCAACACTCCCGCCCGCTGTTCCCGCCAGGCACGCACAATGCTCCCAAGCCCGGGAGAAAAGCGCTTCGGGGTGTTGCCCTCTCCGGGCCCTTGCCCCTGAGCCTGGGGTCCAGGCAGTGGGTCCACACTCCCAGACCAAGGCAGAACCACATGCACACGTCTGTTCCTGACCCCTGCACCGGCAGAGAGCTCGGGGGAGCCAGAGTCTGTCAGGCAACTGCTGGGTTGGCTGCCTGTGTGGGAAGGGGCAGAGCCGACCTAGGGGCAAGTTGGGCCTCTTGCTCTCCCTGCTGCCCTGAGGCTGCTGGGCCAAAGACGTCTTGGGCATCCAGCCCCTTACTGGTCCCTTCCCTCTGACGAGGCCCTCTGAGCTCCAGCACCTTGCAGTGTGGAGACAGCCCCTGCCAGCAACCTCCTCTCCAAGGAGGCCTCAACCGAGGCCTAGGCCCAGGGGAAAGGCACCAGCGGGGATGAGCCAGTGGAGGCGCACGGGCATGTCTGGACCCAGTCCCCGCAGCCTGCCCCTTGGTGGGGCAGTACCCCCGGAGGCCAGGAAGGTCTGGGCAAGGCTGCGAGGGGCAGGGGCCCTGCTGGGTCGTGCCCCTGGCCTGTGGGGCGTCTGAGCACAACCGGCACTCTCCCGCTGGAAGACCTCCCCGTCTGCCTCCAAAGGCCGGTTTGCAAGCACTCCTTCCCGCTGTTCCCGCCAGGCAGGCACAATGCTCCCAAGCCCGGGAGAAAAGCGCTTCGGGGTGGTGCTCTCCTCGGGCCCTTGCCCCTGAGCCTGGGGGCCAGGGAGTTGGAACACACTCCCAGGCCAAGGCAGAACGACATGCACACGTCTGTTCCTGCCCCCTACACCGGCAGAGAGCTCGGGGGAGCCAGAGACTGCCAGGCTGCTACTGGGCTGGCTGCCTGTGTGGGACGGGGCAGAGCCGACCTAGGGGCAAGTTGGGCCTCTTGCTCTCCCTGCTGCCCTGAGGCTGCTGGGTCAAAGAGGTCTTGGGCATCCAGCCCTTTGCTGGTCCCTTCCCTCTGACGAGGCCCTCTGAGCTCCAGCACCTTGCAGTGTGGAGACAGCCCCTGCCAGCAACCTCCTCTCCAAAGAGGCCTCAACCGAGGCCTACGCCCAGGGGAAAAGCACCAGCGGGGATGATCCTGGGGAGGCGCACGGACATGTCTGGACCCAGTCCCCGCAGCCTGCCCCTTGGTGGGGCAGTACCCCCGGAGGCCAGGAAGGTCTGGGCAAGGCTGGCCAGGGGCAGGGTCCCTGCTGGGTCCTGCCCCTGGCCTGTGAGGCCTCTGAGCACAACCGGCCCTCTCCCACTGGAAGACCTCCCCAGCTGCCTCCAAAGTCCTGTTTGCAAACACTCCCGCCCGCTGTTCACGCCAGGCTCGCACAATGCTCCCAAGCCCGGGAGAAAAGCGCTTCGGGGTGGTGCTCTCTCCGGGCCCTTGCCCCTGAGCCTGGGGGCCAGGCAGTGGGTCCACACTCCCAGACCAAGGCAGAACCACATGCACACGTCTGTTCCTGACCCCTGCACCGGCAGAGAGCTCGGGGGAGCCAGAGTCTGTCAGGCAGCTGCTGGGCTGGCCGCCTGTGTGGGAAGGGGCAGAGCCGACCTAGGGGCAAGTTGGGCCTCTTCCTCTCCCTGCTGCCCTGAGGCTGCTGGGCCAAAGAGGTCTTGGGCATCCAGCCCCTTGCTGGTCCCTTCCCTCTGACGAGGCCCTCTGAGCTCCAGCACCTTGCAGTGTGGAGACAGCCCCTGCCAGCAACCTCCTCTCCAATGAGGCCTCAACCGAGGCCTAGGCCCAGGGGAAAGGCACCAGCGGGGATGAGCCTGGGGAGGCGCCCGGGCATGTCTGGACCCAGTCCCCGCAGCCTGCCCCTTGGTGGGGCAGTACCCCTGGAGGCCAGGAAGGTCTGGGCAAGGCTGACCAGGGCAGGGGACCTGCTGGGTCCTGCCCCTGGCCTGTGGGGCCTCTGAGCACAACCGGCCCTCTCCCACTGGTAGACCTCCCCGGCTGCCTCCAAAGTCCTGTTTGACAACACTCCCACCCGCTGTTCACGCCAGACTTGCACAATGCTCCCAAGCCCGGGAGAAAAGCGCTTCGGGGTGGTGCTCTCTCCGGGCCCTTGCCCCTGAGCCTGGGGGCAAGGCATGGGGAACACACTCCCAGGCCAAGGCAGAACCACATGCCCACGTCTGTTCCTGTCCCCTGCACCGGCAGAGAGCTTGGGGTAGCCAGAGTCTGTCAGGCAGCTGCTGGGTTGGCCGCCTGTGTGGGAAGGGGCAGAGCCGCCCTAGGGGCAAGTTGGGCCTCTTGCTCTCCCTGCTGCCCTGAGGCTGCTGGGCCAAAGACGTCTTGGGCATCCAGCCCCTTACTGGTCCCTTCCCTCTGACGAGGCCCTCTGAGCTCCAGCACCTTGCAGTGTGGAGACAGCCCCTACCAGCAACCTCCTCTCCAAGGAGGCCTCAACCGAGGCCTAGGCCCAGGGGAAAGGCACCAGCGGGGATGAGCCTGGGGAGGCGCCCGAGCATGTCTGGACCCAGTCCCCGCAGCCTGCCCCTTGGTGGGGCAGTACCCCCGGAGGCCAGGAAGGTCTGGGCAAGGCTGGCCAGGGGCAGGGGCCCTGCTGCGTCCTACCCCTGGCCTGTGGGGCCTCTGAGCACAACCGGCCCTCTCCCACTGGAAGACCTCCCCGGCTGCCTCCAAAGGCTGGTTTGCAAGCGCTCCCGGCCACTGTTACCAGCAGGTGGGCACAATGCTCCTAAGCCCGGAAGAAAAGCGCTTCAGGGTGGTGCTCTCTCTGGGCCCTTGCCCCTGAGCCTGGGGGCAAGGCAGGGTGTCCACACTCCCAGGCCAAGGCAGAACCACATGCACACGTCTGACCTGCCCCCTGCACCGGCAGAGAGCTCGGGGGAGCCAGAGTCTGTCAGGCAGCTGCTGGGCTGGCCGCCTGTGTGGGAAGTGGCAGAGCCGACCTAGGGGCAAGTTGGGCCTCTTGCTCTCCCTGCTGCCCTGAGGCTGCTGGGCCAAAGAGGTCTTGGGCATCCAGCCCCTTGTTGGTCCCTTCCCTCTGACGAGGCCCTCTGAGCTCCAGCACCTTGCAGTGTGGAGACAGCCCCTGCCAGCAACCTCCTCTCCAAGGAGGCCTCAACCGAGGCCTAGGCCCAGGGGAAAGGCACCAGCGGGGATGAGCCTGGGGAGGCGCCCGGGCATGTCTGGACCCAGTCCCCGCAGCCTGCCCCTTGGTGGGGCAGTACCCCCGGAGGCCAGGAAGGTCTGGGCAAGGCTGGCCAGGGGCAGGGGTCCTGCTGGGTCCTGCCCCTGGCCTGTGGGGCCTCTGAGCACAACCGGCCCTCTCCCACTGGAAGAACTCCCCGGCTGCCTCCAAAGGCCAGTTTGCCAACACTCTCGCCCGCTGTTCCCGCCAGGCACGCACAATGCTCCCAAGCCCGGGAGAAAAGCGCTTCGGGGTGGTGCTCTCCTCGGGCCCTTGCCCCTGAGCCTGGGGGATAGGCAGTTGGTCCACACTCCCAGACCAAGGCAGAACCACATGCACACGTCTGTTCCTGACCCCTGCACCGGCAGATAGCTCGGGGGAGCCAGAGTCTGTCAGGCAGCTGCTGGGCTGGCCGCCTGTGTGGGAAGGGGCAGAGCCGACCTAGGAGCAAGTTGGGCCTCTTGCTCCCCTGCTGCCCTGAGGCTGCTGGGCCAAAGAGGTCTTGGGCATCCAGCCCCTTGCTGGTCCCTTCCCTCTGACGAGGCCCTCTGAGCTTCAGCACCTTGCAGTGTGGAGACAGCCCCTGCCAGCAACATCCTCTCCAAGGAGGCCTCAACCGAGGCCTAGGCCCAGGGGAAAGGCACCAGCGGGGATGAGCCTGGGGAGGCGCCCGGGCATGTCTGGACCCAGTCCCCGCAGCCTGCCCCTTGGTGGGGCAGTACCCCCGGAGGCCAGGAAGATCTGGGCAAGGCTGGCCAGGGGCAGGGGCCCTGCTGGGTCCTCCCCATGGCCTGTGGGGCCTCTGAGCACAACCGGCCCTCTCCCACAGGAAGACCTCCCCGGCTGCCTCCAAAGGCCAGTTTGCCAACACTCCTGCCCGCTCTTCCCGCCAGGCACGCACAATGCTCCCAAGCCCGGGAGAAAAGCGCTTCGGGGTGGTGGTCTCTCCGGGCCCTTGCCCCTGAGCCTGGGGGCCAGGCAGGGGATCCACAGTCCCAGGCCAAGGCACAACAACATGCACACGTCTGTTCCTGCCCCCTCCACCGGCAGAGAGCTGGGGGGAGCCAGAGTCTGTCAGGCAGCTGCTGGGCTGGCCGCCTGTGTGGGAAGGGGCAGAGCCGACCTAGGGGCAAGTTGGGCCTCTTGCTCTCCCTGCTGCCCTGAGGCTGCTGGGCCAAAGAGGTCTTGGGCATCCAGCCCCTTGCTGGTCCCTTCCCTCTGACGAGGCCCTCTGAGCTCCAGCACCTTGCAGTGTGGAGACAGCCCCTGCCAGCAACCTCCTCTCCAAGGAGGCCTCAACCTAGGCCTAGGCCCAGGGGAAAGGCACCAGCGGGGATGAGCCAGTGGAGGCGCACGGGCATATCAGGACCCAGTCCCCGCAGCCTGCCCCTTGGTGGGGCAGTACCCCCGGAGGCCAGGAAGGTCTGGGCAAGGCTGGCCAGGGGCAGCGTCCCTGCTGGTTCCTGCCCCTGGCCTGTGCGGCCTCTGAGCACAACCGGCCCTCTCCCACTGGAAGACCTCCCCGGCTGCCTCCAAAGGCGAGTTTGCCAAGACTCCCGCCCGCTGTTCCCGCCAGGCACGCACAACGCTCCCAAGGCCAGGAGAAAAGCGCTTCGGGGTGTTGCTCTCTCCGGGCCCTTGCCCCTGAGCCTGGGGTCCAGGCAGTGGGTCCACACTCCCAGACCAAGGCAGAACCACATGCACACGTCTGTTCCTGACCCCTGCACCGGCAGAGAGCTCGGGGGAGCCAGAGTCTGTCAGGCAGCTGCTGGGTTGGCTGCCTGTGTGGGAAGGGGCAGAGCCGACCTAGGGGCAAGTTGGGCCTCTTGCTCTCCCTGCTGCCCTGAGGCTGCTGGGCCAAAGAGGTCTTGGGCATCCAGCCCCTTGCTGGTCCCTTCCCTCTGACGAGGCCCTCTGAGCTCCAGCACCTTGCAGTGTGGAGCCAGCCCCTGCCAGCAACCTCCTCTCCAAGGAGGCATCAACCGAGGCCTATGCCCAGGGGAAAGGCACCAGCGGGGATGAGCCTGGGGAGGCGCCCAGGCATGTCTGGACCCAGTCCCCGCAGCCTGCCCCTTGGTGGGGCAGTACCCCCGGAGGCCAGGAAGGTCTGGGCAAGGCTGGCCAGGGGCAGGGGCCCTGCTGGGTCCTGCCCCTGGCCTGTGGGGCCTCTGAGCACAACCGGCCCTCTCCCACTGGAAGACCTCCCCGGCTGCCTCCAAAGGCCGGTTTGGAAGCACTCCCGCCCACTGTTCCCGCCAGGCGCGCACAATGCTCCCAAGCCCGGGAGAAAAGCGCTTCGGGGTGGTGCTCTCTCCGGGCCCTTGCCCCTGAGCCTGGGGGCCAGGCAGGGGATCCACAGTCCCAGGCCAAGGCACAACAACATGCACACGTCTGTTCCTGCCCCCTCCACCGGCAGAGAGCTGGGGGGAGCCAGAGTCTGTCAGGCAGCTGCTGGGCTGGCCGCCTGTGTGGGAAGGGGCAGAGCCGACCTAGGGGCAAGTTGGGCCTCTTGCTCTCCCTGCTGCCCTGAGGCTGCTGGGCCAAAGACGTCTTGGGCATCCAGCCCCTTGCTGGTCCCTTCCCTCTGACGAGGCCCTCTGAGCTCCAGCACCTTGCAGTGTGGAGACAGCCCCTGCCAGCAACCTCCTCTCCAAGGAGGCCTCAACCGAGGCCTAGGCACAGGGGAAAGGCACCAGCGGGGATGAGCCTGGGGAGGCGCCCGGGCATGTCTGGACCCAGTCCCCGCAGCCTGCCCTTTGGTGGGGCAGTACCCCCGGAGGCCAGGAAGGTCTGGGCAAGGCTGGCCAGGGGCAGGGTCCCTGCTGGGTCCTGCCCCTGGCCTGTGGGTCCTCTGAGCACAACCGGCCCTCTCCCACTGGAAGACCTCCCCGGCTGCCTCCAAAGGCGGGTTTGCCAACACTCCCGCCCGCTGTTCCGCCAGGCACGCACAACGCTCCCAAGGCCAGGAAAAAAGCGCTTCGGGGTGTTGCTCTCTCCGGGCCCTTGCCCCTGAGCCTTGGGTCCAGGCAGTGGGTCCACACTCCCAGACCAAGGCAGAACTACATGCACACGTCTGTTCCTGACCCCTGCACCGGCAGAGAGCTCGGGGGAGCCAGAGTCTGTCAGGCAGCTGCTGGGTTGGCTGCCTATGTGGGAAGGGGCAGAGCCGACCTAGGGGCAAGTTGGGCCTCTTGCTCTCCCTGCTGCCCTGAGGCTGCTGGGCCAAAGAGGTCTTGGGCATCCAGCCCCTTGCTGGTCCCTTCCCGCGGACGAGGCCCTCTGAGCTCCAGCACCTTGCAGTGTGGAGACAGCCCCTGCCAGCAACCTCCTCTCCAAGGAGGCATCAACCGAGGCCTATGCCCAGGGGAAAGGCACCAGCGGGGATGAGCCTGGGGAGGCGCCCAGGCATGTCTGGACCCAGTCCCGGCAGCCTGCCCCTTGGTGGGGCAGTACCCCCGGAGGCCAGGAAGGTCTGGGCAAGGCTGGCCAGCGGCAGGGGACCTGCTGGGTCCTGCCCCTGGCCTGTGAGGCCTCTGAGCACAACCGGCCCTCTCCCTCTGGAAGACCTCCACGGCTGCCTCCAAAGTCCTGTTTGCAAACACTCCCGCCCGCTGTTCACGCCAGGCTCGCACAATGCTCCCAAGCCCGTGAGGAAAGCGCTTCGGGGTGGTGCTCTCTCCGAGCCCTTGCCCCTGAGCCTGGGGGCAAGGCAGGGGGAACACACTCCCAGGCCAAGGCAGAACCACATGCCCACGTCTGTTCCTGTCCCCTTCACCGGCAGAGAGCTTGGGGGAGCCAGAGTCTGTCAGGCAGCTGCTGGGCTGGCCGCCTGTGTGGGAAGGGGCAGAGCCGCCCTAGGGGCAAGTTGGGCCTCTTGCTCTCCCTGCTGCCCTGAGGCTGCTGGGCCAAAGACGTCTTGGGCATCCAGCCCCTTACTGGTCCCTTCCCTCTGACGAGGCCCTCTGAGCTCCAGCACCTTGCAGTGTGGAGACAGCCCCTGCCAGCAACCTCCTCTCCAAGGAGGCCTCAACCGAGGCCTAGGCCCAGGGGAAAGGCACCAGCGGGGATGAGCCAGTGGAGGCGCAAGGGCATGTCTGGACCCAGTCCCCGCAGCCTGCCCCTTGGTGGGGCAGTACCCCCGGAGGCCAGGAAGGTCTGGGCAAGGCTGCGAGGGGCAGGGGCCCTGCTGGGTCGTGCCCCTGGCCTGTGGGGCGTCTGAGCACAACCGGCACTCTCCCGCTGGAAGACCTCCCCGGCTGCCTCCAAAGGCCGGTTTGCAAGCGCTCCCGCCCACTGTTCCCAGCAGGCGTGCACAATGCTCCCAAGCCCGGAAGAAAAGCGCTTCAGGGTGGTGCTCTCTCCGGGCCCTTGCCCCTGAGCCCGGGGGCAAGGCAGGGTGTCCACACTCCCAGAAAAAGGCAGAACCACATGCACACGTCTGATCTGCCCCCTGCACCGGCAGAGAGCTCGGGGGAGCCAGAGTCTGTCAGGCAGCTGCTGGGCTGGCCGCCTGTGTGGGAAGGGGCAGAGCCAACCTAGGGGCAAGTTGGGCCTCTTGCTCTCCCTGCTGCCCTGAGGCTGCTGGGCCAAAGAGGTCTTGGGCATCCAGCCCCTTGCTGGTCCCTTCCCTCTGACGAGGCCCTCTGAGCTCCAGCACCTTGCAGTGTGGAGACAGCCCCTGCCAGCAACCTCCTCTCCAAGGAGGCCTCAACCGAGGCCTAGGCCCAGGGGAAAGGCACCAGCGGGGATGAGCCTGGGGAGGCGCCCGGGCATGTCTGGACCCAGTCCCCGCAGCCTGCCCCTTGGTGGGGCAGTACCCCCGGAGGCCAGGAAGGTCTCGGCAAGGCTGCCAGGGGCAGGGACACTGCTGGGTCCTGCCCCTGGCCTGTGGGGCGTCTGAGCACAACCGGCACTCTCCCGCTGGAAGACCTCCCCGTCTGCCTCGAAAGGCCGGTTTGCAAGCACTCCCGCCCGCTGTTCCCGCCAGGTACGCACAACGCTCCCAAGGCCAGGAGAAAAGCGCTTCGGGGTGTTGCTCTCTCCGGGCCCTTGCCCCTGAGCCTGGGGTCCAGGCAGTGGGTCCACACTCCCAGACCAAGGCAGAACCACATGCACACGTCTGTTCCTGACCCCTGCACCGGCAGAGAGCTCGGGGGAGCCAGAGTCTGTCAGGCAGCTGCTGGGTTGGCTGCCTGTGTGGGAAGGGGCATAGCCGACCTAGGGGCAAGTTGGGCCTCTTGCTCTCCCTGCTGCCCTGAGGCTGCTGGGCCAAAGAGGTCTTGGGCATCCAGCCCCTTGCTGGTCCCTTCCCGCTGACGAGGCCCTCTGAGCTCCAGCACCTTGCAGTGTGGAGACAGCCCCTGCCAGCAACCTCCTCTCCAAGGAGGCATCAACCGAGGCCTATGCCCAGGGGAAAGGCACCAGCGGGGATGAGCCTGGGGAGGCGCCCAGGCATGTCTGGACCCAGTCCCCGCAGCCTGCCCCTTGGTGGGGCAGTACCCCCGGAGGCCAGGAAGGTCTGGGCAAGGCTGGCCAGGGGCAGGGGACCTGCTGGGTCCTGCCCCTGGCCTGTGAGGCCTCTGAGCACAACCGGCCCTCTCCCACTGGAAGACCTCCACGGCTGCCTCCAAAGTCCTGTTTGCAAACACTCCCGCCCGCTGTTCACGCCAGGCTCGCACAATGCTCCCAAGCCCGTGAGAAAAGCGCTTCGGGGTGGTGCTCTCTCCGGGCCCTTGCCCCTGAGCCTGGGGGCAAGGCACGGGGAACACACTCCCAGGACAAGTCAGAACCACATGCCCACGTCAGTTCCTGCCCCCTGCACCGGCAGAGAGCTCGGGGGAGCCAGAGTCTGTCAGGCAGCTGCTGGGCTGGCCGCCTGTGTGGGAAGAGGCAGAGCCGACCTAGGGGCAAGTTGGGCCTCTTCCTCTCCCTGCTGCCCTGAGGCTGCTGGGCCAAAGAGGTCTTGGGCATCCAGCCCCTTGCTGGTCCCTTCCCTCTGATGAGGCCCTCTGAGCTCCAGCACCTTGCAGTGTGGAGACAGCCCCTGCCAGCAACCTCCTCTCCAAGGAGGCCTCAACCGAGGCCTAGGCCTAGGGGAAAGGCACCAGCGGGGATGAGCCTGGGGAGGCGCCCGGCCATGTCTGGACCCAGTCCCCGCAGCCTGCCCCTTGGTGGGGCAGTACCCCCGGAAGCCAGGAAGGTCTCGGCAAGGCTGCCAGGGGCAGGGACACTGCTGGGTCCTGCCCCTGGCCTGTTGGGCGTCTGAGCACAACCGGCACTCTCCCGCTGGAAGACCTCCCCGTCTGCCTCCAAAAGACGGTTTGCAAGCACTCCCACCCGCTGTTCCCCCAGGCACGCACAATGCTCCCAAGCCCGGGAGAAAAGCGCTTCGGGGTGGTGCTCTCTCCGGGCCCTTGCCCCTGAGCCTGGGGCCAGGCAGGGGGAACACACTCCCAGGCCAATGGAGAACGACATGCACACGTCTGTTCCTGCCCCCTACACCGGCAGAGAGCTCGGGGGAGCCAGAGACTGCCAGGCTGCGGCTGGGCTGGCTGCCTGTGTGGGACGGGGCAGAGCCGACCTAGGGGCAAGTTGGGCCTCTTGCTCTCCCTGCTGCCCTGAGGCTGCTGGGTCAAAGAGGTCTTGGGCATCCAGCCCTTTGCTGGTGCCTTCCCTCTGACGAGGCCCTCTGAGCTCCAGCACCTTGCAGTGTGGAGACAGCCCCTGCCAGCAACCTCCTCTCCAAAGAGGCCTCAACCGAGGACTACACCCAGGGGAAAGGCACCAGCGGGGATGATCCTGGGGAGGCGCACGGACATGTCTGGACCCAGTCTCCGCAGCCTGCCCCTTGGTGGGGCAGTACCCCCGGAGGCCAGGAAGGTCTGGGCAAGTCTGGCCAGGGGCAGGGGCCCTGCTGGGTCCTGCCCCTGGCCTGTGGGGCCTCTGAACACAACCGGCCCTCTCCCACTGGAAGACCTCCCCGGCTGCCTCCAAAGTCCTGTTTGCAAACACTCCCGCCCGCTGTTCACGTCAGGCTCGCACAATGCTCCCAAGCCCGGGAGAAAAGGACTTCGGAGTGGTGCTCTCTCCGGGCCCTTGCCCCTGAGCCTGGGGGCAAGGCAGGGGGAACACACTCCCAGGCCAAGGCAGAACCACATGCACACGTCTGTTCCTGTCCCCTGCACCGGCAGAGAGCTTGGGGGAGCCAGAGTCTGTCAGGCAGGTGCTGGGTTGGCCGCCTCTGTGGGAAGGGGCAGAGCCGACCTAGGGGCAAGTTGGGCCTCTTGCTCTCCCTGCTGCCCTGAGGCTGCTGGGCCAAAGACGTCTTGGGCATCCAGCCCCTCGCTGGTCCCTTCACTCTGACGAGGCCCTCTGAGCTCCAGCACCTTGCAGTGTGGAGACAGCCCCTGCCAGCAACCTCCTCTCCAAGGAGGCCTCAACCGAGGCCTAGGCCCAGGGGAAAGGCACCAGAGGGGATGAGCCAGGGGAGGCGCCCGAGCATGTCTGGACCCAGTTCCCGCAGCCTGCCCCTTGGTGGGGCAGTACCCCCGGAGGCCAGGAAGGGCTGGGCAAGGCTGGCCAGGGGCAGGGGCCCTGCTGGGTCCTGCCCCTGGCCTGTGGGGCCTCTGAGCACAACCGGCCCTCTCCCACTGATAGACCTCCCCGGCTGCCTCCAAAGGCTGGTTTGCAAGCACTCAATCCCGCTGTTCACGCCAGCTGCGGACAATGCTCCCAAGCCCGGGAGAAAAGCATTTTGGGGTGGTGCTCACTCCGGGCTTTGGAAGACCTCCCCGGCTGCCTCCAAGGCCGGTTTGCAAGCACTTCTGCCTGCTGTTCCCGCCACCCGCGCACAATGCTCCCAAGCCCGGGAGAAAAGCGTTTCGGGGTGGTGTTCTCTCTGGACCCAAGAAAGACCTCCTGGGCTGCCCCCAAATGCCGGTTTGCAAGCACTCCCACTCACTGTTCCCGCCATCCGTGCAAATGCTCCAAGCCCAGGAGAAAAGCCCTTCAGGGTGGTGCTCTCTCCCGGCCCTTGGAAGACCTCCCCGGCTGCCTCCAAAGGCTGGATTTCAAGTACTCCCTCCCGCTGTCCCGCCAGCCGCACACAATGCTCCCAATCACGGGAGAAAAGCGCTTCGGGGTGGTGCTCTCTATGGGCCCTTGGAAGACCTCCCCGTTTGTCTCCAAAGGCCGGTTTGCAAGCACTCATGCCCGCTGTTCCCGCCAGCCGCGCACAATGCTCCCAAGCCTAGGAGAAAAGCGCTTCGGGGTGGTGCTCTCTCCCGGCCCTTGGAAGACCTCCCCGGCTGCCTCCAAAGGCCGGTTTGCAAGCACTCAATCCCGCTGTTCCCGCCAGCCGCGCACAATGCTCCCAAGCCCGGGAGAAAAGCGCTTCGGGGTGGTGCTCTCTCCCGGCCCTTGGAAGACCTCCCCGGCTGCCTCCAAAGGCTGGTTTTCAAGAACTCCCTCCCGCTGACCCGCCAGCCGCACACAATGCTCCCAAGCCCGGGAGAAAAGCATTTTGAGGTGGTCTCTCTCCGGGCCCTTGGAAGACTCCCCGGCTGCCTCTAAAGGCCGGTTTGCAAGCACTCATGTCCTCTGTTCCCGACAGCCGCGAACAATGCTCCCAATTCCGTGAGAAAAGTGCTTCGGGATGGTGCTCTCTCCGGGCCCTTGGAAGACCTCCCAAGCTGCCTCCAAAGGCCGGTTTGCAAGCACTCCCGCCCGCTGTTCCCGCCAGCCTCGCACAATGCTCCCAAGCCCGGGAGAAAAGCGCTTCGGGGTGGTGTTCTCTCCGTGCCAATGGAGGACCTCCCTGGCTGCCCCCAAAGGCCGGTTTGCAAGCACTCCCACTCGCTGTTCCCGCCAGCCACGCACAATCCTCCAAAACCCCGGAGAAAAGCGCTTCGGGGTGGTGTTCTCTCCGTGCCCATGGAAGACCTCCCGGGGTGCCCCCAAAGGCCGGTTTGGAAGCACTCCGACTCGCTGTTCCCGCCATCCGCGCACAATGCTCCCAAGCCCGGGAGAAAAGCATTTTGGGGTGGTGCTCACACCGGGCCCTGGAAGACCTCCCCGGCTGCCTCCAAAGGACGGTTTTCAAGCACTCCTGCCTGCTGTTCCCGCCACCCGCGCACAATGCTCCCAAGCCCGGGAGAAAAGCGCTTCGGGGTGGTGCTCTCTACAGGCCCTTGGAAGACCTCCCCGGCTGCCTCCAAAGGCCGGTTTGCAAGGACTCCTTCCTGCTGTTCCCGCCATCCGCGCACAATGCTCCCAAGCCCGGGAGAAAAGCATTTTGGGGTGGTGCTCACACCGGGCCCTGGAAGACCTCCCCGGCTGCCTCCAAAGGACGGTTTTCAAGCACTCCTGCCTGCTGTTCCCGCCACCCGCGCACAATGCTCCCAAGCCCGGGAGAAAAGCGCTTCGGGGTGGTGCTCTCTACAGGCCCTTGGAAGACCTCCCCGGCTGCCTCCAAAGGCCGGTTTGCAAGGACTCCTTCCTGCTGTTCCCGCCATCCGCGCACAATGCTCCCAAGCCCGGGAGAAAAGCATTTTGGGGTGGTGCTCACACCGGGCCCTGGAAGACCTCCCCGGCTGCCTCCAAAGGACGGTTTTCAAGCACTCCTGCCTGCTGTTCCCGCCACCCGCGCAGAATGCTCCCAAGCGCGGGAGAAAAGCGCTTCGGGGTGGTGCTCTCTACAGGCCCTTGGAAGACCTCCCCGGCTGCCTCCAAAGGCCGGTTTGCAAGGACTCCTTCCTGCTGTTCCCGCCAGCCACGCACAATGCTCCCAAGCCCGGGAGAAAAGCATTTTGGGGTGGTGCTCACTCCGGGCCCTTGGAAGACCTCCCCGGCTGCCTCCAATGGCCAGTTTGCAAGCACTCATGTCCGCTGTTCCCACCAGCCACGCACAATGCTCCCAAGCCCGGGAGAAAAGCTTTTTGGGGTGGTGCTCACACCGGGCCCTGGAAGACCTCCCCAGCTGCCTGCAAAGGCCGGTTTTCAAGCACTCCTGCCTGCTGTTCCCGCCAGCCGCGCACAATGCTCCCAAGCCCGGGAGAAAAGCTTTTTGGGGTGGTGCTCACACCGGGCCCTGGAAGACCTCCCCGGCTGCCTCCAAAGGACGGTTTTCAAGCACTCCTGCCTGCTGTTCCCGCCACCTGCGCACAATGCTCCCAAGCCCGGGAGAAAAGCGCTTCGGGGTGGTGCTCTCTACAGGCCCTTGGAAGACCTCCCCGGCTGCCTCCAAAGGCCGGTTTGCAAGGACTCCTTCCTGCTGTTCCCGCCAGCCACGCACAATGCTCCCAAGCCCGGGAGAGAAGCATTTTGGGGTGGTGCTCTCTACAGGCCCTTGGAAGACCTCCCCGGCTGCCTCCAGTGGCCAGTTTGCAAGCACTCATGCCCGCTGTTCCCACCAGCCGCGCACAATGCTCCCAAGCCCGGGAGAAAAGCTTTTTGGGGTGGTGCTCACACCGGGCCCTGGAAGACCTCCCCGGCTGCCTGCAAAGGCCGGTTTTCAAGCACTCCTGCCTGCTGTTCCTGCCACCCGCGCACAATACTCCCAAGCCCGGGAGAAAAGCGCTTCGGGGTGGTGCTCTCTACAGGCCCTTGGAAGACCTCCCCCGCTGCCTCCAAAGGCCGGTTTGCAAGGACTCCTTCCTGCTGTTCCCGCCAGCCACGCACAATGCTCCCAAGCCCGGGAGAAAAGTGCTTCGGGGTGGTGATCTCTCCGGGCCCTTGGAAGTCGTCCCCGGCTGCCTCCAAAGGCCGGTTTGCAAGCACTCATGCCCGTTGTTCCCACCAGCCGCGCACAATGCTCCCAAGCCCGGGAGAAAAGCATTTTGGGGTGGTGCTCTCTCCGGGCCCTTGGAAGACGTCCCCGGCTGCCTCCAAAGGCCGGTTTGCAAGCACTCATGCCCGTTGTTCCCACCAGCCGCGCACAATGCTCCCAAGCCCGGGAGAAAAGCGCTTTGGGGTGGTGCTCTCTCCGGCCCTTGGAAGACGTCCCCGGCTGCCTCCAAAGGCCGGTTTGCCAGCACTCATGCCCGTTGTTCCCACCAGCCGCGCACAATGCTCCCAAGCCCGGGAGAAAAGCATTTTGGGGTGGTGCTCACTCCGGGCCCTTGTAAGACCTCCCCGGCTGCCTCCAAAGGCCAGTTTGCAAGCAGTCCTGCCTGCTGTTCCCGCCAGCCGCGCACAATGTTCCCAAGCCCGGGAGAAAAGCGCTTCGGGGTGGTGCTCTCTCCGGGCACTTTCAAGACCTCCCCGGCTGCCTCCAAAGGCCGGTTTGTAAGTACTCATTCCCGCTGCTTCCGCCAGCCACGCACAATGCTCCCAAGCCCGGGAGAAAAGCATTTTGGGGTGGTGCTCTCTCCGGGCCCTTGGAAGACATCCCGGGCTGCCTCAAAAGGGCAGTTTGCAAGCATTCATGTCCGTTGTTCCCGACAGCCGCGCACAATGCTCCCAAGCCCGAGAGAAAAGCATTTTGGGGTGGTGATCAGTCCGGCCCTTGGAAGACCTCCCCGGCTGCCTCCAAAGGACAGTTTGCAAGCACTCATGCCCGCTGTTCCCGCCAGCCGCGCACAATGCTCCCAAGACCGTGAGAAAAGCGCTTCGGGGTGGTGTTCTCTCAGGGACCATGGAGGACCTCCCCGGCTGCCCCCAAAGGCCGGTTTGCAAGCATTCCCACTCGCTGTTCCCGCCAGGCACACACAATGTTCCAAAACCCCGGAGAAAAGCGCTTCGGGGTGGTGGTCTCTCCGGGCCCCTGCCCCTGAGCCTGGGGGCCAGGCAGGGGATCCACAGTCCCAGGCCAAGGCAGAACCACATGCACACGTCTGTTCCTGCCCCCTCCACCGGCAGAGAGCTGGGGGGAGCCAGAGTCTGTCAGGCAGCTGCTGGGCTGGCCGCCTGTGTGGGAAGGGGCAGAGCCGACCTAGGGGCAAGTTGGGCCTCTTGCTCTCCCTGCTGCCCTGAGGCTGCTGGGCCAAAGAGGTCTTGGGCATCCAGCCCCTTGCTGGTCCCTTCCCTCTGACGAGGCCCTCTGAGCTCCAGCACCTTGCAGTGTGGAGACAGCCCCTGCCAGCAACCTCCTCTCCAAGGAGGCCTCAACCGAGGCCTAGGCCCAGGGGAAAGGCACCAGCGGAGATGAGCCAGTGGAGGCGCACGGGCATGTCTGGACCCAGTCCCCGCAGCCTGCCCCTTGGTGGGGCAGTACCCCCGGAGGCCAGGAAGGTCTGGTCAAGGCTGCGAGGGGCAGGGGCCCTGCTGGGTCGTGCCCCTGGCCTGTGGGGCGTCTGAGCACAACCGGCACTCTCCCGCTGGAAGACCTCCCCGTCTGCCTCCAAAGGCCGGTTTGCCAACACTCCCACCCGCTGTTCACGCCAGACTTGCACAATGCTCCCAAGCCCGGGAAAAAAGCGCTTCGGGGTGGTGCTCTCTCCGGGCCCTTGCCCCTGAGCCTGGGGGCAAGGCATGGGGAACACACTCCCAGGCCAAGGCAGAACCACATGCCCACGTCTGTTCCTGTCCCCTGCACCGGCAGAGAGCTTGGGGGAGCCAGAGTCTGTCAGGCAGCTGCTGGGTTGGCCGCCTGTGTGGGAAGGGGCAGAGCCGCCCTAGGGGCAAGTTGGGCCTCTTGCTCTCCCTGCTGCCCTGAGGCTGCTGGGCCAAAGACGTCTTGGGCATCCAGCCCCTTACTGGTCCCTTCCCTCTGACGAGGCCCTCTGAGCTCCAGCACCTTGCAGTGTGGAGACAGCCCCTGCCAGCAACCTCCTCTCCAAGGAGGCCTCAACCGAGGCCTAGGCCCAGGGGAAAGGCACCAGCGGGGATGAGCCAGGGGAGGCGCCCGAGCATGTCTGGACCCAGTCCCCGCAGCCTGCCCCTTGGTGGGGCAGTACCCCCGGAGGCCAGGAAGGTCTGGGAAAGGCTGGCCAGGGGCAGGGGACCTGCTGGGTCCTGCCCCTGGCCTGTGGGGCCTCTGAGCACAACCGGCCCTCTCCCACTGGAAGACCTCCCCGGCTGCCTCCAAAGGCCGGTTTGCAAGCGCTCCCGGCCACTGTTACCAGCAGGCGGGCACAATGCTCCTAAGCCCGGAAGAAAAGCGCTTCAGGGTGGTGCTCTCTCTGGGCCCTTGCCCCTGAGCCTGGGGGCAAGGCAGGGTGTCCACACTCCCAGGCCAAGGCAGAACCACATGCACACGTCTGACCTGCCCCATGCACCGGCAGAGAGCTCGGGGGAGCCAGAGTCTGTCAGGCAGCTGCTGGGCTGGCCGCCTGTGTGGGAAGGGGCAGAGCCGACCTAGGGGCAAGTTGGGCCTCTTGCTCTCCCTGCTGCCCTGAGGCTGCTGGGCCAAAGAGGTCTTGGGCATCCAGCCCCTTGCTGGTCCCTTCCCTCTGACGAGGCCCTCTGAGCTCCAGCACCTTGCAGTGTGGAGACAGCCCCTGCCAGCAACCTCCTCTCCAAGGAGGCCTCAACCGAGGCCTAGGCCCAGGGGAAAGGCACCAGCGGGGATGAGCCTGGGGAGGCGCCCGGGCATGTCTGGACCCAGTCCCCGCAGCCTGCCCCTTGGTGGGGCAGTACCCCCGGAGGCCAGGAAGGTCTGGGCAAGGCTGGCCAGGGGCAGGGGCCCTGCTGGGTCCTGCCCCTGGCCTGTGGGGCCTCTGAGCACAACCGGCCCTCTCCCACTGGAAGAACTCCCCGGCTGCCTCCAAAGGCCAGTTTGCCAACACTCCCGCCCGCTGTTCCCGCCAGGCACGCACAATGCTCCCAAGCCCGGGAGAAAAGCACTTCGGGGTGGTGCTCTCCTCGGGCCCTTGCCCCTGAGCCTGGGGGCCAGGCAGTTGGTCCACACTCCCAGACCAAGGCAGAACCACATGCACACGTCTGTTCCTGACCCCTGCACCGGCAGAGAGCTCGGGGGAGCCAGAGTCTGTCAGGCAGCTGCTGGGCTGGCTGCCTGTGTGGGAAGGGGCAGAGCCGACCTAGGGGCAAGTTGGGCCTCTTCCTCTCCCTGCTGCCTTGAGGCTGCTGGGCCAAAGAGGTCTTGGGCATCCAGCCCCTTGCTGGTCCCTTCCCTCTGACGAGGCCCTCTGAGCTCCAGCACCTTGCAGTGTGGAGACAGCCCCTGCCAGCAACCTCCTCTCCAAGGAGGCCTCAACCGAGTCCTAGGCCCAGGGGAAAGGCACCAGCGGGGATGAGCCTGGGGAGGCGCCCGGGCATGTCTGGACCCAGTCCCCGCAGCCTGCCCCTTGGTGGGGCAGTACCCCCGGAGGCCAGGAAGGTCTGTGCAAGGCTGCCAGGGGCAGGGACAGCGCTGGGTCCTGCCCCTGGCCTGTGGGACGTCTGAGCACAACCGGCACTCTCCCGCTGGAAGACCTCCCCGTCTGCCTCGAAAGGCCGGTTTGCAAGCACTCCCGCCCGCTGTTCCCGCCAGGCACGCACAATGCTCCCAAGCCCGGGAGAAAAGCGCTTCGGGGTGGTGCTCTCTCCGGGCCCTTGCCCCTGAGCCTGGGGGCAAGGCATGGGGAACACACTCCCAGGCCAAGGCAGAACCACATGCCCACGTCTGTTCCTGTCCCCTGCACCGGCAGAGAGCTTGGGGGAGCCAGAGTCTGTCAGGCAGCTGCTGGGTTGGCCGCCTGTGTGGGAAGGGGCAGAGCCGCCCTAGGGGCAAGTTGGGCCTCTTGCTCTCCCTGCTGCCCTGAGGCTGCTGGGCCAAAGACGTCTTGGGCATCCAGCCCCTTACTGGTCCCTTCCCTCTGACGAGGCCCTCTGAGCTCCAGCACCTTGCAGTGTGGAGACAGCCCCTGCCAGCAACCTCCTCTCCAAGGAGGCCTCAACCGAGGCCTAGGCCCAGGGGAAAGGCACCAGCGGGGATGAGCCAGGGGAGGCGCCCGAGCATGTCTGGACCCAGTCCCCGCAGCCTGCCCCTTGGTGGGGCAGTACCCCCGGAGGCCAGGAAGGTCTGGGTAAGACTGGCCAGGGGCAGGGGCCCTGCTGGGTCCTGCCCCTGGCCTGTGGGGCCTCTGAGCACAACCGGCCCTCTCCCACTGGAAGACCTCCCCGGCTGCCTCCAAAGGCCGGTTTGCAAGCGCTCCCGGCCACTGTTACCAGCAGGCGGGCACAATGCTCCTAAGCCCGGAAGAAAAGCGCTTCAGGGTGGTGCTCTCTCTGGGCCCTTGCCCCTGAGCCTGGGGGCAAGGCAGGGTATCCACACTCCCAGGCCAAGGCAGAACCACATGCACACGTCTGACCTGCCCCCTGCACCGGCAGAGAGCTCGGGGGAGCCAGAGTCTGTCAGGCAGCTGCTGGGCTGGCCGCCTGTGTGGGAAGTGGCAGAGCCGACCTAGGGGCAAGTTGGGCCTCTTGCTCTCCCTGCTGCCCTGAGGCTGCTGGGCCAAAGAGGTCTTGGGCATCCAGCCCCTTGCTGGTCCCTTCCCTCTGACGAGGCCCTCTGAGCTCCAGCACCTTGCAGTGTGGAGACAGCCCCTGCCAGCAACCTCCTCTCCAAGGAGGCCTCAACCGAGGCCTAGGCCCAGGGGAAAGGCACCAGCGGGGATGAGCCTGGGGAGGCGCCCGGCCATGTCTGGACCCAGTCCCCGCAGCCTGCCCCTTGGTGGGGCAGTACCCCCGGAGGCCAGGAAGGTCTGGGCAAGGCTGGCCAGGGGCAGGGGCCCTGCTGGGTCCTGCCCCTGGCCTGTGGGGCCTCTGAGCACAACCGGCCCTCTCCCACTGGAAGAACTCCCCGGCTGCCTCCAAAGGCCAGTTTGCCAACACTCCCGCCCGCTGTTCCCGCCAGGCACGCACAATGCTCCCAAGCCCGTGAGAAAAGCGCTTCGGGGTGGTGCTCTCCTCGGGCCCTAGCCCCTGAGCCTGGGGGCCAGGCAGTTGGTCCACACTCCCAGACCAAGGCAGAACCACATGCACACGTCTGTTCCTGACCCCTGCACCGGCAGAGAGCTCGGGGGAGCCAGAGTCTGTCAGGCAGCTGCTGGGCTGGCCGCCTGTGTGGGAAGGGGCAGAGCCGACCTAGGGGCAAGTTGGGCCTCTTCCTCTCCCTGCTGCCCTGAGGCTGCTGGGCCAAAGAGGTCTTGGGCATCCAGCCCCTTGCTGGTCCCTTCCCTCTGACGAGGCCCTCTGAGCTCCAGCACCTTGCAGTGTGGAGACAGCCCCTGCCAGCAACCTCCTCTCCAAGGAGGCCTCAACCGAGGCCTAGGCCCAGGGGAAAGGCACCAGCGGGGATGAGCCAGTGGAGGCGCACGGGCATGTCTGGACCCAGTCCCCGCAGCCTGCCCCTTGGTGGGGCAGTACCCCCGGAGGCCAAGAAGGTCTGGGCAAGGCTGCCAGGGGCAGGGACACTGCTGGGTCCTGCCCCTGGCCTGTGGGGCGTCTGAGCACAACCGGCACTCTCCCGCTGGAAGACCTGCCCGGCCGCCTCCAAAGGCCGGTTAACAAGCGCTCCCGCCCACTGTTCCCAGCAGGCGTGCACAATGCTCCCAAGCCCGGGAGAAAAGCGCTTCGGGGTGGTGCTCTCTCCGGGCCCTTGCCCCTGAGCCTGGGGGCAAGGCAGGGTGTCCACACTCCCAGGCCAAGGCAGAACCACATGCACACGTCTGATCTGCCCCCTGCACCGGCAGAGAGCTCGGGGGAGCCAGAGTCTGTCAGGCAGCTGCTGGGCTGGCCGCCTGTGTGGGAAGGGGCAGAGCCGACCTAGGGGCAAGTTGGGCCTCTTGCTCTCCCTGCTGCCCTGAGGCTGCTGGGCCAAAGAGGTCTTGGGCATCCAGCCCCTTGCTTGTCCCTTCCCTCTGACGAGGCCTTCTGAGCTCCAGCACCTTGCAGTGTGGAGACAGCCCCTGCCAGCAATCTCCTCTCCAAGGAGGCCTCAACCGAGGCCTAGGCCCAGGGAAAAGGCACCAGCGGGGTTGAGCCAGGGGAGGCGCTCGGGCATGTCTGGACCCTATCCCCGCAGCCTGCCCCTTGGTGGGGCAGTACCCCCGGAGGCCAGGAAGGTCTGGGCAAGGCTGGCCAGGGGCAGGGGCCCTGCTGGGTCCTGCCCCTGGCCTGTGGGGCCTCTGAGCACAACCGGCCCTTGCCCACTGGAAGACCTCCCCGGCTGCCTCCAAAGGCCGGTTTGCAAGCACTCCCGCCCACTGTTCCCGCCAGGCGCGCACAATGCTCCCAAGCCCGGGAGAAAAGCGCTTCGGGGTGGTGGTCTCTCCGGGCCCTTGCCCCTGAGCCTGGGGGCCAGGCAGGGGATCCACAGTCCCAGGCCAAGGCACAACAACATGCACACGTCTGTTCCTACCCCCTCCACCGGCAGAGAGCTGGGGGTAGCCAGAGTCTGTCAGGCAGCTGCTGGGCTGGCCGCCTGTGTGGGAAGGGGCAGAGCCGACCTAGGGGCAAGTTGGGCCTCTTCCTCTCCCTGCTGCCCTGAGGCTGCTGGGCCAAAGAGGTCTTGGGCATCCAGCCCCTTGCTTGTCCCTTCCCTCTGACGAGGCCCTCTGAGCTCCAGCACCTTGCAGTGTGGAGACAGCCCCTGCCAGCAATCTCCTCTCCAAGGAGGCCTCAACCGAGGCCTAGGCCCAGGGAAAAGGCACCAGCGTGGTTGAGCCAGGGGAGGCGCCCGGGCATGTCTGGACCCTGTCCCCGCAGCCTGCACCTTGGTGGGGCAGTACCCCCGGAGGCCAGGAAGGTCTGGGCAAGGCTGGCCAGGGGCAGGGGCCCTGCTGGGTCCTGCCCCTGGCCTGTGGGGCCTCTGAGCACAACCGGCCCTTGCCCACCTGAAGACCTCCCCGGCTGCCTCCAAAGGCCGGTTTGCAAGCACTCCCGACCACTGTTCCCGCCAGGCGCGCACAATGCTCCCAAGCCCGGGAGAAAAGCGCTTCGGGGTGGTGGTCTCTCCGGGCCCCTGCCCCTGAGCCTGGGGGCCAGGCAGGGGATCCACAGTCCCAGGCCAAGGCAGAACCACATGCACACGTCTGTTCCTGCCCCCTCCACCGGCAGAGAGCTGGGGGGAGCCAGAGTCTGTCAGGCAGCTGCTGGGCTGGCCGCCTGTGTGGGAAGGGGCAGAGCCGACCTAGGGGCAAGTTGGGCCTCTTGCTCTCCCTGCTGCCCTGAGGCTGCTGGGCCAAAGACGTCTTGGGCATCCAGCCCCTTGCTGGCCCCTTCCCTCTGACGAGGCCCTCTGAGCTCCAGCACCTTGCAGTGTGGAGACAGCCCCTGCCAGCAACCTCTTCTCCAAGGAGGCCTCAACCGAGGCCTAGGCCCAGGGGAAAGGCACCAGCGGGGATGAGCCAGTGGAGGCGCACGGGCATGTCTGGACCCAGTCCCCGCAGCCTGCCCCTTGGTGGGGCAGTACCCCCGGAGGCCAGGAAGGTCTGGGCAAGGCTGGCCAGGGGCAGGGGCCCTGCTGGGTCCTGCCCCTGGCCTGTGGGGCCTCTGAGCACAACCGGCCCTCTCCCACTGGAAGACCTCCCCGGCTGCCTCCAAAGGCCGGTTTGCCAACACTCCCGCCCGCTGTTCCCGCCAGGCACGCACAATGCTCCCAAGCCCGGGAGAAAAACGCTTCAGGGTGTTGCCCTCTCCGGGCCCTTGCCCCTGAGCCTGGGGTCCAGGCAGTGGGTCCACACTCCCAGACCAAGGCAGAACCACATGCACACGTCTGTTCCTGACCCCTGCACCGGCAGAGAGCTCGGGGGAGCCAGAGTCTGTCAGGCAGCTGCTGGGTTGGCTGCCTGTGTGGGAAGGGGCAGAGCCGACCTAGGGGCAAGTTGGGCCTCTTCCTCTCCCTGCTGCCCTGAGGCTGCTGGGCCAAAGAGGTCTTGGGCATCCAGCCCCTTACTGGTCCCTTCCCTCTGACGAGGCCCTCTGAGCTCCAGCACCTTGCAGTGTGGAGACAGCCCCTGCCAGCAACCTCCTCTCCAAGGAGGCCTCAACCGAGGCCTAGGCCCAGGGGAAAGGCACCAGCGGGGATGAGCCAGTGGAGGCGCAAGGGCATGTCTGGACCCAGTCCCCGCAGCCTGCCCCTTGGTGGGGCAGTACCCCCGGAGGCCAGGAAGGTCTGGGCAAGGCTGCGAGGGGCAGGGGCCCTGCTGGGTCGTGCCCCTGGCCTGTGGGGCGTCTGAGCACAACCGGCACTCTCCCGCTGGAAGACCTCCCCGTCTGCCTCCAAAGGCCGGTTTGCAAGCACTCCCGCCCGCTGTTCCCGCCAGGCAGGCACAATGCTCCCAAGCCCGGGAGAAAAGCGCTTCGGGGTGGTGCTCTCCTCGGGCCCTTGCCCCTGAGCCTGGGGGCCAGGAAGTTGGAACACACTCCCAGGCCAAGGCAGAACGACATGCACACGTCTGTTCCTGCCCCCTACACCGGCAGAGAGCTCGGGGGAGCCAGAGACTGCCAGGCTGCTGCTGGGCTGGCTGCCTGTGTGGGACGGGGCAGAGCCGACCTAGGGGCAAGTTGGGCCTCTTGCTCTCCCTGCTGCCCTGAGGCTGCTGGGTCAAAGAGGTCTTGGGCATCCAGCCCTTTGCTGGTCCCTTCCCTCTGACGAGGCCCTCTGAGCTCCAGCACCTTGCAGTGTGGAGACAGCCCCTGCCAGCAACCTCCTCTCCAAAGAGGCCTCAACCGAGGCCTACGCCCAGGGGAAAAGCACCAGCGGGGATGATCCTGGGGAGGCGCACGGACATGTCTGGACCCAGTCCCCGCAGCCTGCCCCTTGGTGGGGCAGTACCCCCGGAGGCCAGGAAGGTCTGGGCAAGGCTGGCCAGGGGCAGGGGACCTGCTGGGTCCTGCCCCTGGCCTGTGAGGCCTCTGAGCACAACCGGCCCTCTCCCAC
Organism: Dama dama; assembly: GCF_033118175.1. NCBI lineage: Eukaryota > Metazoa > Chordata > Mammalia > Artiodactyla > Cervidae > Dama > Dama dama. Next base: position 727,179 of record NW_026870977.1, read on the forward strand.
TGGAAGACCTCCCCAGCTGCCTCCAAAGTCCTGTTTGCAAACACTCCCGCCCGCTGTTCACGCCAGGCTCGCACAATGCTCCCAAGCCCGGGAGAAAAGCGCTTCGGGGTGGTGCTCTCTCCGGGCCCTTGCCCCTGAGCCTGGGGGCCAGGCAGTGGGTCCACACTCCCAGACCAAGGCAGAACCACATGCACACGTCTGTTCCTGACCCCTGCACCGGCAGAGAGCTCGGGGGAGCCAGAGTCTGTCAGGCAGCTGCTGGGCTGGCCGCCTGTGTGGGAAGGGGCAGAGCCGACCTAGGGGCAAGTTGGGCCTCTTCCTCTCCCTGCTGCCCTGAGGCTGCTGGGCCAAAGAGGTCTTGGGCATCCAGCCCCTTGCTGGTCCCTTCCCTCTGACGAGGCCCTCTGAGCTCCAGCACCTTGCAGTGTGGAGACAGCCCCTGCCAGCAACCTCCTCTCCAATGAGGCCTCAACCGAGGCCTAGGCCCAGGGGAAAGGCACCAGCGGGGATGAGCCTGGGGAGGCGCCCGGGCATGTCTGGACCCAGTCCCCGCAGCCTGCCCCTTGGTGGGGCAGTACCCCCGGAGGCCAGGAAGGTCTGTGCAAGGCTGCCAGGGGCAGGGACAGCGCTGGGTCCTGCCCCTGGCCTGTGGGACGTCTGAGCACAACCGGCACTCTCCCGCTGGAAGACCTCCCCGGCTGCCTCCAAAGGCCGGTTTGCAAGCACTCCCGCCCGCTGTTCCCGCCAGGCACGCACAATGCTCCCAAGCCCGGTAGAAAAGCGCTTCGGGGTGGTGCTCTCTCCGGGCCCTTGCCCCTAAGCCTGCGGGCCAGGCAGGGGGAACACACTCCCAGGCCAAGACAGAACGACATGAACACGTCTGTTCCTGCCCCCTCCACCGGCAGAGAGCTCGGGGGAGCCAGAGTCTCTCAGGCAGGTGCTGGGCTGGCCGCCTGTGTGGGAAGGGGCAGAGCCGACCTAGGGGCAAGTTGGGCCTCTTGCTCTCCCTGCTGCCCTGAGGCTGCTGGGCCAAAGACGTCTTGGGCATCCAGCCCTTTGCTGGTCCCTTCCCTCTGACGAGGCCCTCTGAGCTCCAGCACCTTGCAGTGTGGAGACAGCACCTGCCAGCAATCTCCTCTCCAAGGAGGCCTCAACCGAGGCCTAGGCCCAGGGGAAAGGCACCAGCGGGGATGAGCCTGGGGAGGCGCCCGGGCATGTCTGGACCCAGTCCCCGCACACTGCCCCTTGGTGGGGCAGTACCACTGGAGGCCAGGAAGGTCTGGGCAAGGCTGACCAGGGGCAGGGGACCTGCTGGGTCCTGCCCCTGGCCTGTGGGGCCTCTGAGCACAACCGGCCCTCTCCCACTGGAAGACCTCCCCGGCTGCCTCCAAAGGCCATTTTGCACGCACTCCCGCCCACTCTTCCTACCAAGCGCGCACAATGCTCCCAAGCCCGGGAGAAAAGCGCTTCGGGGTGGTGCTCTCTCCGGGCCCTTGCCCCTGAGACTGGGGGCCAGGCAGGGGGTCCACACTCCCAGGCCAAGGCAGAACCACATGCACACGTCTGTTCCTGACCCCTGCACCGGCAGAGAGCTCGGGGGAGCCAGAGTCTGTCAGGCAGCTGCTGGGCTGGCCGCCTTTGTGGGAAGGGGCAGAGCCGACCTAGGTTCAAGTAGGGCCTCTTGCTCTCCCTGCTGCCCTGAGGCTGCTGGGCCAAAGAGGTCTTCGGCATCCAGCCCTTTGCTTGTCCCTTCCCTCTGACGAGGCCCTCTGAGCTCCAGCACCTTGCAGTGTGGAGACAGCCCCTGCCAGCAACCTCCTCTCCAAGGAGGCCTCAACCGAGGCCTAGGCCCAGGGGAAAGGCACCAGCGGGGATGAGCCAGGGGAGGCGCCCGAGCATGTCTGGACCCAGTCCCCGCAGCCTGCCCCTTGGTGGGGCAGTACCCCCGGAGGCCAGGAAGGTCTGGGTAAGACTGGCCAGGGGCAGGGGCCCTGCTGGGTCCTGCCCCTGGCCTGTGGGGCCTCTGAGCACAACCGGCCCTCTCCCACTGGAAGACCTCCCCGGCTGCCTCCAAAGGCCGGTTTGCAAGCGCTCCCGGCCACTGTTACCAGCAGGCGGGCACAATGCTCCTAAGCCCGGAAGAAAAGCGCTTCAGGGTGGTGCTCTCTCTGGGCCCTTGCCCCTGAGCCTGGGGGCAAGGCAGGGTGTCCACACTCCCAGGCCAAGGCAGAACCACATGCACACGTCTGACCTGCCCCCTGCACCGGCAGAGAGCTCGGGGGAGCCAGAGTCTGTCAGGCAGCTGCTGGGCTGGCCGCCTGTGTGGGAAGTGGCAGAGCCGACCTAGGGGCAAGTTGGGCCTCTTGCTCTCCCTGCTGCCCTGAGGCTGCTGGGCCAAAGAGGTCTTGGGCATCCAGCCCCTTGCTGGTCCCTTCCCTCTGACGAGGCCCTCTGAGCTCCAGCACCTTGCAGTGTGGAGACAGCCCCTGCCAGCAACCTCCTCTCCAAGGAGGCCTCAACCGAGGCCTAGGCCCAGGGGAAAGGCACCAGCGGGGATGAGCCTGGGGAGGCGCCCGGGCATGTCTGGACCCAGTCCCCGCAGCCTGCCCCTTGGTGGGGCAGTACCCCCGGAGGCCAGGAAGGTCTGGGCAAGGCTGGCCAGGGGCAGGGGCCCTGCTGGGTCCTGCCCCTGGCCTGTGGGGCCTCTGAGCACAACCGGCCCTCTCCCACTGGAAGAACTCCCCGGCTGCCTCCAAAGGCCAGTTTGCCAACACTCCCGCCCGCTGTTCCCGCCAGGCACGCACAATGCTCCCAAGCCCGGGAGAAAAGCGCTTCGGGGTGGTGCTCTCCTCGGGCCCTTGCCCCTGAGCCTGGGGGCCAGGCAGTTGGTCCACACTCCCAGACCAAGGCAGAACCACATGCACACGTCTGTTCCTGACCCCTGCACCGGCAGAGAGCTCGGGGGAGCCAGAATCTGTCAGGCAGCTGCTGGGCTGGCCGCCTGTGTGGGAAGGGGCAGAGCCGACCTAGGGGCAAGTTGGGCCTCTTCCTCTCCCTGCTGCCCTGAGGCTGCTGGGCCAAAGAGGTCTTGGGCATCCAGCCACTTGCTGGTCCCTTCCCTCTGACGAGGCCCTCTGAGCTCCAGCACCTTGCAGTGTGGAGACAGCCCCTGCCAGCAACCTCCTCTCCAAGGAGGCCTCAACCGAGGCCTAGGCCCAGGGGAAAGGCACCAGCGGGGATGAGCCAGTGGAGGCGCACGGGCATATCAGGACCCAGTCCACGCAGCCTGCCCCTTGGTGGGGCAGTACCCCCGGAGGCCAGGAAGGTCTGGGCAAGGCTGGCCAGGGGCAGGGTCCCTGCTGGGTCCTGCCCCTGGCCTGTGGGGCCTCTGAGCACAACCGGCCCTCTCCCACTGGAAGACCTCCCCGGCTGCCTCCAAAGGCAGGTTTGCCAACACTCCCGCCCGCTGTTCCCGCCAGGCACGCACAACGCTCCCAAGGCCAGGAGAAAAGCGCTTCGGGGTGTTGCTCTCTCCGGGCCCTTGCCCCTGAGCCTGGGGTCCAGGCAGTGGGTCCACACTCCCAGACCAAGGCAGAACCACATGCACACGTCTGTTCCTGACCCCTGCACCGGCAGAGAGCTCGGGGGAGCCAGAGTCTGTCAGGCAGCTGCTGGGCTGGCCGCCTGTGTGGGAAGGGGCAGAGCCGACCTAGGGGCAAGTTGGGCCTCTTGCTCTCCCTGCTGCCCTGAGGCTGCTGGGCCAAAGAGGTCTTGGGCATCCAGCCCCTTGCTGGTCCCTTCCCTCTGACGAGGCCCTCTGAGCTCTAGCACCTTGCAGTGTGGAGACAGCCCCTGCCAGCAACATCCTCTCCAAGGAGGCCTCAACCGAGGCCTACGCCCAGGGGAAAAGCACCAGCGGGGATGATCCTGGGGAGGCGCACGGACATGTCTGGACCCAGTCCCCGCAGCCTGCCCCTTGGTGGGGCAGTACCCCCGGAGGCCAGGAAGGTCTGGGCAAGGCTGGCCAGGGGCAGGGGACCTGCTGGGTCCTGCCCCTGGCCTGTGAGGCCTCTGAGCACAACCGGCCCTCTCCCACTGGAAGACCTCCCCAGCTGCCTCCAAAGTCCTGTTTGCAAACACTCCCGCCCGCTGTTCACGCCAGGCTCGCACAATGCTCCCAAGCCCGGGAGAAAAGCGCTTCGGGGTGGTGCTCTCTCCGGGCCCTTGCCCCTGAGCCTGGGGGCCAGGCAGTGGGTCCACACTCCCAGACCAAGGCAGAACCACATGCACACGTCTGTTCCTGACCCCTGCACCGGCAGAGAGCTCGGGGGAGCCAGAGTCTGTCAGGCAGCTGCTGGGCTGGCCGCCTGTGTGGGAAGGGGCAGAGCCGACCTAGGGGCAAGTTGGGCCTCTTCCTCTCCCTGCTGCCCTGAGGCTGCTGGGCCAAAGAGGTCTTGGGCATCCAGCCCCTTGCTGGTCCCTTCCCTCTGACGAGGCCCTCTGAGCTCCAGCACCTTGCAGTGTGGAGACAGCCCCTGCCAGCAACCTCCTCTCCAATGAGGCCTCAACCGAGGCCTAGGCCCAGGGGAAAGGCACCAGCGGGGATGAGCCTGGGGAGGCGCCCGGGCATGTCTGGACCCAGGCCCCGCAGCCTGCCCCTTGGTGGGGCAGTACCCCCGGAGGCCAGGAAGGTCTGTGCAAGGCTGCCAGGGGCAGGGACAGCGCTGGGTCCTGCCCCTGGCCTGTGGGACGTCTGAGCACAACCGGCACTCTCCCGCTGGAAGACCTCCCCGGCTGCCTCCAAAGGCCGGTTTGCAAGCACTCCCGCCCGCTGTTCCCGCCAGGCACGCACAATGCTCCCAAGCCCGGTAGAAAAGCGCTTCGGGGTGGTGCTCTCTCCGGGCCCTTGCCCCTAAGCCTGCGGGCCAGGCAGGGGGAACACACTCCCAGGCCAAGACAGAACGACATGAACACGTCTGTTCCTGCCCCCTACACCGGCAGAGAGCTCGGGGGAGCCAGAGTCTCTCAGGCAGGTGCTGGGCTGGCCGCCTGTGTGGGAAGGGGCAGAGCCGACCTAGGGGCAAGTTGGGCCTCTTGCTCTCCCTGCTGCCCTGAGGCTGCTGGGCCAAAGACGTCTTGGGCATCCAGCCCTTTGCTGGTCCCTTCCCTCTGACGAGGCCCTCTGAGCTCCAGCACCTTGCAGTGTGGAGACAGCACCTGCCAGCAATCTCCTCTCCAAGGAGGCCTCAACCGAGGCCTAGGCCCAGGGGAAAGGCACCAGCGGGGATGAGCCTGGGGAGGCGCCCGGGCATGTCTGGACCCAGTCCCCGCAGCCTGCCCCTTGGTGGGGCAGTACCACTGGAGGCCAGGAAGGTCTGGGCAAGGCTGACCAGGGGCAGAGGACCTGCTGGGTCCTGCCCCTGGCCTGTGGGGCCTCTGAGCACAACCGTCCCTCTCCCACTGGAAGACCTCCCCGGCTGCCTCCAAAGGCCATTTTGCACGCACTCCCGCCCACTCTTCCCACCAAGCGCGCACAATGCTCCCAAGCCCGGGAGAAAAGCGCTTCGGGGTGGTGCTCTCTCCGGGCCCTTGCCCCTGAGACTGGGGGCCAGGCAGGGGGTCCACACTCCCAGGCCAAGGCAGAACCACATGCACACGTCTGTTCCTGACCCCTGCACCGGCAGAGAGCTCGGGGGAGCCAGAGTCTGTCAGGCAGCTGCTGGGCTGGCCGCCTTTGTGGGAAGGGGCAGAGCCGACCTAGGTTCAAGTAGGGCCTCTTGCTCTCCCTGCTGCCCTGAGGCTGCTGGGCCAAAGAGGTCTTGGGCATCCAGCCCTTTGCTTGTCCCTTCCCTCTGACGAGGCCCTCTGAGCTCCAGCACCTTGCAGTGTGGAGACAGCCCCTGCCAGCAACCTCCTCTCCAAGGAGGCCTCAACCGAGGCCTAGGCCCAGGGGAAAGGCACCAGCGGGGATGAGCCAGGGGAGGCGCCCGAGCATGTCTGGACCCAGTCCCCGCAGCCTGCCCCTTGGTGGGGCAGTACCCCCGGAGGCCAGGAAGGTCTGGGTAAGACTGGCCAGGGGCAGGGGCCCTGCTGGGTCCTGCCCCTGGCCTGTGGGGCCTCTGAGCACAACCGGCCCTCTCCCACTGGAAGACCTCCCCGGCTGCCTCCAAAGGCCGGTTTGCAAGCGCTCCCGGCCACTGTTACCAGCAGGCGGGCACAATGCTCCTAAGCCCGGAAGAAAAGCGCTTCAGGGTGGTGCTCTCTCTGGGCCCTTGCCCCTGAGCCTGGGGGCAAGGCAGGGTGTCCACACTCCCAGGCCAAGGCAGAACCACATGCACACGTCTGACCTGCCCCCTGCACCGGCAGAGAGCTCGGGGGAGCCAGAGTCTGTCAGGCAGCTGCTGGGCTGGCCGCCTGTGTGGGAAGTGGCAGAGCCGACCTAGGGGCAAGTTGGGCCTCTTGCTCTCCCTGCTGCCCTGAGGCTGCTGGGCCAAAGAGGTCTTGGGCATCCAGCCCCTTGCTGGTCCCTTCCCTCTGACGAGGCCCTCTGAGCTCCAGCACCTTGCAGTGTGGAGACAGCCCCTGCCAGCAACCTCCTCTCCAAGGAGGCCTCAACCGAGGCCTAGGCCCAGGGGAAAGGCACCAGCGGGGATGAGCCTGGGGAGGCGCCCGGGCATGTCTGGACCCAGTCCCCGCAGCCTGCCCCTTGGTGGGGCAGTACCCCCGGAGGCCAGGAAGGTCTGGGCAAGGCTGGCCAGGGGCAGGGGCCCTGCTGGGTCCTGCCCCTGGCCTGTGGGGCCTCTGAGCACAACCGGCCCTCTCCCACTGGAAGAACTCCCCGGCTGCCTCCAAAGGCCAGTTTGCCAACACTCCCGCCCGCTGTTCCCGCCAGGCACGCACAATGCTCCCAAGCCCGGGAGAAAAGCGCTTCGGGGTGGTGCTCTCCTCGGGCCCTTGCCCCTGAGCCTGGGGGCCAGGCAGTTGGTCCACACTCCCAGACCAAGGCAGAACCACATGCACACGTCTGTTCCTGACCCCTGCACCGGCAGAGAGCTCGGGGGAGCCAGAATCTGTCAGGCAGCTGCTGGGCTGGCCGCCTGTGTGGGAAGGGGCAGAGCCGACCTAGGGGCAAGTTGGGCCTCTTCCTCTCCCTGCTGCCCTGAGGCTGCTGGGCCAAAGAGGTCTTGGGCATCCAGCCACTTGCTGGTCCCTTCCCTCTGACGAGGCCCTCTGAGCTCCAGCACCTTGCAGTGTGGAGACAGCCCCTGCCAGCAACATCCTCTCCAAGGAGGCCTCAACCGAGGCCTAGGCCCAGGGGAAAGGCACCAGCGGGGATGAGCCTGGGGAGGCGCCCGGGCATGTCTGGACCCAGTCCCCGCAGCCTGCCCCTTGGTGGGGCAGTACCCCCGGAGGCCAGGAAGATCTGGGCAAGGCTGGCCAGGGGCAGGGGCCCTGCTGGGTCCTCCCCATGGCCTGTGGGGCCTCTGAGCACAACCGGCCCTCTCCCACTGGAAGACCTCCCCGGCTGCCTCCAAAGGCCAGTTTGCCAACACTCCTGCCCGCTCTTCCCGCCAGGCACGCACAATGCTCCCAAGCCCGGGAGAAAAGCGCTTCGGGGTGGTGGTCTCTCCGGGCCCTTGCCCCTGAGCCTGGGGGCCAGGCAGGGGATCCACATTCCCAGGCCAAGGCACAACAACATGCCCACGTCTGTTCCTGCCCCCTCCACCGGCAGAGAGCTGGGGGGAGCCAGAGTCTGTCAGGCAGCTGCTGGGCTGGCCGCCTGTGTGGGAAGGGGCAGAGCCGACCTAGGGGCAAGTTGGGCCTCTTGCTCTCCCTGCTGCCCTGAGGCTGCTGGGCCAAAGAGGTCTTGGGCATCCAGCCCCTTGCTGGTCCCTTCCCTCTGACGAGGCCCTCTGAGCTCCAGCACCTTGCAGTGTGGAGACAGCCCCTGCCAGCAACCTCCTCTCCAAGGAGGCCTCAACCTAGGCCTAGGCCCAGGGGAAAGGCACCAGCGGGGATGAGCCAGTGGAGGCGCACGGGCATATCAGGACCCAGTCCACGCAGCCTGCCCCTTGGTGGGGCAGTACCCCCGGAGGCCAGGAAGGTCTGGGCAAGGCTGGCCAGGGGCAGGGTCCCTGCTGGGTCCTGCCCCTGGCCTGTGGGGCCTCTGAGCACAACCGGCCCTCTCCCACTGGAAGACCTCCCCGGCTGCCTCCAAAGGCAGGTTTGCCAACACTCCCGCCCGCTGTTCCCGCCAGGCACGCACAACGCTCCCAAGGCCAGGAGAAAAGCGCTTCGGGGTGTTGCTCTCTCCGGGCCCTTGCCCCTGAGCCTGGGGTCCAGGCAGTGGGTCCACACTCCCAGACCAAGGCAGAACCACATGCACACGTCTGTTCCTGACCCCTGCACCGGCAGAGAGCTCGGGGGAGCCAGAGTCTGTCAGGCAGCTGCTGGGCTGGCCGCCTGTGTGGGAAGGGGCAGAGCCGACCTAGGGGCAAGTTGGGCCTCTTGCTCTCCCTGCTGCCCTGAGGCTGCTGGGCCAAAGAGGTCTTGGGCATCCAGCCCCTTGCTGGTCCCTTCCCTCTGACGAGGCCCTCTGAGCTCTAGCACCTTGCAGTGTGGAGACAGCCCCTGCCAGCAACATCCTCTCCAAGGAGGCCTCAACCGAGGCCTAGGCCCAGGGGAAAGGCACCAGCGGGGTTGAGCCAGGGGAGGCGCCCGGGCATGTCTGGACCCTGTCCCCGCAGCCTGCCCCTTGGTGGGGCAGTACCCCCGGAGGCCAGGAAGGTCTGGGCAAGGCTGGCCAGGGGCAGGGGCCCTGCTGGGTCCTGCCCCTGGCCTGTGGGGCCTCTGAGCACAACCGGCCCTCTCCCACTGGAAGACCTCCCCGGCTGCCTCCAAAGTCCTGTTTGCAAGCACTCCCGCCCACTGTTCCCGCCAGGCGAGCACAATGCTCCCAAGCCCGGGAGAAAAGCGCTTCGGGGTGGTGGTCTCTCCGGGCCCTTGCCCCTGAGCCTGGGGGCCAGGCAGGGGATCCACAGTCCCAGGCCAAGGCACAACAACATGCACACGTCTGTTCCTGCCCCCTCCACCGGCAGAGAGCTGGGGGGAGCCAGAGTCTGTCAGGCAGCTGCTGGGCTGGCCGCCTGTGTGGGAAGGGGCAGAGCCGACCTAGGGGCAAGTTGGGCCTCTTGCTCTCCCTGCTGCCCTGAGGCTGCTGGGCCAAAGAGGTCTTGGGCATCCAGCCCCTTGCTGGTCCCTTCCCTCTGACGAGGCCCTCTGAGCTCCAGCACCTTGCAGTGTGGAGACAGCCCCTGCCAGCAACCTCCTCTCCAAGGAGGCCTCAACCGAGGCCTAGGCACAGGGGAAAGGCACCAGCGGGGATGAGCCAGTGGAGGCGCACGGGCATATCAGGACCCAGTCCCTGCAGCCTGCCCCTTGGTGGGGCAGTACCCCCGGAGGCCAGGAAGGTCTGGGCAAGGCTGGCCAGGGGCAGGGTCCCTGCTGGGTCCTGCCCCTGGCCTGTGGGGCCTCTGAGCACAACCGGCCCTCTCCCACTGGAAGACCTCCCCGGCTGCCTCCAAAGGCGGGTTTGCCAACACTCCCGCCCGCTGTTCCGCCAGGCACGCACAACGCTCCCAAGGCCAGGAGAAAAGCGCTTCGGGGTGTTGCTCTCTCCGGGCCCTTGCCCCTGAGCCTGGGGTCCAGGCAGTGGGTCCACACTCCCAGACCAAGGCAGAACCACATGCACACGTCTGTTCCTGACCCCTGCACCGGCAGAGAGCTCGGGGGAGCCAGAGTCTGTCAGGCAGCTGCTGGGTTGGCTGCCTGTGTGGGAAGGGGCAGAGCCGACCTAGGGGCAAGTTGGGCCTCTTGCTCTCCCTGCTGCCCTGAGGCTGCTGAGCCAAAGAGGTCTTGGGCATCCAGCCCCTTGCTGGTCCCTTCCCGCTGACGAGGCCCTCTGAGCTCCAGCACCTTGCAGTATGGAGACAGCCCCTGCCAGCAACCTCCTCTCCAAGGAGGCATCAACCGAGGCCTATGCCCAGGGGAAAGGCACCAGCGGGGATGAGCCTGGGGAGGCGCCCAGGCATGTCTGGACCCAGTCCCCGCAGCCTGCCCCTTGGTGGGGCAGTACCCCCGGAGGCCAGGAAGGTCTGGGCAAGGCTGGCCAGGGGCAGGGGAGCTGCTGGGTCCTGCCCCTGGCCTGTGAGGCCTCTGAGCACAACCGGCCCTCTCCCACTGGAAGACCTCCACGGCTGCCTCCAAAGTCCTGTTTGCAAACACTCCCGCCCGCTGTTCACGCCAGGCTCGCACAATGCTCCCAAGCCCGTGAGGAAAGCGCTTCGGGGTGGTGCTCTCTCCGGGCCCTTGCCCCTGAGCCTGGGGGCAAGGCAGGGGGAACACACTCCCAGGCCAAGGCAGAACCTCATGCCCACGTCTGTTCCTGTCCCCTGCACCGGCAGAGAGCTTGGGGGAGCCAGAGTCTGTCAGGCAGCTGCTGGGTTGGCCGCCTGTGTGGGAAGGGGCAGAGCCGACCTAGGGGCAAGTTGGGCCTCTTGCTCTCCCTGCTGCCCTGAGGCTGCTGGGCCAAAGACGTCTTGGGCATCCAGCCCCTTACTGGTCCCTTCCCTCTGACGAGGCCCTCTGAGCTCCAGCACCTTGCAGTGTGGAGACAGCCCCTGCCAGCAACCTCCTCTCCAAGGAGGCCTCAACCGAGGCCTAGGCCCAGGGGAAAGGCACCAGCGGGGATGAGCCTGGGGAGGCGCCCGGGCATGTCTGGACCCAGGCCCCGCAGCCTGCCCCTTGGTGGGGCAGTACACCCGGAGGCCAGGAAGGTCTGGGCAAGGCTGGCCAGGGGCATGGGCCCTGCTGCGTCCTGCCCCTGGCCTGTGGGGCCTCTGAGCACAACCGGCCCTCTCCCACTGGAAGACCTCCCCGGCTGCCTCCAAAGGCCGGTTTGCAAGCGCTCCCGCCCACTGTTCCCAGCAGGCGTGCACAATGCTCCCAAGCCCGGGAGAAAAGCGCTTCAGGGTGGTGCTCTCTCCGGGCCCTTTCCCCTGAGCCTGGGGGCCAGGCAGGGGGTCCACACTCCCAGGCCAAGGCAGAACGACATGCACACGTCTGTTCCTGCCCCATGCACCGGCAGAGAGCTCGGGGCAGCCAGAGTCTGTCAGGCAGCTGCTGGGCTGGCCGCCTGTGTGGGACGGGGCAGAGCCGACCTAGGGGCAAGTTGGGCCTCTTGCTCTCCCTGCTGCCCTGAGGCTGCTGGGCCAAAGAGATCTTGGGCATCCAGCGCCTTGCTTGTCCCTTTCCTCTGACGAGGCCCTCTGAGCTCCAGCACCTTGCAGTGTGGAGACAGCCCCTGCCAGCAACCTCCTCTCCAAGGAGGCCTCAACCGAGGCCTAGGACCAGGGGAAAGGCACCAGCGGGGATGAGCCTGGGGAGGCGCCCGGGCATGTCTGGACCCAGTCCCCACAGCCTGCCCCTTGGTGGGGCAGTACCCCCGGAGGCCAGGAAGGTCTGGGCAAGGCTGGCCACGGGCAGGGGCCCTGCTGGGTCCTGCCCCTGGCCTGTGGGGCCTCTGAGCACAACCGGCCCTCTCCCACTGGAAGACTTCCCCGGCTGCCTCCAAAGGCCGGTTTGCCAACACTCCCGCCCGCTGTTCCCGCCAGGCACGCACTATTCTCCCAAGCCCGGGAGAAAAGCGCTTCGGGGTGTTGCTCTCTCCGGGCCCTTGCCCCTGAGCGTGGGGGCGAGGCAGTGGGTCTACACTCCCAGACCAACGCAGAACCACATGCACACGTCTGTTCCTGACCCCTGCACCGCAGAGAGCTCGGGGGAGCCAGAGTCTGTCAGGCAGCTGCTGGGCTGGCCGCCTGTGTGGGAAGGGGCAGAGCCGACCTAGGGGCAAGTTGGGCCTCTTCCTCTCCCTGCTGCCCTGAGGCTGCTGGGCCAAAGAGGTCTTGGGCATCCAGCCCCTTGCTGGTCCCTTCCCTCTGACGAGGCCCTCTGAGCTCCAGCACCTTGCAGTGTGGAGACAGCCCCTGCCAGCAACCTCCTCTCCAAGGAGGCCTCAACCGAGGCCTAGGCCCAGGGGAAAGGCACCAGCGGGGATGAGCCTGGGGAGGCGCCCGGGCATGTCTGGACCCAGTCCCCGCAGCCTGCCCCTTGGTGGGGCAGTACCCCCGGAGGCCAGGAGGGTCTGGGCAAGGCTGCCAGGGGCAGGGACACTGCTGGGTCCTGCCCCTGGCCTGTGGGGCGTCTGAGCACAACCGGCCCTCTCCCGCAGGAAGACCTCCCCGGCTGCCTCCAAAGGCCGGTTTGCAAGCACTCCCGCCCGCTGTTCCCGCCAGGCACGCACAATGCTCCCAAGCCCGGGAGAAAAGCGCTACGGGGTGGTGCTCTCTCCGGGCCCTTGCCCCTGAGCCTGGGGGACAGGCAGGGGGAACACACTCCCAGGCCAAGGCAGAACGACATGCACACGTCTGTTCCTGCCCCCTACACCGGCAGAGAGTTCGTGGGAGCCAGAGACTGCCAGGCTGCTGCTGGGCTGGCTGCCTGTGTGGGACGGGGTAGAGCCGACCTAGGGGCAAGTTGGGCCTCTTGCTCTCCCTGCTGCCCTGAGGCTGCTGGGTCAAAGAGGTCTTGGGCATCCAGCCCTTTGCTGGTCCTTTCCCTCTGACGAGGCCCTCTGAGCTCCAGCACCTTGCAGTGTGCAGACAGCCCCTGCCGGCAACCTCCTCTCCAAGGAGGCCTCAACCGAGGCCTAGGCCCAGGGGAAAGGCACCAGCGGGGATGAGCCTGGGGAGGCGCCCGGGCATGTCTGGACCCAGGCCCCGCAGCCTGCCCCTTGGTGGGGTAGTACCCCCGGAGGCCAGGAAGGTCTGGGCAAGGCTGCCAGAGGCAGGGACACTGCTGGGTCCTGCCCCTGGCCTGTGGGGCCTCTGAGAACAACTGGCACTCTCCCGCTGGAAGACCTCCCCGGCTGCCTCCAAAGGCTGGTTTGCAAGCACTCAATCCCGCTGTTCACGCCAGCTGCGCACAATGCTCCCAAGCCCGGGGGAAAAGCATTTTGGGGTGGTGCTCACTCCGGGCTTTGGAAGACCTCCCCAGCTGCCTCCAAGGCCGGTTTGCAAGCACTTCTGCCTGCTGTTCCCGCCACCCGCGCACAATGCTCCCAAGCCCGGGAGAAAAGCGTTTCGGGGTGGTGTTCTCTCTGGACCCAAGAAAGACCTCCCGGGCTGCCCCCAAATGCCGGTTTGCAAGCACTCCCACTCACTGTTCCCGCCATCCGAGCAAATGCTCCAAGCCCAGGAGAAAAGCCCTTCAGGGTGGTGCTCTCTCCCGGCCCTTGGAAGACCTCCCCGGCTGCCTCCAAAGGCTGGATTTCAAGTACTCCCTCCCGCTGTCCCGCCAGCCGCACACAATGCTCCCAATCACGGGAGAAAAGTGCTTCGGGGTGGTGCTCTCTACGGGCCCTTGGAAGACCTCCCCGTTTGTCTCCAAAGGCCGGTTTGCAAGCACTCATGCCCGCTGTTCCCGCCAGCCGCGCACAATGCTCCCAAGCCTAGGAGAAAAGCGCTTCGGGATGGTGCTCTCTCCGGGCCCTTGGAAGACCTCCCAAGCTGCCTCCAAAGGCCGGTTTGCAAGCACTCCCGCCCGCTGTTCCCGCCAGCCTCACACAATGCTCCCAAGCCCGGGAGAAAAGCGCTTCGGGGTGGTGTTCTCTCCGTGCCAATGGAGGACCTCCCTGGCTGCCCCCAAAGGCCGGTTTGCAAGCACTCCCACTCGCTGTTCCCGCCAGCCACGCACAATCCTCCAAAACCCTGGAGAAAAGCGCTTCGGGGTGGTGTTCTCTCCGTGCCCATGGAAGACCTCCCGGGGTGCCCCCAAAGGCCGGTTTGGAAGCACTCCGACTCGCTGTTCCCGCCATCCGCGCACAATGCTCCCAAGCCCGGGAGAAAAGCATTTTGGGGTGGTGCTCACACCGGGCCCTGGAAGACCTCCCCGGCTGCCTCCAAAGGACGGTTTTCAAGCACTCCTGCCTGCTGTTCCCGCCACCCGCGCAGAATGCTCCCAAGCCCGGGAGAAAAGCGCTTCGGGGTGGTGCTCTCTACAGGCCCTTGGAAGACCTCCCCGGCTGCCTCCAAAGGCCGGTTTGCAAGGACTCCTTCCTGCTGTTCCCGCCAGCCACGCACAATGCTCCCAAGCCCGGGAGAAAAGCATTTTGGGGTGGTGCTCACACCGGGCCCTGGAAGACCTCCCCGGCTGCCTCCAAAGGACGGTTTTCAAGCACTCCTGCCTGCTGTTCCCGCCACCCGCGCAGAATGCTCCCAAGCGCGGGAGAAAAGCGCTTCGGGGTGGTGCTCTCTACAGGCCCTTGGAAGACCTCCCCGGCTGCCTCCAAAGGCCGGTTTGCAAGGACTCCTTCCTGCTGTTCCCGCCAGCCACGCACAATGCTCCCAAGCCCGGGAGAAAAGCATTTTGGGGTGGTGCTCACTCCGGGCCCTTGGAAGACCTCCCCGGCTGCCTCCAATGGCCAGTTTGCAAGCACTCATGTCCGCTGTTCCCACCAGCCGCGCACAATGCTCCCAAGCCCGGGAGAAAAGCTTTTTGGGGTGGTGCTCACACCGGGCCCTGGAAGACCTCCCCGGCTGCCTCCAAAGGCCAGTTTTCAAGCACTCCTGCCTGCTGTTCCCGCCACCTGCGCACAATGCTCCCAAGCCCGGGAGAAAAGCGCTTCGGGGTGGTGCTCTCTACAGGCCCTTGGAAGACCTCCCCGGCTGCCTCCAAAGGCCGGTTTGCAAGGACTCCTTCCTGCTGTTCCCGCCAGCCACGCACAATGCTCCCAAGCCCGGGAGAGAAGCATTTTGGGGTGGTGCTCTCTACAGGCCCTTGGAAGACCTCCCCGGCTGCCTCCAGTGGCCAGTTTGCAAGCACTCATGCCCGCTGTTCCCACCAGCCGCGCACAATGCTCCCAAGCCCGGGAGAAAAGCATTTTGGGGTGGTGCTCACACCGGGCCCTGGAAGACCTCCCCGGCTGCCTGCAAAGGCCGGTTTTCAAGCACCTCTGCCTGCTGTTCCTGCCACCCGCGCACAATACTCCCAAGCCCGGGAGAAAAGCGCTTCGGGGTGGTGCTCTCTACAGGCCCTTGGAAGACCTCCCCCGCTGCCTCCAAAGGCCGGTTTGCAAGGACTCCTTCCTGCTGTTCCCGCCAGCCACGCACAATGCTCCCAAGCCCGGGAGAAAAGTGCTTCGGGGTGGTGATCTCTCCGGGCCCTTGGAAGTCGTCCCCGGCTGCCTCCAAAGGCCGGTTTGCAAGCACTCATGCCCGTTGTTCCCACCAGCCGCACACAATGCTCCCAAGCCCGGGAGAAAAGCATTTTGGGGTGGTGCTCACTCCGGGCCCTTGGAAGACCTCCCCGGCTGCCTCCAAAGGCCAGTTTGCAAGCAGTCCTGCCTGCTGTTCCCGCCAGCCGCGCACAATGCTCCCAAGCCCGGGAGAAAAGCGCTTCGGGGTGGTGCTCTCTCCGGGCCCTTGGAAGACGTCCCCGGCTGCCTCCAAAGGCCGGTTTGCAAGCACTCATGCCCGTTGTTCCCACCAGCCGCGCACAATGCTCCCAAGCCCGGGAGAAAAGCATTTTGGGGTGGTGCTCACTCCGGGCCCTTGGAAGACCTCCCCGGCTGCCTCCAAAGGCCAGTTTGCAAGCAGTCCTGCCTGCTGTTCCCGCCAGCCGCGCACAATGTTCCCAAGCCCGGGAGAAAAGCGCTTCGGGGTGGTGCTCTCTCCGGGCACTTTCAAGACCTCCCCGGCTGCCTCCAAAGGCCGGTTTGTAAGTACTCATTCCCGCTGCTTCCACCAGCCACGCACAATGCTCCCAAGCCCGGGAGAAAAGCATTTTGGGGTGGTGCTCTCTCCGGGCCCTTGGAAGACCTCCCGGGCTGCCTCCAAAGGCCGGTTTGCAAGCATTCATGTCCGTTGTTCCCGACAGCCGCGCACAATGCTCCCAAGCCCGAGAGAAAAGCATTTTGGGGTGGTGATCAGTCCGGCCCTTGGAAGACCTCCCCGGCTGCCTCCAAAGGACAGTTTGCAAGCACTCATGCCCGCTGTTCCCGCCAGCCGCGCACAATGCTCCCAAGACCGTGAGAAAAGCGCTTCGGGGTGGTGTTCTCTCAGGGACCATGGAGGACCTCCCCGGCTGCCCCCAAAGGCCGGTTTGCAAGCATACCCACTCGCTGTTCCCGCCAGGCACACACAATGTTCCAAAACCCCGGAGAAAAGCGCTTCGGGGTGGTGGTCTCTCCGGGCCCCTGCCCCTGAGCCTGGGGGCCAGGCAGGGGATCCACAGTCCCAGGCCAAGGCAGAACCACATGCACACGTCTGTTCCTGCCCCCTCCACCGGCAGAGAGCTGGGGGGAGCCATAGTCTGTCAGGCAGCTGCTGGGCTGGCCACCTGTGTGGGAAGGGGCAGAGCCGACCTAGGGGCAAGTTGGACCTCTTGCTCTCCCTACTGCCCTGAGGCTGCTGGGCCAAAGAGGTCTTGGGCATCCAGCCCCTTGCTGGTCCCTTCCCTCTGACGAGGCCCTCTGAGCTCCAGCACCTTGCAGTGTGGAGACAGCCCCTGCCAGCAACCTCCTCTCCAAGGAGGCCTCAACCGAGGCCTAGGCCCAGGGGAAAGGCACCAGCGGAGATGAGCCAGTGGAGGCGCCCGGGCATGTCTGGACCCAGTCCCCGCAGCCTGCCCCTTGGTGGGGCAGTACCCCCGGAGGCCAGGAAGGTCTGGGCAAGGCTGCGAGGGGCAGGGGCCCTGCTGGGTCGTGCCCCTGGCCTGTGGGGCGTCTGAGCACAACCGGCACTCTCCCGCTGGAAGACCTCCCCGTCTGCCTCCAAAGGCCGGTTTGCAAGCACTCCCGCCCGCTGTTCCCGCCAGGCACGCACAATGCTCCCAAGCCCGGGAGAAAAGCGCTTCGGGGTGGTGCTCTCTCCGGGCCCTTGCCCCTGAGCCTGGGGGCCAGGCAGTTGGAACACACTCCCAGGCCAATGCAGAACGACATGCACACGTCGGTTCCTGCCCCCTACACCGGCAGAGAGCTCGGGGGAGCCAGAGACTGCCAGGCTGCTGCTGGGCTGGCTGCCTGTGTGGGACGTGGCAGAGCCGACCTAGGGGCAAGTTGGGCCTCTTGCTCTCCCTGCTGCCCTGAGGCTGCTGGGCCAAAGAGGTCTTGGGCATCCAGCCCCTTGCTGGTCCCTTCCCGCTGACGAGGCCCTCTAAGCTCCAGCACCTTGCAGTGTGGAGACAGCCCCTGCCAGCAACCTCCTCTCCAAGGAGGCCTCAACCGAGGCCTAGGCCCAGGGGAAAGGCACCAGCGGGGATGAGCCTGGGGAGGCGCCCGGGCATCTCTGGACCCAGGCCCCGCAGCCTGCCCCTTAGTGGGGCAGTACCCCCGGAGGCCAGGAAGGTCTGGGCAAGGCTGGCCAGGGGCAGGGGCCCTGCTGCGTCCTGCCCCTGGCCTGTGGGGCCTCTGAGCACAACCGGCCCTCTCCCACTGGAAGACCTCCCCGGCTGCCTCCAAGGCCGGTTTGCAAGCGCTCCCGCCCACTGTTCCCAGCAGGCGTGCACAATGCTCCCAAGCCCGGGAGAAAAGCGCTTCAGGGTGGTGCTCTCTCCGGGCCCTTGCCCCTGAGCCTGGGGGCAAGGCAGGGTGTCCACACTCCCAGGACAAGGCAGAACCACATGCACACGTCTGATCTGCCCCCTGCACCGGCAGAGAGCTCGGGGGAGCCAGAGTCTGTCAGGCAGCTGCTGGGCTGGCCGCCTGTGTGGGAAGGGGCAGAGCCGACCTAGGGGCAAGTTGGGCCTCTTGCTCTCCCTGCTGCCCTGAGGCTGCTGGGCCAAAGAGGTCTTGGGCATCCAGCCCCTTGCTGGTCCCTTCCCTCTGACGAGGCCCTCTGAGCTCCAGCACCTTGCATTGTGGAGACAGCCCCTGCCAGCAACATCCTCTCCAAGGAGGCCTCAACCGAGGCCTAGGCCCAGGGGAAAGGCACCAGCGGGGATGAGCCTGGGGAGGCGCCCGGCCATGTCTGGACCCAGTCCCCGCAGCCTGCCCCTTGGTGGGGCAGTACCCCCGGAGGCCAGGAAGGTCTGGGCAAGGCTGCCAGGGGCAGGGACACTGCTGGGTCCTGCCCCTGGCCTGTGGGGCGTCTGAGCACAACCGGCACTCTCCCGCTGGAAGACCTCCCCGTCTGCCTCGAAAGGCCGGTTTGCAAGCACTCCCGCCCGCTGTTCCCGCCAGGCACGCACAATGCTCCCAAGCCCGGGAGAAAAGCGCTTCGGGGTGGTGCTCTCTCCGGGCCCTTGCCCCTGAGCCTGGGGGCAAGGCATGGGGAACACACTCCCAGGCCAAGGCAGAACCACATTCCCACGTCTGTTCCTGTCCCCTGCACCGGCAGAGAGCTTGGGGGAGCCAGAGTCTGTCAGGCAGCTGCTGGGTTGGCCGCCTGTGTGGGAAGGGGCAGAGCCGCCCTAGGGGCAAGTTGGGCCTCTTGCTCTCCCTGCTGCCCTGAGGCTGCTGGGCCAAAGACGTCTTGGGCATCCAGCCCCTTACTGGTCCCTTCCCTCTGACGAGGCCCTCTGAGCTCCAGCACCTTGCAGTGTGGAGACAGCCCCTGCCAGCAACCTCCTCTCCAAGGAGGCCTCAACCGAGGCCTAGGCCCAGGGGAAAGGCACCAGCGGGGATGAGCCAGGGGAGGCGCCCGAGCATGTCTGGACCCAGTCCCCGCAGCCTGCCCCTTGGTGGGGCAGTACCCCCGGAGGCCAGGAAGGTCTGGGTAAGACTGGCCAGGGGCAGGGGCCCTGCTGGGTCCTGCCCCTGGCCTGTGGGGCCTCTGAGCACAACCGGCCCTCTCCCACTGGAAGACCTCCCCGGCTGCCTCCAAAGGCCGGTTTGCAAGCGCTCCCGGCCACTGTTACCAGCAGGCGGGCACAATGCTCCTAAGCCCGGAAGAAAAGCGCTTCAGGGTGGTGCTCTCTCTGGGCCCTTGCCCCTGAGCCTGGGGGCAAGGCAGGGTGTCCACACTCCCAGGCCAAGGCAGAACCACATGCACACGTCTGACCTGCCCCCTGCACCGGCAGAGAGCTCGGGGGAGCCAGAGTCTGTCAGGCAGCTGCTGGGCTGGCCGCCTGTGTGGGAAGTGGCAGAGCCGACCTAGGGGCAAGTTGGGCCTCTTGCTCTCCCTGCTGCCCTGAGGCTGCTGGGCCAAAGAGGTCTTGGGCATCCAGCCCCTTGCTGGTCCCTTCCCTCTGACGAGGCCCTCTGAGCTCCAGCACCTTGCAGTGTGGAGACAGCCCCTGCCAGCAACCTCCTCTCCAAGGAGGCCTCAACCGAGGCCTAGGCCCAGGGGAAAGGCACCAGCGGGGATGAGCCTGGGGAGGCGCCCGGGCATGTCTGGACCCAGTCCCCGCAGCCTGCCCCTTGGTGGGGCAGTACCCCCGGAGGCCAGGAAGGTCTGGGCAAGGCTGGCCAGGGGCAGGGGCCCTGCTGGGTCCTGCCCCTGGCCTGTGGGGCCTCTGAGCACAACCGGCCCTCTCCCACTGGAAGACCTCCCCGGCTGCCTCCAAAGGCCGGTTTGCCAACACTCCCGCCCGCTGTTCCCGCCAGGCACGCACAATGCTCCCAAGCCCGGGAGAAAAACGCTTCAGGGTGTTGCCCTCTCCGGGCCCTTGCCCCTGAGCCTGGGGTCCAGGCAGTGGGTCCACACTCCCAGACCAAGGCAGAACCACATGCACACGTCTGTTCCTGACCCCTGCACCGGCAGAGAGCTCGGGGGAGCCAGAGTCTGTCAGGCAGCTGCTGGGTTGGCTGCCTGTGTGGGAAGGGGCAGAGCCGACCTAGGGGCAAGTTGGGCCTCTTCCTCTCCCTGCTGCCCTGAGGCTGCTGGGCCAAAGAGGTCTTGGGCATCCAGCCCCTTACTGGTCCCTTCCCTCTGACGAGGCCCTCTGAGCTCCAGCACCTTGCAGTGTGGAGACAGCCCCTGCCAGCAACCTCCTCTCCAAGGAGGCCTCAACCGAGGCCTAGGCCCAGGGGAAAGGCACCAGCGGGGATGAGCCAGTGGAGGCGCAAGGGCATGTCTGGACCCAGTCCCCGCAGCCTGCCCCTTGGTGGGGCAGTACCCCCGGAGGCCAGGAAGGTCTGGGCAAGGCTGCGAGGGGCAGGGGCCCTGCTGGGTCGTGCCCCTGGCCTGTGGGGCGTCTGAGCACAACCGGCACTCTCCCGCTGGAAGACCTCCCCGTCTGCCTCCAAAGGCCGGTTTGCAAGCACTCCCGCCCGCTGTTCCCGCCAGGCAGGCACAATGCTCCCAAGCCCGGGAGAAAAGCGCTTCGGGGTGGTGCTCTCCTCGGGCCCTTGCCCCTGAGCCTGGGGGCCAGGCAGTTGGAACACACTCCCAGGCCAAGGCAGAACGACATGCACACGTCTGTTCCTGCCCCCTACACCGGCAGAGAGCTCGGGGGAGCCAGAGACTGCCAGGCTGCTGCTGGGCTGGCTGCCTGTGTGGGACGGGGCAGAGCCGACCTAGGGGCAAGTTGGGCCTCTTGCTCTCCCTGCTGCCCTGAGGCTGCTGGGTCAAAGAGGTCTTGGGCATCCAGCCCTTTGCTGGTCCCTTCCCTCTGACGAGGCCCTCTGAGCTCCAGCACCTTGCAGTGTGGAGACAGCCCCTGCCAGCAACCTCCTCTCCAAAGAGGCCTCAACCGAGGCCTACGCCCAGGGGAAAAGCACCAGCGGGGATGATCCTGGGGAGGCGCACGGACATGTCTGGACCCAGTCCCCGCAGCCTGCCCCTTGGTGGGGCAGTACCCCCGGAGGCCAGGAAGGTCTGGGCAAGGCTGGCCAGGGGCAGGGGACCTGCTGGGTCCTGCCCCTGGCGTGTGAGGCCTCTGAGCACAACCGGCCCTCTCCCACTGGAAGACCTCCCCAGCTGCCTCCAAAGTCCTGTTTGCAAACACTCCCGCCCGCTGTTCACGCCAGGCTCGCACAATGCTCCCAAGCCCGGGAGAAAAGCGCTTCGGGGTGGTGCTCTCTCCGGGCCCTTGCCCCTGAGCCTGGGGGCCAGGCAGTGGGTCCACACTCCCAGACCAAGGCAGAACCACATGCACACGTCTGTTCCTGACCCCTGCACCGGCAGAGAGCTCGGGGGAGCCAGAGTCTGTCAGGCAGCTGCTGGGCTGGCCGCCTGTGTGGGAAGGGGCAGAGCCGACCTAGGGGCAAGTTGGGCCTCTTCCTCTCCCTGCTGCCCTGAGGCTGCTGGGCCAAAGAGGTCTTGGGCATCCAGCCCCTTGCTGGTCCCTTCCCTCTGACGAGGCCCTCTGAGCTCCAGCACCTTGCAGTGTGGAGACAGCCCCTGCCAGCAACCTCCTCTCCAATGAGGCCTCAACCGAGGCCTAGGCCCAGGGGAAAGGCACCAGCGGGGATGAGCCTGGGGAGGCGCCCGGGCATGTCTGGACCCAGTCCCCGCAGCCTGCCCCTTGGTGGGGCAGTACCCCCGGAGGCCAGGAAGGTCTGTGCAAGGCTGCCAGGGGCAGGATCAGCGCTGGGTCCTGCCCCTGGCCTGTGGGACGTCTGAGCACAACCGGCACTCTCCCGCTGGAAGACCTCCCCGGCTGCCTCCAAAGGCCGGTTTGCAAGCACTCCCGCCCGCTGTTCCCGCCAGGCACGCACAATGCTCCCAAGCCCGGTAGAAAAGCGCTTCGGGGTGGTGCTCTCTCCGGGCCCTTGCCCCTAAGCCTGCGGGCCAGGCAGGGGGAACACACTCCCAGGCCAAGACAGAACGACATGAACACGTCTGTTCCTGCCCCCTACACCGGCAGAGAGCTCGGGGGAGCCAGAGTCTCTCAGGCAGGTGCTGGGCTGGCCGCCTGTGTGGGAAGGGGCAGAGCCGACCTAGGGGCAAGTTGGGCCTCTTGCTCTCCCTGCTGCCCTGAGGCTGCTGGGCCAAAGACGTCTTGGGCATCCAGCCCTTTGCTGGTCCCTTCCCTCTGACGAGGCCCTCTGAGCTCCAGCACCTTGCAGTGTGGAGACAGCACCTGCCAGCAATCTCCTCTCCAAGGAGGCCTCAACCGAGGCCTAGGCCCAGGGGAAAGGCACCAGCGGGGATGAGCCTGGGGAGGCGCCCGGGCATGTCTGGACCCAGTCCCCGCAGCCTGCCCCTTGGTGGGGCAGTACCACTGGAGGCCAGGAAGGTCTGGGCAAGGCTGACCAGGGGCAGGGGACCTGCTGGGTCCTGCCCCTGGCCTGTGGGGCCTCTGAGCACAACCGGCCCTCTCCCACTGGAAGACCTCCCCGGCTGCCTCCAAAGGCCGGTTTGCAAGCGCTCCCGGCCACTGTTACCAGCAGGCGGGCACAATGCTCCTAAGCCCGGAAGAAAAGCGCTTCAGGGTGGTGCTCTCTCTGGGCCCTTGCCCCTGAGCCTGGGGGCAAGGCAGGGTGTCCACACTCCCAGGCCAAGGCAGAACCACATGCACACGTCTGACCTGCCCCCTGCACCGGCAGAGAGCTCGGGGGAGCCAGAGTCTGTCAGGCAGCTGCTGGGCTGGCCGCCTGTGTGGGAAGTGGCAGAGCCGACCTAGGGGCAAGTTGGGCCTCTTGCTCTCCCTGCTGCCCTGAGGCTGCTGGGCCAAAGAGGTCTTGGGCATCCAGCCCCTTGCTGGTCCCTTCCCTCTGACGAGGCCCTCTGAGCTCCAGCACCTTGCAGTGTGGAGACAGCCCCTGCCAGCAACCTCCTCTCCAAGGAGGCCTCAACCGAGGCCTAGGCCCAGGGGAAAGGCACCAGCGGGGATGAGCCTGGGGAGGCGCCCGGGCATGTCTGGACCCAGTCCCCGCAGCCTGCCCCTTGGTGGGGCAGTACCCCCGGAGGCCAGGAAGGTCTGGGCAAGGCTGGCCAGGGGCAGGGGCCCTGCTGGGTCCTGCCCCTGGCCTGTGGGGCCTCTGAGCACAACCGGCCCTCTCCCACTGGAAGAACTCCCCGGCTGCCTCCAAAGGCCAGTTTGCCAACACTCCCGCCCGCTGTTCCCGCCAGGCACGCACAATGCTCCCAAGCCCGGGAGAAAAGCGCTTCGGGGTGGTGCTCTCCTCGGGCCCTTGCCCCTGAGCCTGGGGGCCAGGCAGTTGGTCCACACTCCCAGACCAAGGCAGAACCACATGCACACGTCTGTTCCTGACCCCTGCACCGGCAGAGAGCTCGGGGGAGCCAGAATCTGTCAGGCAGCTGCTGGGCTGGCCGCCTGTGTGGGAAGGGGCAGAGCCGACCTAGGGGCAAGTTGGGCCTCTTCCTCTCCCTGCTGCCCTGAGGCTGCTGGGCCAAAGAGGTCTTGGGCATCCAGCCACTTGCTGGTCCCTTCCCTCTGACGAGGCCCTCTGAGCTCCAGCACCTTGCAGTGTGGAGACAGCCCCTGCCAGCAACATCCTCTCCAAGGAGGCCTCAACCGAGGCCTAGGCCCAGGGGAAAGGCACCAGCGGGGATGAGCCTGGGGAGGCGCCCGGGCATGTCTGGACCCAGTCCCCGCAGCCTGCCCCTTGGTGGGGCAGTACCCCCGGAGGCCAGGAAGATCTGGGCAAGGCTGGCCAGGGGCAGGGGCCCTGCTGGGTCCTCCCCATGGCCTGTGGGGCCTCTGAGCACAACCGGTCCTCTCCCACTGGAAGACCTCCCCGGCTGCCTCCAAAGGCCAGTTTGCCAACACTCCTGCCCGCTCTTCCCGCCAGGCACGCACAATGCTCCCAAGCCCGGGAGAAAAGCGCTTCGGGGTGGTGGTCTCTCCGGGCCCTTGCCCCTGAGCCTGGGGGCCAGGCAGGGGATCCACAGTCCCAGGCCAAGGCACAACAACATGCCCACGTCTGTTCCTGCCCCCTCCACCGGCAGAGAGCTGGGGGGAGCCAGAGTCTGTCAGGCAGCTGCTGGGCTGGCCGCCTGTGTGGGAAGGGGCAGAGCCGACCTAGGGGCAAGTTGGTCCTCTTGCTCTCCCTGCTGCCCTGAGGCTGCTGGGCCAAAGAGGTCTTGGGCATCCAGCCCCTTGCTGGTCCCTTCCCTCTGACGAGGCCCTCTGAGCTCCAGCACCTTGCAGTGTGGAGACAGCCCCTGCCAGCAACCTCCTCTCCAAGGAGGCCTCAACCTAGGCCTAGGCCCAGGGGAAAGGCACCAGCGGGGATGAGCCAGTGGAGGCGCACGGGCATATCAGGACCCAGTCCACGCAGCCTGCCCCTTGGTGGGGCAGTACCCCCGGAGGCCAGGAAGGTCTGGGCAAGGCTGGCCAGGGGCAGGGTCCCTGCTGGGTCCTGCCCCTGGCCTGTGGGGCCTCTGAGCACAACCGGCCCTCTCCCACTGGAAGACCTCCCCGGCTGCCTCCAAAGGCGGGTTTGCCAACACTCCCGCCCGCTGTTCCCGCCAGGCACGCACAACGCTCCCAAGGCCAGGAGAAAAGCGCTTCGGGGTGTTGCTCTCTCCGGGCCCTTGCCCCTGAGCCTGGGGTCCAGGCAGTGGGTCCACACTCCCAGACCAAGGCAGAACCACATGCACACGTCTGTTCCTGACCCCTGCACCGGCAGAGAGCTCGGGGGAGCCAGAGTCTGTCAGGCAGCTGCTGGGCTGGCCGCCTGTGTGGGAAGGGGCAGAGCCGACCTAGGGGCAAGTTGGGCCTCTTGCTCTCCCTGCTGCCCTGAGGCTGCTGGGCCAAAGAGGTCTTGGGCATCCAGCCCCTTGCTGGTCCCTTCCCTCTGACGAGGCCCTCTGAGCTCTAGCACCTTGCAGTGTGGAGACAGCCCCTGCCAGCAACATCCTCTCCAAGGAGGCCTCAACCGAGGCCTAGGCCCAGGGGAAAGGCACCAGCGGGGTTGAGCCAGGGGAGGCGCCCGGGCATGTCTGGACCCTGTCCCCGCAGCCTGCCCCTTGGTGGGGCAGTACCCCTGGAGGCCAGGAAGGTCTGGGCAAGGCTGGCCAGGGGCAGGGGCCCTGCTGGGTCCTGCCCCTGGCCTGTGGGGCCTCTGAGCACAACCGGCCCTCTCCCACTGGAAGACCTCCCCGGCTGCCTCCAAAGTCCTGTTTGCAAGCACTCCCGCCCACTGTTCCCGCCAGGCGAGCACAATGCTCCCAAGCCCGGGAGAAAAGCGCTTCGGGGTGGTGGTCTCTCCGGGCCCTTGCCCCTGAGCCTGGGGGCCAGGCAGGGGATCCACAGTCCCGGGCCAAGGCACAACAACATGCACACGTCTGTTCCTGCCCCCTCCACCGGCAGAGAGCTGGGGGGAGCCAGAGTCTGTCAGGCAGCTGCTGGGCTGGCCGCCTGTGTGGGAAGGGGCAGAGCCGACCTAGGGGCAAGTTGGGCCTCTTGCTCTCCCTGCTGCCCTGAGGCTGCTGGGCCAAAGAGGTCTTGGGCATCCAGCCCCTTGCTGGTCCCTTCCCTCTGACGAGGCCCTCTGAGCTCCAGCACCTTGCAGTGTGGAGACAGCCCCTGCCAGCAACCTCCTCTCCAAGGAGGCCTCAACCGAGGCCTAGGCACAGGGGAAAGGCACCAGCGGGGATGAGCCAGTGGAGGCGCACGGGCATATCAGGACCCAGTCCCTGCAGCCTGCCCCTTGGTGGGGCAGTACCCCCGGAGGCCAGGAAGGTCTGGGCAAGGCTGGCCAGGGGCAGGGTCCCTGCTGGGTCCTGCCCCTGGCCTGTGGGGCCTCTGAGCACAACCGGCCCTCTCCCACTGGAAGACCTCCCCGGCTGCCTCCAAAGGCGGGTTTGCCAACACTCCCGCCCGCTGTTCCGCCAGGCACGCACAACGCTCCCAAGGCCAGGAGAAAAGCGCTTCGGGGTGTTGCTCTCTCCGGGCCCTTGCCCCTGAGCCTGGGGTCCAGGCAGTGGGTCCACACTCCCAGACCAAGGCAGAACCACATGCACACGTCTGTTCCTGACCCCTGCACCGGCAGAGAGCTCGGGGGAGCCAGAGTCTGTCAGGCAGCTGCTGGGTTGGCTGCCTGTGTGGGAAGGGGCAGAGCCGACCTAGGGGCAAGTTGGGCCTCTTGCTCTCCCTGCTGCCCTGAGGCTGCTGAGCCAAAGAGGTCTTGGGCATCCAGCCCCTTGCTGGTCCCTTCCCGCTGACGAGGCCCTCTGAGCTCCAGCACCTTGCAGTATGGAGACAGCCCCTGCCAGCAACCTCCTCTCCAAGGAGGCATCAACCGAGGCCTATGCCCAGGGGAAAGGCACCAGCGGGGATGAGCCAGGGGAGGCGCCCAGGCATGTCTGGACCCAGTCCCCGCAGCCTGCCCCTTGGTGGGGCAGTACCCCCGGAGGCCAGGAAGGTCTGGGCAAGGCTGGCCAGGGGCAGGGGACCTGCTGGGTCCTGCCCCTGGCCTGTGAGGCCTCTGAGCACAACCGGCCCTCTCCCACTGGAAGACCTCCACGGCTGCCTCCAAAGTCCTGTTTGCAAACACTCCCGCCCGCTGTTCACGCCAGGCTCGCACAATGCTCCCAAGCCCGTGAGGAAAGCGCTTCGGGGTGGTGCTCTCTCCGGGCCCTTGCCCCTGAGCCTGGGGGCAAGGCAGGGGGAACACACTCCCAGGCCAAGGCAGAACCTCATGCCCACGTCTGTTCCTGTCCCCTGCACCGGCAGAGAGCTTGGGGGAGCCAGAGTCTGTCAGGCAGCTGCTGGGTTGGCCGCCTGTGTGGGAAGGGGCAGAGCCGCCCTAGGGGCAAGTTGGGCCTCTTGCTCTCCCTGCTGCCCTGAGGCTGCTGGGCCAAAGACGTCTTGGGCATCCAGCCCCTTACTGGTCCCTTCCCTCTGACGAGGCCCTCTGAGCTCCAGCACCTTGCAGTGTGGAGACAGCCCCTGTCAGCAACCTCCTCTCCAAAGAGGCCTCAACCGAGGCCTACGCCCAGGGGAAAAGCACCAGCGGGGATGATCCTGGGGAGGCGCACGGACATGTCTGGACCCAGTCCCCGCAGCCTGCCCCTTGGTGGGGCAGTACCCCCGGAGGCCAGGAAGGTCTGGGCAAGGCTGGCCAGGGGCAGGGGACCTGCTGGGTCCTGCCCCTGGCCTGTGAGGCCTCTGAGCACAACCGGCCCTCTCCCACTGGAAGACCTCCCCAGCTGCCTCCAAAGTCCTGTTTGCAAACACTCCCGCCCGCTGTTCACGCCAGGCTCGCACAATGCTCCCAAGCCCGGGAGAAAAGCGCTTCGGGGTGGTGCTCTCTCCGGGCCCTTGCCCCTGAGCCTGGGGGCCAGGCAGTGGGTCCACACTCCCAGACCAAGGCAGAACCACATGCACACGTCTGTTCCTGACCCCTGCACCGGCAGAGAGCTCGGGGGAGCCAGAGTCTGTCAGGCAGCTGCTGGGCTGGCCGCCTGTGTGGGAAGGGGCAGAGCCGACCTAGGGGCAAGTTGGGCCTCTTCCTCTCCCTGCTGCCCTGAGGCTGCTGGGCCAAAGAGGTCTTGGGCATCCAGCCCCTTGCTGGTCCCTTCCCTCTGACGAGGCCCTCTGAGCTCCAGCACCTTGCAGTGTGGAGACAGCCCCTGCCAGCAACCTCCTCTCCAATGAGGCCTCAACCGAGGCCTAGGCCCAGGGGAAAGGCACCAGCGGGGATGAGCCTGGGGAGGCGCCCGGGCATGTCTGGACCCAGTCCCCGCAGCCTGCCCCTTGGTGGGGCAGTACCCCCGGAGGCCAGGAAGGTCTGTGCAAGGCTGCCAGGGGCAGGGACAGCGCTGGGTCCTGCCCCTGGCCTGTGGGACGTCTGAGCACAACCGGCACTCTCCCGCTGGAAGACCTCCCCGGCTGCCTCCAAAGGCCGGTTTGCAAGCACTCCCGCCCGCTGTTCCCGCCAGGCACGCACAATGCTCCCAAGCCCGGTAGAAAAGCGCTTCGGGGTGGTGCTCTCTCCGGGCCCTTGCCCCTAAGCCTGCGGGCCAGGCAGGGGGAACACACTCCCAGGCCAAGACAGAACGACATGAACACGTCTGTTCCTGCCCCCTACACCGGCAGAGAGCTCGGGGGAGCCAGAGTCTCTCAGGCAGGTGCTGGGCTGGCCGCCTGTGTGGGAAGGGGCAGAGCCGACCTAGGGGCAAGTTGGGCCTCTTGCTCTCCCTGCTGCCCTGAGGCTGCTGGGCCAAAGACGTCTTGGGCATCCAGCCCTTTGCTGGTCCCTTCCCTCTGACGAGGCCCTCTGAGCTCCAGCACCTTGCAGTGTGGAGACAGCACCTGCCAGCAATCTCCTCTCCAAGGAGGCCTCAACCGAGGCCTAGGCCCAGGGGAAAGGCACCAGCGGGGATGAGCCTGGGGAGGCGCCCGGGCATGTCTGGACCCAGTCCCCGCAGCCTGCCCCTTGGTGGGGCAGTACCACTGGAGGCCAGGAAGGTCTGGGCAAGGCTGACCAGGGGCAGGGGACCTGCTGGGTCCTGCCCCTGGCCTGTGGGGCCTCTGAGCACAACCGGCCCTCTCCCACTGGAAGACCTCCCCGGCTGCCTCCAAAGGCCGGTTTGCAAGCGCTCCCGGCCACTGTTACCAGCAGGCGGGCACAATGCTCCTAAGCCCGGAAGAAAAGCGCTTCAGGGTGGTGCTCTCTCTGGGCCCTTGCCCCTGAGCCTGGGGGCAAGGCAGGGTGTCCACACTCCCAGGCCAAGGCAGAACCACATGCACACGTCTGACCTGCCCCCTGCACCGGCAGAGAGCTCGGGGGAGCCAGAGTCTGTCAGGCAGCTGCTGGGCTGGCCGCCTGTGTGGGAAGTGGCAGAGCCGACCTAGGGGCAAGTTGGGCCTCTTGCTCTCCCTGCTGCCCTGAGGCTGCTGGGCCAAAGAGGTCTTGGGCATCCAGCCCCTTGCTGGTCCCTTCCCTCTGACGAGGCCCTCTGAGCTCCAGCACCTTGCAGTGTGGAGACAGCCCCTGCCAGCAACCTCCTCTCCAAGGAGGCCTCAACCGAGGCCTAGGCCCAGGGGAAAGGCACCAGCGGGGATGAGCCTGGGGAGGCGCCCGGGCATGTCTGGACCCAGTCCCCGCAGCCTGCCCCTTGGTGGGGCAGTACCCCCGGAGGCCAGGAAGGTCTGGGCAAGGCTGGCCAGGGGCAGGGGCCCTGCTGGGTCCTGCCCCTGGCCTGTGGGGCCTCTGAGCACAACCGGCCCTCTCCCACTGGAAGAACTCCCCGGCTGCCTCCAAAGGCCAGTTTGCCAACACTCCCGCCCGCTGTTCCCGCCAGGCACGCACAATGCTCCCAAGCCCGGGAGAAAAGCGCTTCGGGGTGGTGCTCTCCTCGGGCCCTTGCCCCTGAGCCTGGGGGCCAGGCAGTTGGTCCACACTCCCAGACCAAGGCAGAACCACATGCACACGTCTGTTCCTGACCCCTGCACCGGCAGAGAGCTCGGGGGAGCCAGAATCTGTCAGGCAGCTGCTGGGCTGGCCGCCTGTGTGGGAAGGGGCAGAGCCGACCTAGGGGCAAGTTGGGCCTCTTCCTCTCCCTGCTGCCCTGAGGCTGCTGGGCCAAAGAGGTCTTGGGCATCCAGCCACTTGCTGGTCCCTTCCCTCTGACGAGGCCCTCTGAGCTCCAGCACCTTGCAGTGTGGAGACAGCCCCTGCCAGCAACATCCTCTCCAAGGAGGCCTCAACCGAGGCCTAGGCCCAGGGGAAAGGCACCAGCGGGGATGAGCCTGGGGAGGCGCCCGGGCATGTCTGGACCCAGTCCCCGCAGCCTGCCCCTTGGTGGGGCAGTACCCCCGGAGGCCAGGAAGATCTGGGCAAGGCTGGCCAGGGGCAGGGGCCCTGCTGGGTCCTCCCCATGGCCTGTGGGGCCTCTGAGCACAACCGGCCCTCTCCCACTGGAAGACCTCCCCGGCTGCCTCCAAAGGCCAGTTTGCCAACACTCCTGCCCGCTCTTCCCGCCAGGCACGCACAATGCTCCCAAGCCCGGGAGAAAAGCGCTTCGGGGTGGTGGTCTCTCCGGGCCCTTGCCCCTGAGCCTGGGGGCCAGGCAGGGGATCCACAGTCCCAGGCCAAGGCACAACAACATGCCCACGTCTGTTCCTGCCCCCTCCACCGGCAGAGAGCTGGGGGGAGCCAGAGTCTGTCAGGCAGCTGCTGGGCTGGCCGCCTGTGTGGGAAGGGGCAGAGCCGACCTAGGGGCAAGTTGGGCCTCTTGCTCTCCCTGCTGCCCTGAGGCTGCTGGGCCAAAGAGGTCTTGGGCATCCAGCCCCTTGCTGGTCCCTTCCCTCTGACGAGGCCCTCTGAGCTCCAGCACCTTGCAGTGTGGAGACAGCCCCTGCCAGCAACCTCCTCTCCAAGGAGGCCTCAACCTAGGCCTAGGCCCAGGGGAAAGGCACCAGCGGGGATGAGCCAGTGGAGGCGCACGGGCATATCAGGACCCAGTCCACGCAGCCTGCCCCTTGGTGGGGCAGTACCCCCGGAGGCCAGGAAGGTCTGGGCAAGGCTGGCCAGGGGCAGGGTCCCTGCTGGGTCCTGCCCCTGGCCTGTGGGGCCTCTGAGCACAACCGGCCCTCTCCCACTGGAAGACCTCCCCGGCTGCCTCCAAAGGCGGGTTTGCCAACACTCCCGCCCGCTGTTCCCGCCAGGCACGCACAACGCTCCCAAGGCCAGGAGAAAAGCGCTTCGGGGTGTTTCTCTCTCCGGGCCCTTGCCCCTGAGCCTGGGGTCCAGGCAGTGGGTCCACACTCCCAGACCAAGGCAGAACCACATGCACACGTCTGTTCCTGACCCCTGCACCGGCAGAGAGCTCGGGGGAGCCAGAGTCTGTCAGGCAGCTGCTGGGCTGGCCGCCTGTGTGGGAAGGGGCAGAGCCGACCTAGGGGCAAGTTGGGCCTCTTGCTCTCCCTGCTGCCCTGAGGCTGCTGGGCCAAAGAGGTCTTGGGCATCCAGCCCCTTGCTGGTCCCTTCCCTCTGACGAGGCCCTCTGAGCTCTAGCACCTTGCAGTGTGGAGACAGCCCCTGCCAGCAACATCCTCTCCAAGGAGGCCTCAACCGAGGCCTAGGCCCAGGGGAAAGGCACCAGCGGGGTTGAGCCAGGGGAGGCGCCCGGGCATGTCTGGACCCTGTCCCCGCAGCCTGCCCCTTGGTGGGGCAGTACCCCTGGAGGCCAGGAAGGTCTGGGCAAGGCTGGCCAGGGGCAGGGGCCCTGCTGGGTCCTGCCCCTGGCCTGTGGGGCCTCTGAGCACAACCGGCCCTCTCCCACTGGAAGACCTCCCCGGCTGCCTCCAAAGTCCTGTTTGCAAGCACTCCCGCCCACTGTTCCCGCCAGGCGAGCACAATGCTCCCAAGCCCGGGAGAAAAGCGCTTCGGGGTGGTGGTCTCTCCGGGCCCTTGCCCCTGAGCCTGGGGGCCAGGCAGGGGATCCACAGTCCCGGGCCAAGGCACAACAACATGCACACGTCTGTTCCTGCCCCCTCCACCGGCAGAGAGCTGGGGGGAGCCAGAGTCTGTCAGGCAGCTGCTGGGCTGGCCGCCTGTGTGGGAAGGGGCAGAGCCGACCTAGGGGCAAGTTGGGCCTCTTGCTCTCCCTGCTGCCCTGAGGCTGCTGGGCCAAAGAGGTCTTGGGCATCCAGCCCCTTGCTGGTCCCTTCCCTCTGACGAGGCCCTCTGAGCTCCAGCACCTTGCAGTGTGGAGACAGCCCCTGCCAGCAACCTCCTCTCCAAGGAGGCCTCAACCGAGGCCTAGGCACAGGGGAAAGGCACCAGCGGGGATGAGCCAGTGGAGGCGCACGGGCATATCAGGACCCAGTCCCTGCAGCCTGCCCCTTGGTGGGGCAGTACCCCCGGAGGCCAGGAAGGTCTGGGCAAGGCTGGCCAGGGGCAGGGTCCCTGCTGGGTCCTGCCCCTGGCGTGTGGGGCCTCTGAGCACAACCGGCCCTCTCCCACTGGAAGACCTCCCCGGCTGCCTCCAAAGGCGGGTTTGCCAACACTCCCGCCCGCTGTTCCGCCAGGCACGCACAACGCTCCCAAGGCCAGGAGAAAAGCGCTTCGGGGTGTTGCTCTCTCCGGGCCCTTGCCCCTGGGCCTGGGGTCCAGGCAGTGGGTCCACACTCCCAGACCAAGGCAGAACCACATGCACACGTCTGTTCCTGACCCCTGCACCGGCAGAGAGCTCGGGGGAGCCAGAGTCTGTCAGGCAGCTGCTGGGTTGGCTGCCTGTGTGGGAAGGGGCAGAGCCGACCTAGGGGCAAGTTGGGCCTCTTGCTCTCCCTGCTGCCCTGAGGCTGCTGAGCCAAAGAGGTCTTGGGCATCCAGCCCCTTGCTGGTCCCTTCCCGCTGACGAGGCCCTCTGAGCTCCAGCACCTTGCAGTATGGAGACAGCCCCTGCCAGCAACCTCCTCTCCAAGGAGGCATCAACCGAGGCCTATGCCCAGGGGAAAGGCACCAGCGGGGATGAGCCTGGGGAGGCGCCCAGGCATGTCTGGACCCAGTCCCCGCAGCCTGCCCCTTGGTGGGGCAGTACCCCCGGAGGCCAGGAAGGTCTGGGCAAGGCTGGCCAGGGGCAGGGGACCTGCTGGGTCCTGCCCCTGGCCTGTGAGGCCTCTGAGCACAACCGGCCCTCTCCCACTGGAAGACCTCCACGGCTGCCTCCAAAGTCCTGTTTGCAAACACTCCCGCCCGCTGTTCACGCCAGGCTCGCACAATGCTCCCAAGCCCGTGAGGAAAGCGCTTCGGGGTGGTGCTCTCTCCGGGCCCTTGCCCCTGAGCCTGGGGGCAAGGCAGGGGGAACACACTCCCAGGCCAAGGCAGAACCTCATGCCCACGTCTGTTCCTGTCCCCTGCACCGGCAGAGAGCTTGGGGGAGCCAGAGTCTGTCAGGCAGCTGCTGGGTTGGCCGCCTGTGTGGGAAGTGGCAGAGCCGCCCTAGGGGCAAGTTGGGCCTCTTGCTCTCCCTGCTGCCCTGAGGCTGCTGGGCCAAAGACGTCTTGGGCATCCAGCCCCTTACTGGTCCCTTCCCTCTGACGAGGCCCTCTGAGCTCCAGCACCTTGCAGTGTGGAGACAGCCCCTGTCAGCAACCTCCTCTCCAAAGAGGCCTCAACCGAGGCCTACGCCCAGGGGAAAAGCACCAGCGGGGATGATCCTGGGGAGGCGCACGGACATGTCTGGACCCAGTCCCCGCAGCCTGCCCCTTGGTGGGGCAGTACCCCCGGAGGCCAGGAAGGTCTGGGCAAGGCTGGCCAGGGGCAGGGGACCTGCTGGGTCCTGCCCCTGGCCTGTGAGGCCTCTGAGCACAACCGGCCCTCTCCCACTGGAAGACCTCCCCAGCTGCCTCCAAAGTCCTGTTTGCAAACACTCCCGCCCGCTGTTCACGCCAGGCTCGCACAATGCTCCCAAGCCCGGGAGAAAAGCGCTTCGGGGTGGTGCTCTCTCCGGGCCCTTGCCCCTGAGCCTGGGGGCCAGGCAGTGGGTCCACACTCCCAGACCAAGGCAGAACCACATGCACACGTCTGTTCCTGACCCCTGCACCGGCAGAGAGCTCGGGGGAGCCAGAGTCTGTCAGGCAGCTGCTGGGCTGGCCGCCTGTGTGGGAAGGGGCAGAGCCGACCTAGGGGCAAGTTGGGCCTCTTCCTCTCCCTGCTGCCCTGAGGCTGCTGGGCCAAAGAGGTCTTGGGCATCCAGCCCCTTGCTGGTCCCTTCCCTCTGACGAGGCCCTCTGAGCTCCAGCACCTTGCAGTGTGGAGACAGCCCCTGCCAGCAACCTCCTCTCCAATGAGGCCTCAACCGAGGCCTAGGCCCAGGGGAAAGGCACCAGCGGGGATGAGCCTGGGGAGGCGCCCGGGCATGTCTGGACCCAGTCCCCGCAGCCTGCCCCTTGGTGGGGCAGTACCCCCGGAGGCCAGGAAGGTCTGTGCAAGGCTGCCAGGGGCAGGGACAGCGCTGGGTCCTGCCCCTGGCCTGTGGGACGTCTGAGCACAACCGGCACTCTCCCGCTGGAAGACCTCCCCGGCTGCCTCCAAAGGCCGGTTTGCAAGCACTCCCGCCCGCTGTTCCCGCCAGGCACGCACAATGCTCCCAAGCCCGGTAGAAAAGCGCTTCGGGGTGGTGCTCTCTCCGGGCCCTTGCCCCTAAGCCTGCGGGCCAGGCAGGGGGAACACACTCCCAGGCCAAGACAGAACGACATGAACACGTCTGTTCCTGCCCCCTACACCGGCAGAGAGCTCGGGGGAGCCAGAGTCTCTCAGGCAGGTGCTGGGCTGGCCGCCTGTGTGGGAAGGGGCAGAGCCGACCTAGGGGCAAGTTGGGCCTCTTGCTCTCCCTGCTGCCCTGAGGCTGCTGGGCCAAAGACGTCTTGGGCATCCAGCCCTTTGCTGGTCCCTTCCCTCTGACGAGGCCCTCTGAGCTCCAGCACCTTGCAGTGTGGAGACAGCACCTGCCAGCAATCTCCTCTCCAAGGAGGCCTCAACCGAGGCCTAGGCCCAGGGGAAAGGCACCAGCGGGGATGAGCCTGGGGAGGCGCCCGGGCATGTCTGGACCCAGTCCCCGCAGCCTGCCCCTTGGTGGGGCAGTACCACTGGAGGCCAGGAAGGTCTGGGCAAGGCTGACCAGGGGCAGGGGACCTGCTGGGTCCTGCCCCTGGCCTGTGGGGCCTCTGAGCACAACCGGCCCTCTCCCACTGGAAGACCTCCCCGGCTGCCTCCAAAGGCCGGTTTGCAAGCGCTCCCGGCCACTGTTACCAGCAGGCGGGCACAATGCTCCTAAGCCCGGAAGAAAAGCGCTTCAGGGTGGTGCTCTCTCTGGGCCCTTGCCCCTGAGCCTGGGGGCAAGGCAGGGTGTCCACACTCCCAGGCCAAGGCAGAACCACATGCACACGTCTGACCTGCCCCCTGCACCGGCAGAGAGCTCGGGGGAGCCAGAGTCTGTCAGGCAGCTGCTGGGCTGGCCGCCTGTGTGGGAAGTGGCAGAGCCGACCTAGGGGCAAGTTGGGCCTCTTGCTCTCCCTCCTGCCCTGAGGCTGCTGGGCCAAAGAGGTCTTGGGCATCCAGCCCCTTGCTGGTCCCTTCCCTCTGACGAGGCCCTCTGAGCTCCAGCACCTTGCAGTGTGGAGACAGCCCCTGCCAGCAACCTCCTCTCCAAGGAGGCCTCAACCGAGGCCTAGGCCCAGGGGAAAGGCACCAGCGGGGATGAGCCTGGGGAGGCGCCCGGGCATGTCTGGACCCAGTCCCCGCAGCCTGCCCCTTGGTGGGGCAGTACCCCCGGAGGCCAGGAAGGTCTGGGCAAGGCTGGCCAGGGGCAGGGGCCCTGCTGGGTCCTGCCCCTGGCCTGTGGGGCCTCTGAGCACAACCGGCCCTCTCCCACTGGAAGAACTCCCCGGCTGCCTCCAAAGGCCAGTTTGCCAACACTCCCGCCCGCTGTTCCCGCCAGGCACGCACAATGCTCCCAAGCCCGGGAGAAAAGCGCTTCGGGGTGGTGCTCTCCTCGGGCCCTTGCCCCTGAGCCTGGGGGCCAGGCAGTTGGTCCACACTCCCAGACCAAGGCAGAACCACATGCACACGTCTGTTCCTGACCCCTGCACCGGCAGAGAGCTCGGGGGAGCCAGAATCTGTCAGGCAGCTGCTGGGCTGGCCGCCTGTGTGGGAAGGGGCAGAGCCGACCTAGGGGCAAGTTGGGCCTCTTCCTCTCCCTGCTGCCCTGAGGCTGCTGGGCCAAAGAGGTCTTGGGCATCCAGCCACTTGCTGGTCCCTTCCCTCTGACGAGGCCCTCTGAGCTCCAGCACCTTGCAGTGTGGAGACAGCCCCTGCCAGCAACATCCTCTCCAAGGAGGCCTCAACCGAGGCCTAGGCCCAGGGGAAAGGCACCAGCGGGGATGAGCCTGGGGAGGCGCCCGGGCATGTCTGGACCCAGTCCCCGCAGCCTGCCCCTTGGTGGGGCAGTACCCCCGGAGGCCAGGAAGATCTGGGCAAGGCTGGCCAGGGGCAGGGGCCCTGCTGGGTCCTCCCCATGGCCTGTGGGGCCTCTGAGCACAACCGGCCCTCTCCCACTGGAAGACCTCCCCGGCTGCCTCCAAAGGCCAGTTTGCCAACACTCCTGCCCGCTCTTCCCGCCAGGCACGCACAATGCTCCCAAGCCCGGGAGAAAAGCGCTTCGGGGTGGTGGTCTCTCCGGGCCCTTGCCCCTGAGCCTGGGGGCCAGGCAGGGGATCCACAGTCCCAGGCCAAGGCACAACAACATGCCCACGTCTGTTCCTGCCCCCTCCACCGGCAGAGAGCTGGGGGGAGCCAGAGTCTGTCAGGCAGCTGCTGGGCTGGCCGCCTGTGTGGGAAGGGGCAGAGCCGACCTAGGGGCAAGTTGGGCCTCTTGCTCTCCCTGCTGCCCTGAGGCTGCTGGGCCAAAGAGGTCTTGGGCATCCAGCCCCTTGCTGGTCCCTTCCCTCTGACGAGGCCCTCTGAGCTCCAGCACCTTGCAGTGTGGAGACAGCCCCTGCCAGCAACCTCCTCTCCAAGGAGGCCTCAACCTAGGCCTAGGCCCAGGGGAAAGGCACCAGCGGGGATGAGCCAGTGGAGGCGCACGGGCATATCAGGACCCAGTCCACGCAGCCTGCCCCTTGGTGGGGCAGTACCCCCGGAGGCCAGGAAGGTCTGGGCAAGGCTGGCCAGGGGCAGGGTCCCTGCTGGGTCCTGCCCCTGGCCTGTGGGGCCTCTGAGCACAACCGGCCCTCTCCCACTGGAAGACCTCCCCGGCTGCCTCCAAAGGCGGGTTTGCCAACACTCCCGCCCGCTGTTCCCGCCAGGCACGCACAACGCTCCCAAGGCCAGGAGAAAAGCGCTTCGGGGTGTTTCTCTCTCCGGGCCCTTGCCCCTGAGCCTGGGGTCCAGGCAGTGGGTCCACACTCCCAGACCAAGGCAGAACCACATGCACACGTCTGTTCCTGACCCCTGCACCGGCAGAGAGCTCGGGGGAGCCAGAGTCTGTCAGGCAGCTGCTGGGCTGGCCGCCTGTGTGGGAAGGGGCAGAGCCGACCTAGGGGCAAGTTGGGCCTCTTGCTCTCCCTGCTGCCCTGAGGCTGCTGGGCCAAAGAGGTCTTGGGCATCCAGCCCCTTGCTGGTCCCTTCCCTCTGACGAGGCCCTCTGAGCTCTAGCACCTTGCAGTGTGGAGACAGCCCCTGCCAGCAACATCCTCTCCAAGGAGGCCTCAACCGAGGCCTAGGCCCAGGGGAAAGGCACCAGCGGGGTTGAGCCAGGGGAGGCGCCCGGGCATGTCTGGACCCTGTCCCCGCAGCCTGCCCCTTGGTGGGGCAGTACCCCTGGAGGCCAGGAAGGTCTGGGCAAGGCTGGCCAGGGGCAGGGGCCCTGCTGGGTCCTGCCCCTGGCCTGTGGGGCCTCTGAGCACAACCGGCCCTCTCCCACTGGAAGACCTCCCCGGCTGCCTCCAAAGTCCTGTTTGCAAGCACTCCCGCCCACTGTTCCCGCCAGGCGAGCACAATGCTCCCAAGCCCGGGAGAAAAGCGCTTCGGGGTGGTGGTCTCTCCGGGCCCTTGCCCCTGAGCCTGGGGGCCAGGCAGGGGATCCACAGTCCCGGGCCAAGGCACAACAACATGCACACGTCTGTTCCTGCCCCCTCCACCGGCAGAGAGCTGGGGGGAGCCAGAGTCTGTCAGGCAGCTGCTGGGCTGGCCGCCTGTGTGGGAAGGGGCAGAGCCGACCTAGGGGCAAGTTGGGCCTCTTGCTCTCCCTGCTGCCCTGAGGCTGCTGGGCCAAAGAGGTCTTGGGCATCCAGCCCCTTGCTGGTCCCTTCCCTCTGACGAGGCCCTCTGAGCTCCAGCACCTTGCAGTGTGGAGACAGCCCCTGCCAGCAACCTCCTCTCCAAGGAGGCCTCAACCGAGGCCTAGGCACAGGGGAAAGGCACCAGCGGGGATGAGCCAGTGGAGGCGCACGGGCATATCAGGACCCAGTCCCTGCAGCCTGCCCCTTGGTGGGGCAGTACCCCCGGAGGCCAGGAAGGTCTGGGCAAGGCTGGCCAGGGGCAGGGTCCCTGCTGGGTCCTGCCCCTGGCGTGTGGGGCCTCTGAGCACAACCGGCCCTCTCCCACTGGAAGACCTCCCCGGCTGCCTCCAAAGGCGGGTTTGCCAACACTCCCGCCCGCTGTTCCGCCAGGCACGCACAACGCTCCCAAGGCCAGGAGAAAAGCGCTTCGGGGTGTTGCTCTCTCCGGGCCCTTGCCCCTGGGCCTGGGGTCCAGGCAGTGGGTCCACACTCCCAGACCAAGGCAGAACCACATGCACACGTCTGTTCCTGACCCCTGCACCGGCAGAGAGCTCGGGGGAGCCAGAGTCTGTCAGGCAGCTGCTGGGTTGGCTGCCTGTGTGGGAAGGGGCAGAGCCGACCTAGGGGCAAGTTGGCCCTCTTGCTCTCCCTGCTGCCCTGAGGCTGCTGAGCCAAAGAGGTCTTGGGCATCCAGCCCCTTGCTGGTCCCTTCCCGCTGACGAGGCCCTCTGAGCTCCAGCACCTTGCAGTATGGAGACAGCCCCTGCCAGCAACCTCCTCTCCAAGGAGGCATCAACCGAGGCCTATGCCCAGGGGAAAGGCACCAGCGGGGATGAGCCTGGGGAGGCGCCCAGGCATGTCTGGACCCAGTCCCCGCAGCCTGCCCCTTGGTGGGGCAGTACCCCCGGAGGCCAGGAAGGTCTGGGCAAGGCTGGCCAGGGGCAGGGGACCTGCTGGGTCCTGCCCCTGGCCTGTGAGGCCTCTGAGCACAACCGGCCCTCTCCCACTGGAAGACCTCCACGGCTGCCTCCAAAGTCCTGTTTGCAAACACTCCCGCCCGCTGTTCACGCCAGGCTCGCACAATGCTCCCAAGCCCGTGAGGAAAGCGCTTCGGGGTGGTGCTCTCTCCGGGCCCTTGCCCCTGAGCCTGGGGGCAAGGCAGGGGGAACACACTCCCAGGCCAAGGCAGAACCTCATGCCCACGTCTGTTCCTGTCCCCTGCACCGGCAGAGAGCTTGGGGGAGCCAGAGTCTGTCAGGCAGCTGCTGGGTTGGCCGCCTGTGTGGGAAGGGGCAGAGCCGCCCTAGGGGCAAGTTGGGCCTCTTGCTCTCCCTGCTGCCCTGAGGCTGCTGGGCCAAAGACGTCTTGGGCATCCAGCCCCTTACTGGTCCCTTCCCTCTGACGAGGCCCTCTGAGCTCCAGCACCTTGCAGTGTGGAGACAGCCCCTGCCAGCAACCTCCTCTCCAAGGAGGCCTCAACCGAGGCCTAGGCCCAGGGGAAAGGCACCAGCGGGGATGAGCCTGGGGAGGCGCCCGGGCATGTCTGGACCCAGGCCCCGCAGCCTGCCCCTTGGTGGGGCAGTACCCCCGGAGGCCAGGAAGGTCTGGGCAAGGCTGGCCAGGGGCATGGGCCCTGCTGCGTCCTGCCCCTGGCCTGTGGGGCCTCTGAGCACAACCAGCCCTCTCCCACTGGAAGACCTCCCCGGCTGCCTCCAAAGGCCGGTTTGCAAGCGCTCCCGCCCACTGTTCCCAGCAGGCGTGCACAATGCTCCCAAGCCCGGGAGAAAAGCGCTTCAGGGTGGTGCTCTCTCCGGGCCCTTTCCCCTGAGCCTGGGGGCCAGGCAGGGGGTCCACACTCCCAGGCCAAGGCAGAACGACATGCACACGTCTGTTCCTGCCCCATGCACCGGCAGAGAGCTCGGGGCAGCCAGAGTCTGTCAGGCAGCTGCTGGGCTGGCCGCCTGTGTGGGACGGGGCAGAGCCGACCTAGGGGCAAGTTGGGCCTCTTGCTCTCCCTGCTGCCCTGAGGCTGCTGGGCCAAAGAGATCTTGGGCATCCAGCGCCTTGCTTGTCCCTTTCCTCTGACGAGGCCCTCTGAGCTCCAGCACCTTGCAGTGTGGAGACAGCCCCTGCCAGCAACCTCCTCTCCAAGGAGGCCTCAACCGAGGCCTAGGCCCAGGGGAAAGGCACCAGCGGGGATGAGCCTGGGGAGGCGCCCGGGCATGTCTGGACCCAGTCCCCACAGCCTGCCCCTTGGTGGGGCAGTACCCCCGGAGGCCAGGAAGGTCTGGGCAAGGCTGGCCACGGGCAGGGGCCCTGCTGGGTCCTGCCCCTGGCCTGTGGGGCCTCTGAGCACAACCGGCCCTCTCCCACTGGAAGACTTCCCCGGCTGCCTCCAAAGGCCGGTTTGCCAACACTCCCGCCCGCTGTTCCCGCCAGGCACGCACTATTCTCCCAAGCCCGGGAGAAAAGCGCTTCGGGGTGTTGCTCTCTCCGGGCCCTTGCCCCTGAGCGTGGGGGCGAGGCAGTGGGTCTACACTCCCAGACCAACGCAGAACCACATGCACACGTCTGTTCCTGACCCCTGCACCGCAGAGAGCTCGGGGGAGCCAGAGTCTGTCAGGCAGCTGCTGGGCTGGCCGCCTGTGTGGGAAGGGGCAGAGCCGACCTAGGGGCAAGTTGGGCCTCTTCCTCTCCCTGCTGCCCTGAGGCTGCTGGGCCAAAGAGGTCTTGGGCATCCAGCCCCTTGCTGGTCCCTTCCCTCTGACGAGGCCCTCTGAGCTCCAGCACCTTGCAGTGTGGAGACAGCCCCTGCCAGCAACCTCCTCTCCATGGAGGCCTCAACCGAGGCCTAGGCCCAGGGGAAAGGCACCAGCGGGGATGAGCCTGGGGAGGCGCCCGGGCATGTCTGGACCCAGTCCCCGCAGCCTGCCCCTTGGTGGGGCAGTACCCCCGGAGGCCAGGAGGGTCTGGGCAAGGCTGCCAGGGGCAGGGACACTGCTGGGTCCTGCCCCTGGCCTGTGGGGCGTCTGAGCACAACCGGCCCTCTCCCGCAGGAAGACCTCCCCGGCTGCCTCCAAAGGCCGGTTTGCAAGCACTCCCGCCCGCTGTTCCCGCCAGGCACGCACAATGCTCCCAAGCCCGGGAGAAAAGCGCTACGGGGTGGTGCTCTCTCCGGGCCCTTGCCCCTGAGCCTGGGGGACAGGCAGGGGGAACACACTCCCAGGCCAAGGCAGAACGACATGCACACGTCTGTTCCTGCCCCCTACACCGGCAGAGAGTTCGTGGGAGCCAGAGACTGCCAGGCTGCTGCTGGGCTGGCTGCCTGTGTGGGACGGGGTAGATCCGACCTAGGGGCAAGTTGGGCCTCTTGCTCTCCCTGCTGCCCTGAGGCTGCTGGGTCAAAGAGGTCTTGGGCATCCAGCCCTTTGCTGGTCCTTTCCCTCTGACGAGGCCCTCTGAGCTCCAGCACCTTGCAGTGTGCAGACAGCCCCTGCCGGCAACCTCCTCTCCAAGGAGGCCTCAACCGAGGCCTAGGCCCAGGGGAAAGGCACCAGCGGGGATGAGCCTGGGGAGGCGCCCGGGCATGTCTGGACCCAGGCCCCGCAGCCTGCCCCTTGGTGGGGTAGTACCCCCGGAGGCCAGGAAGGTCTGGGCAAGGCTGCCAGAGGCAGGGACACTGCTGGGTCCTGCCCCTGGCCTGTGGGGCCTCTGAGAACAACTGGCACTCTCCCGCTGGAAGACCTCCCCGGCTGCCTCCAAAGGCTGGTTTGCAAGCACTCAATCCCGCTGTTCACGCCAGCTGCGCACAATGCTCCCAAGCCCGGGGGAAAAGCATTTTGGGGTGGTGCTCACTCCGGGCTTTGGAAGACCTCCCCAGCTGCCTCCAAGGCCGGTTTGCAAGCACTTCTGCCTGCTGTTCCCGCCACCCGCGCACAATGCTCCCAAGCCCGGGAGAAAAGCGTTTCGGGGTGGTGTTCTCTCTGGACCCAAGAAAGACCTCCCGGGCTGCCCCCAAATGCCGGTTTGCAAGCACTCCCACTCACTGTTCCCGCCATCCGTGCAAATGCTCCAAGCCCAGGAGAAAAGCCCTTCAGGGTGGTGCTCTCTCCCGGCCCTTGGAAGACCTCCCCGGCTGCCTCCAAAGGCTGGATTTCAAGTACTCCCTCCCGCTGTCCCGCCAGCCGCACACAATGCTCCCAATCACGGGAGAAAAGCGCTTCGGGGTGGTGCTCTCTACGGGCCCTTGGAAGACCTCCCCGTTTGTCTCCAAAGGCCGGTTTGCAAGCACTCATGCCCGCTGTTCCCGCCAGCCGCGCACAATGCTCCCAAGCCTAGGAGAAAAGCGCTTCGGGGTGGTGCTCTCTCCCGGCCCTTGGAAGACCTCCCCGGCTGCCTCCAAAGGCCGGTTTGCAAGCACTCAATCCCGCTGTTCCCGCCAGCCGCGCACAATGCTCCCAAGCCCGGGAGAAAAGTGCTTCGGGGTGGTGCTCTCTCCCGGCCCTTGGAAGACCTCCCCGGCTGCCTCCAAAGGCTGGTTTTCAAGAACTCCCTCCCGCTGACCCGCCAGCCGCACACAATGCTCCCAAGCCCGGGAGAAAAGCATTTTGAGGTGGTCTCTCTCCGGGCCCTTGGAAGACTCCCCGGCTGCCTCTAAAGGCCGGTTTGCAAGCACTCATGTCCTCTGTTCCCGACAGCCGTGAACAATGCTCCCAATTCCGTGAGAAAAGTGCTTCGGGATGGTGCTCTCTCCGGGCCCTTGGAAGACCTCCCAAGCTGCCTCCAAAGGCCGGTTTGCAAGCACTCCCGCCCGCTGTTCCCGCCAGCCTCGCACAATGCTCCCAAGCCCGGGAGAAAAGCGCTTCGGGGTGGTGTTCTCTCCGTGCCAATGGAGGACCTCCCTGGCTGCCCCCAAAGGCCGGTTTGCAAGCACTCCCACTCGCTGTTCCCGCCAGCCACGCACAATCCTCCAAAACCCTGGAGAAAAGCGCTTCGGGGTGGTGTTCTCTCCGTGCCCATGGAAGACCTCCCGGGGTGCCCCCAAAGGCCGGTTTGGAAGCACTCCGACTCGCTGTTCCCGCCATCCGCGCACAATGCTCCCAAGCCCGGGAGAAAAGCATTTTGGGGTGGTGCTCACACCGGGCCCTGGAAGACCTCCCCGGCTGCCTCCAAAGGACGGTTTTCAAGCACTCCTGCCTGCTGTTCCCGCCACCCGCGCAGAATGCTCCCAAGCCCGGGAGAAAAGCGCTTCGGGGTGGTGCTCTCTACAGGCCCTTGGAAGACCTCCCCGGCTGCCTCCAAAGGCCGGTTTGCAAGGACTCCTTCCTGCTGTTCCCGCCAGCCACGCACAATGCTCCCAAGCCCGGGAGAAAAGCATTTTGGGGTGGTGCTCACACCGGGCCCTGGAAGACCTCCCCGGCTGCCTCCAAAGGACGGTTTTCAAGCACTCCTGCCTGCTGTTCCCGCCACCCGCGCAGAATGCTCCCAAGCGCGGGAGAAAAGCGCTTCGGGGTGGTGCTCTCTACAGGCCCTTGGAAGACCTCCCCGGCTGCCTCCAAAGGCCGGTTTGCAAGGACTCCTTCCTGCTGTTCCCGCCAGCCACGCACAATGCTCCCAAGCCCGGGAGAAAAGCATTTTGGGGTGGTGCTCACTCCGGGCCCTTGGAAGACCTCCCCGGCTGCCTCCAATGGCCAGTTTGCAAGCACTCATGTCCGCTGTTCCCACCAGCCGCGCACAATGCTCCCAAGCCCGGGAGAAAAGCTTTTTGGGGTGGTGCTCACACCGGGCCCTGGAAGACCTCCCCGGCTGCCTCCAAAGGCCAGTTTTCAAGCACTCCTGCCTGCTGTTCCCGCCACCTGCGCACAATGCTCCCAAGCCCGGGAGAAAAGCGCTTCGGGGTGGTGCTCTCTACAGGCCCTTGGAAGACCTCCCCGGCTGCCTCCAAAGGCCGGTTTGCAAGGACTCCTTCCTGCTGTTCCCGCCAGCCACGCACAATGCTCCCAAGCCCGGGAGAGAAGCATTTTGGGGTGGTGCTCTCTACAGGCCCTTGGAAGACCTCCCCGGCTGCCTCCAGTGGCCAGTTTGCAAGCACTCATGCCCGCTGTTCCCACCAGCCGCGCACAATGCTCCCAAGCCCGGGAGAAAAGCATTTTGGGGTGGTGCTCACACCGGGCCCTGGAAGACCTCCCCGGCTGCCTGCAAAGGCCGGTTTTCAAGCACCTCTGCCTGCTGTTCCTGCCACCCGCGCACAATACTCCCAAGCCCGGGAGAAAAGCGCTTCGGGGTGGTGCTCTCTACAGGCCCTTGGAAGACCTCCCCCGCTGCCTCCAAAGGCCGGTTTGCAAGGACTCCTTCCTGCTGTTCCCGCCAGCCACGCACAATGCTCCCAAGCCCGGGAGAAAAGTGCTTCGGGGTGGTGATCTCTCCGGGCCCTTGGAAGTCGTCCCCGGCTGCCTCCAAAGGCCGGTTTGCAAGCACTCATGCCCGTTGTTCCCACCAGCCGCACACAATGCTCCCAAGCCCGGGAGAAAAGCATTTTGGGGTGGTGCTCACTCCGGGCCCTTGGAAGACCTCCCCGGCTGCCTCCAAAGGCCAGTTTGCAAGCAGTCCTGCCTGCTGTTCCCGCCAGCCGCGCACAATGCTCCCAAGCCCGGGAGAAAAGCGCTTCGGGGTGGTGCTCTCTCCGGGCCCTTGGAAGACGTCCCCGGCTGCCTCCAAAGGCCGGTTTGCAAGCACTCATGCCCGTTGTTCCCACCAGCCGCGCACAATGCTCCCAAGCCCGGGAGAAAAGCATTTTGGGGTGGTGCTCACTCCGGGCCCTTGGAAGACCTCCCCGGCTGCCTCCAAAGGCCAGTTTGCAAGCAGTCCTGCCTGCTGTTCCCGCCAGCCGCGCACAATGTTCCCAAGCCCGGGAGAAAAGCGCTTCGGGGTGGTGCTCTCTCCGGGCACTTTCAAGACCTCCCCGGCTGCCTCCAAAGGCCGGTTTGTAAGTACTCATTCCCGCTGCTTCCACCAGCCACGCACAATGCTCCCAAGCCCGGGAGAAAAGCATTTTGGGGTGGTGCTCTCTCCGGGCCCTTGGAAGACCTCCCGGGCTGCCTCCAAAGGCCGGTTTGCAAGCATTCATGTCCGTTGTTCCCGACAGCCGCGCACAATGCTCCCAAGCCCGAGAGAAAAGCATTTT
The DNA here is from genome assembly GCF_033118175.1 of Dama dama. NCBI lineage: Eukaryota > Metazoa > Chordata > Mammalia > Artiodactyla > Cervidae > Dama > Dama dama. Next base: position 772,063 of record NW_026870977.1, read on the forward strand.
GGGGTGGTGATCAGTCCGGCCCTTGGAAGACCTCCCCGGCTGCCTCCAAAGGACAGTTTGCAAGCACTCATGCCCGCTGTTCCCGCCAGCCGCGCACAATGCTCCCAAGACCGTGAGAAAAGCGCTTCGGGGTGGTGTTCTCTCAGGGACCATGGAGGACCTCCCCGGCTGCCCCCAAAGGCCGGTTTGCAAGCATACCCACTCGCTGTTCCCGCCAGGCACACACAATGTTCCAAAACCCCGGAGAAAAGCGCTTCGGGGTGGTGGTCTCTCCGGGCCCCTGCCCCTGAGCCTGGGGGCCAGGCAGGGGATCCACAGTCCCAGGCCAAGGCAGAACCACATGCACACGTCTGTTCCTGCCCCCTCCACCGGCAGAGAGCTGGGGGGAGCCATAGTCTGTCAGGCAGCTGCTGGGCTGGCCACCTGTGTGGGAAGGGGCAGAGCCGACCTAGGGGCAAGTTGGACCTCTTGCTCTCCCTACTGCCCTGAGGCTGCTGGGCCAAAGAGGTCTTGGGCATCCAGCCCCTTGCTGGTCCCTTCCCTCTGACGAGGCCCTCTGAGCTCCAGCACCTTGCAGTGTGGAGACAGCCCCTGCCAGCAACCTCCTCTCCAAGGAGGCCTCAACCGAGGCCTAGGCCCAGGGGAAAGGCACCAGCGGAGATGAGCCAGTGGAGGCGCCCGGGCATGTCTGGACCCAGTCCCCGCAGCCTGCCCCTTGGTGGGGCAGTACCCCCGGAGGCCAGGAAGGTCTGGGCAAGGCTGCGAGGGGCAGGGGCCCTGCTGGGTCGTGCCCCTGGCCTGTGGGGCGTCTGAGCACAACCGGCACTCTCCCGCTGGAAGACCTCCCCGTCTGCCTCCAAAGGCCGGTTTGCAAGCACTCCCGCCCGCTGTTCCCGCCAGGCACGCACAATGCTCCCAAGCCCGGGAGAAAAGCGCTTCGGGGTGGTGCTCTCTCCGGGCCCTTGCCCCTGAGCCTGGGGGCCAGGCAGTTGGAACACACTCCCAGGCCAATGCAGAACGACATGCACACGTCTGTTCCTGCCCCCTACACCGGCAGAGAGCTCGGGGGAGCCAGAGACTGCCAGGCTGCTGCTGGGCTGGCTGCCTGTGTGGGACGTGGCAGAGCCGACCTAGGGGCAAGTTGGGCCTCTTGCTCTCCCTGCTGCCCTGAGGCTGCTGGGCCAAAGAGGTCTTGGGCATCCAGCCCCTTGCTGGTCCCTTCCCTCTGACGAGGCCCTCTGAGCTCCAGCACCTTGCAGTGTGGAGACAGCCCCTGCCAGCAACCTCCTCTCCAAAGAGGCCTCAACCGAGGCCTACGCCCAGGGGAAAAGCACCAGCAGGGATGATCCTGGGGAGGCGCACGGACATGTCTGGACCCAGTCCCCGCAGCCTGCCCCTTGGTGGGGCAGTACCCCCGGAGGCCAGGAAGGTCTGTGCAAGGCTGCCAGGGGCAGGGACAGCGCTGGGTCCTGCCCCTGGCCTGTGGGACGTCTGAGCACAACCGGCACTCTCCCGCTGGAAGACCTCCCCGTCTGCCTCCAAAGGCCGGTTTGCAAGCACTCCCGCCCGCTGTTCCCGCCAGGCACGCACAATGCTCCCAAGCCCGGGAGAAAAGCGCTTCGGGGTGGTGCTCTCTCCGGGCCCATGCCCCTAAGCCTGCGGGCCAGGCAGTTGGAACACACTCCCAGGCCAAGACAGAACGACATGAACACGTCTGTTCCTGCCCCCTACACCGGCAGAGAGCTCGGGGGAGCCAGAGTCTCTCAGGCAGGTGCTGGGCTGGCCGCCTGTGTGGGAAGGGGCAGAGCCGACCTAGGGGCAAGTTGGGCCTCTTGCTCTCCCTGCTGCCCTGAGGCTGCTGGGCCAAAGACTTCTTGGGCATCCAGCCCTTTGCTGGTCCCTTCCCTCTGACGAGGCCCTCTGAGCTCCAGCACCTTGCAGTGTGGAGACAGCACCTGCCAGCAATCTCCTCTCCAAGGAGGCCTCAACCGAGGCCTAGGCCCAGGGGAAAGGCACCAGCGGGGATGAGCCTGGGGAGGCGCCCGAGCATGTCTGGACCCAGTCCCCGCAGCCTGCCCCTTGGTGGGGCAGTACCCCTGGAGTCCAGGAAGGTCTGGGAAAGGCTGGCCAGGGGCAGGGGACCTGCTGGGTCTTGCCCCTGGCCTGTGGGACCTCTGAGCACAACCGGCCCTCTCCCACTGGAAGACCTCCCCGGCTGCCTCCAAAGTCCTGTTTGCCAACACTCCCACCCGCTGTTCACGCCAGACTTGCACAATGCTCCCAAGCCCGGGAGAAAAGCGCTTCGGGGTGGTGCTCTCTCCGGGCCCTTGCCCCTGAGCCTGGGGGCAAGGCATGGGGAACACACTCCCAGGCCAAGGCAGAACCACATGCCCACGTCTGTTCCTGTCCCCTGCACCGGCAGAGAGCTTGGGGGAGCCAGAGTCTGTCAGGCAGCTGCTGGGTTGGCCGCCTGTGTGGGAAGGGGCAGAGCCGCCCTAGGGGCAAGTTGGGCCTCTTGCTCTCCCTGCTGCCCTGAGGCTGCTGGGCCAAAGACGTCTTGGGCATCCAGCCCCTTACTGGTCCCTTCCCTCTGACGAGGCCCTCTGAGCTCCAGCACCTTGCAGTGTGGAGACAGCCCCTGCCAGCAACCTCCTCTCCAAGGAGGCCTCAACCGAGGCCTAGGCCCAGGGGAAAGGCACCAGCGGGGATGAGCCTGGGGAGGCGCCCGGGGATGTCTGGACCCAGTCCCCGCAGCCTGCCCCTTGGTGGGGCAGTTCCCCCGGAGGCCAGGAAGGTCTGGGCAAGGCTGGCCAGGGTCAGGGGCCCTGCTGGGTCCTGCCCCTGGCCTGTGGGGCCTCTGAGCACAACCGGCCCTTGCCCACTGGAAGACCTCCCCGGCTGCCTCCAAAGGCCGGTTTGCAAGCACTCCCGCCCACTGTTCCCGCCAGGCGCGCACAATGCTCCCAAGCCCGGGAGAAAAGCGCTTCGGGGTGGTGGTCTCTCCGGGCCCCTGGCCCTGAGCCTGGGGGCCAGGCAGGGGATCCACAGTCCCAGGCCAAGGCAGAACCACATGCACACGTCTGTTCCTGCCCCCTCCACCGGCAGAGAGCTCGGGGGAGCCAGAGTCTGTCAGGCAGCTGCTGGGCTGGCCGCCTGTGTGGGAAGGGGCAGAGCCGACCTAGGAGCAAGTTGGGCCTCTTGCTCTCCCTGCTGCCCTGAGGCTGCTGGGCCAAAGAGGTCTTGGGCATCCAGCCCCTTGCTGGTCCCTTCCCTCTGACGAGGCCCTCTGAGCTCCAGCACCTTGCAGTGTGGAGACAGCCCCTGCCAGCAACCTCTTCTCCAAGGAGGCCTCAACCGAGGCCTAGGCCCAGGGGAAAGGCACCAGCGGGGATGAGCCAGTGGAGGCGCACGGGCATGTCTGGACCCAGTCCCCGCAGCCTGCCCCTTGGTGGGGCAGTGCCCCCGGAGGCCAGGAAGGTCTGGGCAAGGCTGGCCAGGGGCAGGGGCCCTGCTGGGTCCTTCCCCTGGCCTGTGGGGCCTCTGAGCACAACCGGCCCTCTCCCACTGGAAGACCTCCCCGGCTGCCTCCAAAGGCCGGTTTGCCAACACTCCCGCCCGCTGTTCCCGCCAGGCACGCACAATGCTCCCAAGCCCGGGAGAAAAGCGCTTCGGGGTGTTGCCCTCTCCGGGCGCTTGCCCCTGAGCCTGGGGTCCAGGCAGTGGGTCCACACTCCCAGACCAAGGCAGAACCACATGCACACGTCTGTTCCTGACCCCTGCACCGGCAGAGAGCTCGGGGGAGCCAGAGTCTGTCAGGCAGCTGCTGGGTTGGCTGCCTGTGTGGGAAGGGGCAGAGCCGACCTAGGGGCAAGTTGGGCCTCTTCCTCTCCCTGCTGCCCTGAGGCTGCTGGGCCAAAGACGTCTTAGGCATCCAGCCCCTTACTGGTCCCTTCCCTCTGACGAGGCCCTCTGAGCTCCAGCACCTTGCAGTGTGGAGACAGCCCCTGCCAGCAACCTCCTCTCCAAGGAGGCCTCAACCGAGGCCTAGGCCCAGGGGAAAGGCACCAGCGGGGATGAGCCAGTGGAGGCGCAAGGGCATGTCTGGACCCAGTCCCCGCAGCCTGCCCCTTGGTGGGGCAGTACCCCCGGAGGCCAGGAAGGTCTGGGCAAGGCTGCGAGGGGCAGGGGCCCTGCTGGGTCGTGCCCCTGGCCTGTGGGGCGTCTGAGCACAACCGGCACTCTCCCGCTGGAAGACCTCCCCGTCTGCCTCCAAAGGCCGGTTTGCAAGCACTCTCGCCCGCTGTTCCCGCCAGGCAGGCGCAATGCTCCCAAGCCCGGGAGAAAAGCGCTTCGGGGTGGTGCTCTCCTCGGGCCCTTGCCCCTGAGCCTGGGGGTCAGGGAGTTGGAACACACTCCCAGGCCAAGGCAGAACGACATGCACACGTCTGTTCCTGCCCCCTACACCGGCAGAGAGCTCGGGGGAGCCAGAGACTGCCAGGCTGCTACTGGGCTTGCTGCCTGTGTGGGACGGGGCAGAGCCGACCTAGGGGCAAGTTGGGTCTCTTGCTCTCCCTGCTGCCCTGAGGCTGCTGGGTCAAAGAGGTCTTGGGCATCCAGCCCTTTGCTGGTCCCTTCCCTCTGACGAGGCCCTCTGAGCTCCAGCACCTTGCAGTGTGGAGACAGCCCCTGCCAGCAACCTCCTCTCCAAAGAGGCCTCAACCGAGTCCTACGCCCAGGGGAAAAGCACCAGCGGGGATGATTCTGGGGAGTCGCACGGACATGTCTGGACCCAGTCCCCGCAGCCTGCCCCGTGGTGGGGCAGTACCCCCGGAGGCCAGGAAGGTCTGGGCAAGGCTGGCCAGGGGCAGGGTCCCTGCTGGGTCCTGCCCCTGGCCTGTGAGGCCTCTGAGCACAACCGGCCCTCTCCCACTGGAAGACCTCCCCAGCTGCCTCCAAAGTCCTGTTTGCAAACACTCCCGCCCGCTGTTCACGCCAGGCTCGCACAATGCTCCCAAGCCCGGGAGAAAAGCGCTTCGGGGTAGTGCTCTCTCCGGGCCCTTGCCCCTGAGCCTGGGGGCCAGGCAGTGGGTCCACACTCCCAGACCAAGGCAGAACCACATGCACACGTCTGTTCCTGACCCCTGCACCGGCAGAGAGCTCGGGGGAGCCAGAGTCTGTCAGGCAGCTGCTGGGCTGGCCGCCTGTGTGGGAAGGGGCAGAGCCGACCTAGGGGCAAGTTGGGCCTCTTCCTCTCCCTGCTGCCCTGAGGCTGCTGGGCCAAAGAGGTCTTGGGCATCGAGCCCCTTGCTGGTCCCTTCCCTCTGACGAGGCCCTCTGAGCTCCAGCACCTTGCAGTGTGGAGACAGCCCCTGCCAGCAACCTCCTCTCCAATGAGGCCTCAACCGAAGCCTAGGCCCAGGGGAAAGGCACCAGCGGGGATGAGCCTGGGGAGGCGCCCGGGCATGTCTGGACCCAGTCCCCGCAGACTGCCCCTTGGTGGGGCAGTACCACTGGAGGCCAGGAAGGTCTGGGCAAGGCTGACCAGGGGCAGGGGACCTGCTGGGTCCTGCCCCTGGCCTGTGGGGCCTCTGAGCACAACCGGGCCTCTCCCACTGGAAGACCTCCCCGGCTGCCTCCAAAGGCCGTTTTGCACGCACTCCCGCCCACTCTTCCCACCAAGCGCGCACAATGCTCCCAAGCCCGGGAGAAAAGCGCTTCGGGGTGGTGCTCTCTCCGGGCCCTTGCCCCTGAGACTGGGGGCCAGGCAGGGGGTCCACACTCCGAGGCCAAGGCAGAACCACATGCACACGTCTGTTCCTGACCCCTGCACCGGCAGAGAGCTCGGGGGAGCCAGAGTCTGTCAGGCAGCTGCTGGGCTGGCCGCCTTTGTGGGAAGGGGCAGAGCCGACCTAGGGGCAAGTAGGGCCTCTTGCTCTCCCTGTTGCCCTGAGGCTGCTGGGCCAAAGAGGTCTTGGGCATCCAGCCCTTTGCTTGTCCCTTCCCTCTGACGAGGCCCTCTGAGCTCCAGCACCTTGCAGTGTGGAGACAGCCCCTGCCAGCAACCTCCTCTCCAAGGAGGCCTCAACCGAGACCTAGGACCAGGGGAAAGGCACCAGCGGGGATGAGCCTGGGGAGGCGCCCAGGCATGTCTGGACCCAGTCCCCGCAGCCTGCCCCTTGGTGGGGCAGTACCCACGGAGGCCAGGAAGGTCTGGGAAAGGCTGGCCAGGGGCAGGGGACCTGCTGGGTCCTGCCCCTGGCCTGTGGGGCCTCTGAGCACAACCGGCCCTCTCCCACTGGAAGACCTCCCCGGCTGCCTCCAAAGTCCTGTTTGCCAACACTCCCACCCGCTGTTCACGCCAGACTTGCACAATGCTCCCAAGCCCGGGAGAAAAGCGCTTCGGGGTGGTGCTCTCTCCGGACCCTTGCCCCTGAGCCTGGGGGCAAGGCATGGGGAACACACTCCCAGGCCAAGGCAGAACCACATGCCCACGTCTGTTCCTGTCCCCTGCACCGGCAGAGAGCTTGGGGTAGCCAGAGTCTGTCAGGCAGCTGCTGGGTTTGCCGCCTGTGTGGGAAGGGGCAGAGCCGCCCTAGGGGCAAGTTGGGCCTCTTGCTCTCCCTGCTGCCCTGAGGCTGCTGGGCCAAAGACGTCTTGGGCATCCAGCCCCTTACTGGTCCCTTCCCTCTGACGAGGCCCTCTGAGCTCCAGCACCTTGCAGTGTGGAGACAGCCCCTGCCAGCAACCTCCTCTCCAAGGAGGCCTCAACCGAGGCCTAGGCCCAGGGGAAAGGCACCAGCGGGGATGAGCCAGGGGAGGTGCCCGAGCATGTCTGGACCCAGTCCCCGCAGCCTGCCCCTTGGTGGGGCAGTACCCCCGGAGGCCAGGAAGGTCTGGGAAAGGCTGGCCAGGGGCAGGGGCCCTGCTGGGTCCTGCCCCTGGCCTGTGGGGCCTCTGAGCACAACCGGCCCTCTCCCACTGGAAGACCTCCCCGGCTGCCTCCAAAGGCCGGTTTGCAAGCGCTCCCGGCCACTGTTACCAGCAGGCGGGCACAATGCTCCTAAGCCCGGAAGAAAAGCGCTTCAGGGTGGTGCTCTCTCTGGGCCCTTGCCCCTGAGCCTGGGGGCAAGGCAGGGTGTCCACACTCCCAGGCCAAGGCAGAACCACATGCACACGTCTGACCTGCCCCCTGCACCGGCAGAGAGCTCGGGGGAGCCAGAGTCTGTCAGGCAGCTGCTGGGCTGGCCGCCTGTGTGGGAAGTGGCAGAGCCGACCTAGGGGCAAGTTGGGCCTCTTGCTCTCCCTGCTGCCCTGAGGCTGCTGGGCCAAAGAGGTCTTGGGCATCCAGCCCCTTGCTGGTCCCTTCACTCTGACGAAGCCCTCTGAGCTCCAGCACCTTGCAGTGTGGAGACAGCCCCTGCCAGCAACCTCCTCTCCAAGGAGGCCTCAACCGAGGCCTAGGCCCAGGGGAAAGGCACCAGCGGGGATGAGCCTGGGGAGGCGCCCGGGCATGTCTGGACCAGTCCCCGCAGCCTGCCCCTTGGTGGGGCAGTACCCCCGGAGGCCAGGAAGGTCTGGGCAAGGCTGGCCAGGGGCAGGGGCCCTGCTGGGTCCTGCCCCTGGCCTGTGGGGCCTCTGAGCACAACCGGCCCTCTCCCACTGGAAGAACTCCCCGGCTGCCTCCAAAGGCCAGTTTGCCAACACTCCCGCCCACTGTTCCCGCCAGGCACGCACAATGCTCCCAAGCCCGGGAGAAAAGCACTTCGGGGTGGTGCTCTCCTCGGGCCCTTGCCCCTGAGCCTGGGGGCCAGGCAGTTGGTCCACACTCCCAGACCAAGGCAGAACCACATGCACACGTCTGTTCCTGACCCCTGCACCGGCAGAGAGCTCGGGGGAGCCAGAGTCTGTCAGGCAGCTGCTGGGCTGGCCGCCTGTGTGGGAAGGGGCAGAGCCGACCTAGGGGCAAGTTGGGCCTCTTCCTCTCCCTGCTGCCCTGAGGCTGCTGGGCCAAAGAGGTCTTGGGCATCCAGCCCCTTGCTGGTCCCTTCCCTCTGACGAGGCCCTCTGAGCTCCAGCACCTTGCAGTGTGGAGACAGCCCCTGCCAGCAACATCCTCTCCAAGGAGGCCTCAACCGAGGCCTAGGCCCAGGGGAAAGGCACCAGCGGGGATGAGCCTGGGGAGGCGCCCGGGCATGTCTGGACCCAGTCCCCGCAGCCTGCCCCTTGGTGGGGAAGTACCCCCGGAGGCCAGGAAGATCTGGGCAAGGCTGGCCAGGGGCAGGGGCCCTGCTGGGTCCTGCCCCTGGCCTGTGGGGCCTCTGAGCACAACCGGCCCTCTCCCACTGGAAGACCTCCCCGGCTGCCTCCAAAGGCCGGTTTGCAAGCACTCCCGCCCACTGTTCCCGCCAGGCGCGCACAATGCTCCCACGCCCGGGAGAAAAGCGTTTCGGGGTGGTGGTCTCTCCGGGCCCTTGCCCCTGAGCCTGGGGGCCAGGCAGGGGATCCACAGTCCCAGGCCAAGGCACAACAACATGCACACGTCTGTTCCTGCCCCCTCCACCGGCAGAGAGCTCGGGGGAGCCAGAGTCTGTCAGGCAGCTGCTGGGCTGGCCGCCTGTGTGGGAAGGGGCAGAGCCGACCTAGGGGCAAGTTGGGCCTCTTCCTCTCCCTGCTGCCCTGAGGCTGCTGGGCCAAATAGGTCTTGGGCATCCAGCCCCTTGCTGGTCCCTTCACTCTGACGAGGCAATCTGAGCTCTAGCACCTTGCAGTGTGGAGACAGACCCTGCCAGCAACATCCTCTCCAAGGAGGCCTCAACCGAGGCCTAGGCCCAGGGGAAAGGCACCAGCGGGGATGAGCCTGGGGAGGCGCCCGGGCATGTCTGGACCCAGTCCCCGCAGCCTGCCCCTTGGTGGGGCAGTACCCCCGGAGGCCAGGAAGATCTGGGCAAGTCTGACCAGGGGCAGGGGCCCTGCTGGGTCCTCCCCATGGCCTGTGGGGCCTCTGAGCACAACCGGCCCTCTCCCACTGGAAGACCTCCCCGGCTGCCTCCAAAGGCCAGTTTGCCAACACTCCTGCCCGCTCTTCCCGCCAGGCACGCACAATGCTCCCAAGCCCGGGAGAAAAGCGCTTCGGGGTGGTGCTCTCTCCGGGCCCTTGCCCCTGAGCCTGTGGGCAAGGCAGGGGGAACACACTCCCAGACCAAGGCAGAAACACATGCACACGTCTGGTCCTGTCCCCTGCACCGGCAGAGAGCTCGGGGGAGCCAGAGTCTGTCAGGCAGGTGCTGGGCTGGCCGCCTGTGTGGGAAGGGGCAGAGCCGACCTAGGGGCAAGTTGGGACTCTTGCTCTCCCTGCTGCCCTGAGGCTGCAGGGCCAAAGACGTCTTGGGCATCCAGCCCCTTACTGGTCCCTTCCCTCTGACGAGGCCCTCTGAGCTCCAGCACCTTGCAGTGTGGAGACAGCCCCTGCCAGCAATCTCCTCTCCAAGGAGGCCTCAACCGAGGCCTAGGCCCAGGGGAAAGGCACCAGCGGGGTTGAGCCAGGGGAGGCGCCCGGGCATGTCTGGACCCTGTCCCCGCAGCCTGCCCCTTGGTGGGGCAGTACCCCCGGTGGCCAGGAAGGTCTGGGCAAGGCTGGCCAGGGGCAGGGGCCCTGCTGGGTCCTGCCCCTGGCCTGTGGGGCCTCTGAGCACAACCGGCCCTCTCCCACTGGAAGACCTCCCCGGCTGCCTCCAAAGTCCTGTTTGCAAGCACTCCCGCCCACTGTTCCCGCCAGGCGCGCACAATGCTCCCAAGCCCGGGAGAAAAGCGCTTCGGGGTGGTGGTCTCTCCGGGCCCTTGCCCCTGAGCCTGGGGGCCAGGCAGGAGATCCACAGTCCCAGGCCAAGGCACAACAACATGCACACGTCTGTTCCTGCCCCCTCCACCGGCAGAGAGCTGGGGGGAGCCAGAGTCTGTCAGGCAGCTGCTGGGCTGGCCGCCTGTGTGGGAAGGGGCAGAGCCGACCTAGGGGCAAGTTGGGCCTCTTGCTCTCCCTGCTGCCCTGAGGTTGCTGGGCCAAAGAGGTCTTGGGCATCCAGCCCCTTGCTGGTCCCTTCCCTCTGACGAGGCCCTCTGAGCTCCAGCACCTTGCAGTGTGGAGACAGCCCCTGCCAGCAACCTCCTCTCCAAGGAGGCCTCAACCGAGGCCTAGGCACAGGGGAAAGGCACCAGCGGGGATGAGCCAGTGGAGGCGCACGGGCATATCAGGACCCAGTCCCTGCAGCCTGCCCCTTGGTGGGGCAGTACCCCCGGAGGCCAGGAAGGTCTGGGCAAGGCTGGCCAGGGGCAGCGTCCCTGCTGGGTCCTGCCCCTGGCCTGTGGGGCCTCTGAGCACAACCGGCCCTCTCCCACTGGAAGACCTCCCCGGCTGCCTCCAAAGGCGGGTTTGCCAACACTCCCGCCCGCTGTTCCCGCCAGGCACGCACAACGCTCCCAAGGCCAGGAGAAAAGCGCTTCGGGGTGTTGCTCTCTCCGGGCCCTTGCCCCTGAGCCTGGGGTCCAGGCAGTGGGTCCACACTCCCAGACCAAGGCCGAACCACATGCACACGTCTGTTCCTGACCCCTGCACCGGCAGAGAGCTCGGGGGAGCCAGAGTCTGTCAGGCAGCTGCTGGGTTGGCTGCCTGTGTGGGAAGGGGCAGAGCCGACCTAGGGGCAAGTTGGGCCTCTTGCTCTCCCTGCTGCCCTGAGGCTGCTGGGCCAAAGAGGTCTTGGGCATCCAGCCCCTTGCTGGTCCCTTCCCGCTGACGAGGCCCTCTGAGCTCCAGCACCTTGCAGTGTGGAGACAGCCCCTGCCAGCAACCTCCTCTCCAAGGAGGCCTCAACCGAGGCCTAGGCCCAGGGGAAAGGCACCAGCGGGGATGAGCCTGGGGAGGCGCCCGGGCATGTCTGGACCCAGGCCCCGCAGCCTGCCCCTTGGTGGGGCAGTACCCCCGGAAGCCAGGAAGGTCTGGGCAAGGCTGGCCAGGGGCAGGGGCCCTGCTGCGTCCTGCACCTGGCCTGTGGGGCCTCTGAGCACAAACGGCCCTCTCCCACTGGAAGACCTCCCCGGCTGCCTCCAAGGCCGGTTTGCAAGTGCTCCCGCCCACTGTTCCCAGCAGGCGTGCACAATGCTTCCAAGCCCGGGAGAAAAGCGCTTCAGGGTGGTGCTCTCTCCGGGCCCTTGCCCCTGAGCCTGGGGGCAAGGCAGGGTGTCCACACTCCCAGGACAAGGCAGAACCACATGCACACGTCTGATCTGCCCCCTGCACCGGCAGAGAGCTCGGGGGAGCCAGAGTCTGTCAGGCAGCTTCTGGGCTGGCCGCCTGTGTGGGAAGGGGCAGAGCCGACCTAGGGGCAAGTTGGGCCTCTTGCTCTCCCTGCTGCCCTGAGGCTGCTGGGCCAAAGAGGTCTTGGGCATCCAGCCCCTTGCTGGTCCCTTCCCTCTGACGAGGCCCTCTGAGCTCCAGCACCTTTCAGTGTGGAGACAGCCCCTGCCAGCAACCTCCTCTCCAAGGAGGCCTCAACCGAGGCCTAGGCCCAGGGGAAAGGCACCAGCGGGGATGAGCCTGGGGAGGCGCCCGGGCATGTCTGGACCCAGTCCCCGCAGCCTGCCCCTTGGTGGGGCAGTACCCCCGGAGGCCAGGAAGGTCTGGGCAAGGCTGCCAGGGGCAGGGACACTGCTGGGTCCTGCCCCTGGCCTGTGGGGCGTCTGAGCACAACCGGCACTCTCCCGCTGGAAGACCTCCCCGTCTGCCTCGAAAGGCCGCTTTGCAAGCACTCCCGCCCGCTGTTCCCGCCAGGCACGCACAATGCTCCCAAGCCCGGGAGAAAAGCGCTTCGGGGTGGTGCTCTCTCCGGGCCCTTGCCCCTGAGCCTGGGGGCAAGGCATGGGGAACACACTCCCAGGCCAAGGCAGAACCACATGCCCACGTCTGTTCCTGTCCCCTGCACCGGCAGAGAGCTTGGGGGAGCCAGAGTCTGTCAGGCAGCTGCTGGGTTGGCCGCCTGTGTGGGAAGGGGCAGAGCCGCCCTAGGGGCAAGTTGGGCCTCTTGCTCTCCCTGCTGCCCTGAGGCTGCTGGGCCAAAGACGTCTTGGGCATCCAGCCCCTTACTGGTCCCTTCCCTCTGACGAGGCCCTCTGAGCTCCAGCACCTTGCAGTGTGGAGACAGCCCCTGCCAGCAACCTCCTCTCCAAGGAGGCCTCAATGGAGGCCTAGGCCCAGGGGAAAGGCACCAGCGGGGATGAGCCAGGGGAGGCGCCCGAGCATGTCTGGACCCAGTCCCCGCAGCCTGCCCCTTGGTGGGGCAGTACCCCCGGAGGCCAGGAAGGTCTGGGTAAGACTGGCCAGGGGCAGGGGCCCTGCTGGGTCCTGCCCCTGGCCTGTGGGGCCTCTGAGCACAACCGGCCCTCTCCCACTGGAAGACCTCCCCGGCTGCCTCCAAAGGCCGGTTTGCAAGCGCTCCCGGCCACTGTTACCAGCAGGCGGGCACAATGCTCCTAAGCCCGGAAGAAAAGCGCTTCAGGGTGGTGCTCTCTCTGGGCCCTTGCCCCTGAGCCTGGGGGCAAGGCAGGGTGTCCACACTCCCAAGCCAAGGCAGAACCACATGCACACGTCTGACCTGCCCCCTGCACCGGCAGAGAGCTCGGGGGAGCCAGAGTCTGTCAGGCAGCTGCTGGGCTGGCCGCCTGTGTGGGAAGTGGCAGAGCCGACCTAGGGGCAAGTTGGGCCTCTTGCTCTCCCTGCTGCCCTGAGGCTGCTGGGCCAAAGAGGTCTTGGGCATCCAGCCCCTTGCTGGTCCCTTCCCTCTGACGAGGCCCTCTGAGCTCCAGCACCTTGCAGTGTGGAGACAGCCCCTGCCAGCAACCTCCTCTCCAAGGAGGCCTCAACCGAGGCCTAGGCCCAGGGGAAAGGCACCAGCGGGGATGAGCCTGGGGAGGCGCCCGGGCATGTCTGGACCCAGTCCCCGCAGCCTGCCCCTTGGTGGGGCAGTACCCCCGGAGGCCAGGAAGGTCTGGGCAAGGCTGGCCAGGGGCAGGGGGCCTGCTGGGTCCTGCCCCTGGCCTGTGGGGCCTCTGAGCACAACCGGCCCTCTCCCACTGGAAGAACTCCCCGGCTGCCTCCAAAGGCCAGTTTGCCAACACTCCCGCCCGCTGTTCCCGCCAGGCACGCACAATGCTCCCAAGCCCGGGAGAAAAGCGCTTCGGGGTGGTGCTCTCTCCGGGCCCTTGCCCCTGAGCCTGGGGGCAAGGCAGGGGGAACACACTCCCAGGCCAAGGCAGAACCACATGCACACGTCTGTTCCTGACCCCTGCACCGGCAGAGAGCTGGGGGGAGCCAGAGTCTGTCAGGCAGCTGCTGGGCTGGCCGCCTGTGTGGGAAGGGGCAGAGCCGACCTAGGGGCAAGTTGGGCCTCTTGCTCTCCCTGCTGCCCTGAGGCTGCTGGGCCAAAGAGGTCTTGGGCATCCAGCCCCTTGCTTGTCCCTTCCCTCTGACGAGGCCCTCTGAGCTCCAGCACCTTGCAGTGTGGAGACAGCACCTGCCAGCAATCTCCTCTCCAAGGAGGCCTGAACCGAGGCCTAGGCCCAGGGAAAAGGCACCAGCGGGGTTGAGCCAGGGGAGGCGCCCGGGCATGTCTGGACCCTGTCCCCGCAGCCTGCCCCTTGGTGGGGCAGTACCCCCGGAGGCCAGGAAGGTCTGGGCAAGGCTGGCCAGGGGCAGGGGCCCTGCTGGGTCCTGCCCCTGGCCTGTGGGGCCTCTGAGCACAACCGGCCCTTGCCCACTGGAAGACCTCCCCGGCTGCCTCCAAAGGCCGGTTTGCAAGCACTCCCGCCCACTGTTCCCGCCAGGCGCGCACAATGCTCCCAAGACCGGGAGAAGAGCGCTTCGGGGTGGTGGTCTCTCCGGGCCCCTGGCCCTGAGCCTGGGGGCCAGGCAGGGGATCCACACTCCCAGACCAAGGCAGAACCACATGCACACGTCTGTTCCTGACCCCTGCACCGGCAGAGAGCTCGGGGGAGCCAGAGTCTGTCAGGCAACTGCTGGGTTGGCTGCCTGTGTGGGAAGGGGCAGAGCCGACCTAGGGGCAAGTTGGGCCTCTTCCTCTCCCTGCTGCCCTGAGGCTGCTGGGCCAAAGACGTCTTGGGCATCCAGCCCCTTACTGGTCCCTTCCCTCTGACGAGGCCCTCTGAGCTCCAGCACCTTGCAGTGTGGAGACAGCCCCTGCCAGCAACCTCCTCTCCAAGGAGGCCTCAACCGAGGCCTAGGCCCAGGGGAAAGGCACCAGCGGGGATGAGCCAGTGGAGGCGCAAGGGCATGTCTGGACCCAGTCCCCGCAGCCTGCCCCTTGGTGGGGCAGTACCCCCGGAGGCCAGGAAGGTCTGGGCAAGGCTGCGAGGGGCAGGGGCCCTGCTGGGTCGTGCCCCTGGCCTGTGGGGCGTCTGAGCACAACCGGCACTCTCCCGCTGGAAGACCTCCCCGTCTGCCTCCAAAGGCCGGTTTGCAAGCACTCCTTCCCGCTGTTCCCGCCAGGCAGGCACAATGCTCCCAAGCCCGGGAGAAAAGCGCTTCGGGGTGGTGCTCTCCTCGGGCCCTTGCCCCTGAGCCTGGGGGCCAGGGAGTTGGAACACACTCCCAGGCCAAGGCAGAACGACATGCACACGTCTGTTCCTGCCCCCTACACCGGCAGAGAGCTCGGGGGAGCCAGAGACTGCCAGGCTGCTACTGGGCTGGCTGCCTGTGTGGGACGGGGCAGAGCCGACCTAGGGGCAAGTTGGGCCTCTTGCTCTCCCTGCTGCCCTGAGGCTGCTGGGTCAAAGAGGTCTTGGGCATCCAGCCCTTTGCTGGTCCCTTCCCTCTGACGAGGCCCTCTGAGCTCCAGCACCTTGCAGTGTGGAGACAGCCCCTGCCAGCAACCTCCTCTCCAAAGAGGCCTCAACCGAGGCCTACGCCCAGGGGAAAAGCACCAGCGGGGATGATCCTGGGGAGGCGCACGGACATGTCTGGACCCAGTCCCCGCAGCCTGCCCCTTGGTGGGGCAGTACCCCCGGAGGCCAGGAAGGTCTGGGCAAGGCTGGCCAGGGGCAGGGTCCCTGCTGGGTCCTGCCCCTGGCCTGTGAGGCCTCTGAGCACAACCGGCCCTCTCCCACTGGAAGACCTCCCCAGCTGCCTCCAAAGTCCTGTTTGCAAACACTCCCGCCCGCTGTTCATGCCAGGCTCGCACAATGCTCCCAAGCCCGGGAGAAAAGCGCTTCGGGGTGGTGCTCTCTCCGGGCCCTTGCCCCTGAGCCTGGGGGCCAGGCAGTGGGTCCACACTCCCAGACCAAGGCAGAACCACATGCACACGTCTGTTCCTGACCCCTGCACCGGCAGAGAGCTCGGGGGAGCCAGAGTCTGTCAGGCAGCTGCTGGGCTGGCCGCCTGTGTGGGAAGGGGCAGAGCCGACCTAGGGGCAAGTTGGGCCTCTTCCTCTCCCTGCTGCCCTGAGGCTGCTGGGCCAAAGATGTCTTGGGCATCCAGCCCCTTGCTGGTCCCTTCCCTCTGACGAGGCCCTCTGAGCTCCAGCACCTTGCAGTGTGGAGACAGCCCCTGCCAGCAACCTCCTCTCCAATGAGGCCTCAACCGAGGCCTAGGCCCAGGGGAAAGGCACCAGCGGGGATGAGCCTGGGGAGGCGCCCGGGCATGTCTGGACCCAGTCCCCGCAGCCTGCCCCTTGGTGGGGCAGTACCCCTGGAGGCCAGGAAGGTCTGGGCAAGGCTGACCAGGGCAGGGGACCTGCTGGGTCCTGCCCCTGGCCTGTGGGGCCTCTGAGCACAACCGGGCCTCTCCCACTGGAAGACCTCCCCGGCTGCCTCCAAAGGCCGTTTTGCACGCACTCCCGCCCACTCTTCCCACCAAGCGCGCACAATGCTCCCAAGCCCGGGAGAAAAGCGCTTCAGGGTGGTGCTCTCTCTGGGCCCTTGCCCCTGAGCCTGGGGGCAAGGCAGGGTGTCCACACTCCCAGGCCAAGGCAGAACCACATGCACACGTCTGACCTGCCCCCTGCACCGGCAGAGAGCTCGGGGGAGCCAGAGTCTGTCAGGCAGCTGCTGGGCTGGCCGCCTGTGTGGGAAGTGGCAGAGCCGACCTAGGGGCAAGTTGGGCCTCTTGCTCTCCCTGCTGCCCTGAGGCTGCTGGGCCAAAGAGGTCTTGGGCATCCAGCCCCTTGCTGGTCCCTTCCCTCTGACGAGGCCCTCTGAGCTCCAGCACCTTGCAGTGTGGAGACAGCCCCTGCCAGCAACCTCCTCTCCAAGGAGGCCTCAACCGAGGCCTAGGCCCAGGGGAAAGGCACCAGCGGGGATGAGCCTGGGGAGGCGCCCGGGCATGTCTGGACCCAGTCCCCGCAGCCTGCCCCTTGGTGGGGCAGTACCCCCGGAGGCCAGGAAGGTCTGGGCAAGGCTGGCCAGGGGCAGGGGCCCTGCTGGGTCCTGCCCCTGGCCTGTGGGGCCTCTGAGCACAACCGGCCCTCTCCCACTGGAAGACCTCCCCGGCTGCCTCCAAAGGCGGGTTTGCCAACACTCCCGCCCGCTGTTCCCGCCAGGCACGCACAACGCTCCCAAGGCCAGGAGAAAAGCGCTTCGGGGTGTTGCTCTCTCCGGGCCCTTGCCCCTGAGCCTGGGGTCCAGGCAGTGGGTCCACACTCCCAGACCAAGGCAGAACCACATGCACACGTCTGTTCCTGACCCCTGCACCGGCAGAGAGCTCGGGGGAGCCAGAGTCTGTCAGGCAGCTGCTGGGTTGGCTGCCTGTGTGGGAAGGGGCAGAGCCGACCTAGGGGCAAGTTGGGCCTCTTGCTCTCCCTGCTGCCCTGAGGCTGCTGGGCCAAAGAGGTCTTGGGCATCCAGCCCCTTGCTGGTCCCTTCCCTCTGACGAGGCCCTCTGAGCTCCAGCACCTTGCAGTGTGGAGCCAGCCCCTGCCAGCAACCTCCTCTCCAAGGAGGCATCAACCGAGGCCTATGCCCAGGGGAAAGGCACCAGCGGGGATGAGCCTGGGGAGGCGCCCAGGCATGTCTGGACCCAGTCCCCGCAGCCTGCCCCTTGGTGGGGCAGTACCCCCGGAGGCCAGGAAGGTCTGGGCAAGGCTGGCCAGGGGCAGGGGCCCTGCTGGGTCCTGCCCCTGGCCTGTGGGGCCTCTGAGCACAACCGGCCCTCTCCCACTGGAAGAACTCCCCGGCTGACTCCAAAGGCCAGTTTGCCAACACTCCCGCCCGCTGTTCCCGCCAGGCACGCACAATGCTCCCAAGCCCGGGAGAAAAGCACTTCGGGGTGGTGCTCTCCTCGGGCCCTTGCCCCTGAGCCTGGGGGCCAGGCAGTTGGTCCACACTCCCAGACCAAGGCAGAACCACATGCACACGTCTGTTCCTGACCCCTGCACCGGCAGAGAGCTCGGGGGAGCCAGAGTCTGTCAGGCAGCTGCTGGGCTGGCCGCCTGTGTGGGAAGGGGCAGAGCCGACCTAGGGGCAAGTTGGGCCTCTTGCTCTCCCTGCTGCCCTGAGGCTGCTGGGCCAAAGAGGTCTTGGGCATCCAGCCCCTTGCTGGTCCCTTCCCTCTGACGAGGCCCTCTGAGCTCTAGCACCTTGCAGTGTGGAGACAGCCCCTGCCAGCAACATCCTATCCAAGGAGGCCTCAACCGAGGCCTAGGCCCAGGGGAAAGGCACCAGCGGGGATGAGCCTGGGGAGGCGCCCGGGCATGTCTGGACCCAGTCCCCGCAGCCTGCCCCTTGGTGGGGCAGTACCCCCGGAGGCCAGGAAGATCTGGGCAAGGCTGGCCAGGGGCAGGGGCCCTGCTGGGTCCTCCCCATGGCCTGTGTGGCCTCTGAGCACAAACGGCCCTCTCCCACTGGAAGACCTCCCCGGCTGCCTCCAAAGGCCAGTTTGCCAACACTCCTGCCCGCTCTTCTCGCCAGGCACGCACAATGCTCCGAAGCCCGGGAGAAAAGCGCTTCGGGGTGGTGCTCTCTCCGGGCCCTTGCCCCTGAGCCTGTGGGCAAGGCAGGGGGAACACACTCCCAGACCAAGGCAGAAACACATGCACACGTCTGGTCCTGTCCCCTGCACCGGCAGAGAGCTCGGGGGAGCCAGAGTCTCTCAGGCAGGTGCTGGGCTGGCCGAATGTGTGGGAAGGGGCAGAGCCGACCTAGGGGCAAGTTGGGCCTCTTGCTCTCCCTGCTGCCCTGAGGCTGCAGGGCCAAAGACGTCTTGGGCATCCAGCCCCTTACTGGTCCCTTCCCTCTGACGAGGCCCTCTGAGCTCCAGCACCTTGCAGTGTGGAGACAGCCCCTGCCAGCAATCTCCTCTCCAAGGAGGCCTCAACCGAGGCCTAGGCCCAGGGGAAAGGCACCAGCGGGGTTGAGCCAGGGGAGGCGCCCGGGCATGTCTGGACCCTGTCCCCGCAGCCTGCCCCTTGGTGGGGCAGTACCCCCGGAGGCCAGGAAGGTCTGGGCAAGGCTGGCCAGGGGCAGGGGCCCTGCTGGGTCCTGCCCCTGGCCTGTGGGGCCTCTGAGCACAACCGGCCCTCTCCCACTGGAAGACCTCCCCGGCTGCCTCCAAAGGCCGGTTTGGAAGCACTCCCGCCCACTGTTCCCGCCAGGCGCGCACAATGCTCCCAAGCCCGGGAGAAAAGCGCTTCGGGGTGGTGGTCTCTCCGGGCCCTTGCCCCTGAGCCTGGGGGCCAGGCAGGGGATCCACAGTCCCAGGCCAAGGCACAACAACATGCACACGTCTGTTCCTGCCCCCTCCACCGGCAGAGAGCTGGGGGGAGCCAGAGTCTGTCAGGCAGCTGCTGGGCTGGCCGCCTGTGTGGGAAGGGGCAGAGCCGACCTAGGGGCAAGTTGGGCCTCTTGCTCTCCCTGCTGCCCTGAGGCTGCTGGGCCAAAGACGTCTTGGGCATCCAGCCCCTTGCTGGTCCCTTCCCTCTGACGAGGCCCTCTGAGCTCCAGCACCTTGCAGTGTGGAGACAGCCCCTGCCAGCAACCTCCTCTCCAAGGAGGCCTCAACCGAGGCCTAGGCACAGGGGAAAGGCACCAGCGGGGATGAGCCTGGGGAGGCGCCCGGGCATGTCTGGACCCAGTCCCCGCAGCCTGCCCTTTGGTGGGGCAGTACCCCCGGAGGCCAGGAAGGTCTGGGCAAGGCTGGCCAGGGGCAGGGTCCCTGCTGGGTCCTGCCCCTGGCCTGTGGGTCCTCTGAGCACAACCGGCCCTCTCCCACTGGAAGACCTCCCCGGCTGCCTCCAAAGGCGGGTTTGCCAACACTCCCGCCCGCTGTTCCGCCAGGCACGCACAACGCTCCCAAGGCCAGGAAAAAAGCGCTTCGGGGTGTTGCTCTCTCCGGGCCCTTGCCCCTGAGCCTGGGGTCCAGGCAGTGGGTCCACACTCCCAGACCAAGGCAGAACTACATGAACACGTCTGTTCCTGACCCGTGCACCGGCAGAGAGCTCGGGGGAGCCAGAGTCTGTCAGGCAGCTGCTGGGTTGGCTGCCTATGTGGGAAGGGGCAGAGCCGACCTAGGGGCAAGTTGGGCCTCTTGCTCTCCCTGCTGCCCTGAGGCTGCTGGGCCAAAAAGGTCTTGGGCATCCAGCCCCTTGCTGGTCCCTTCCCGCTGACGAGGCCCTCTGAGCTCCAGCACCTTGCAGTGTGGAGACAGCCCCTGCCAGCAACCTCCTCTCCAAGGAGGCATCAACCGAGGCCTATGCCCAGGGGAAAGGCACCAGCGGGGATGAGCCTGGGGAGGCGCCCAGGCATGTCTGGACCCAGTCCCCGCAGCCTGCCCCTTGGTGGGGCAGTACCCCCGGAGGCCAGGAAGGTCTCGGCAAGGCTGCCAGGGGCAGGGACACTGCTGGGTCCTGCCCCTGGCCTGTGGGGCGTCTGAGCACAACCGGCACTCTCCCGCTGGAAGACCTCCCCGGCTGCCTCCAAAGGCCGGTTTGCAAGCGCTCCCGCCCACTGTTCCCAGCAGGCGTGCACAATGCTCCCAAGCCCGGAAGAAAAGCGCTTCAGGGTGGTGCTCTCTCCGGGCCTTTGCCCCTGAGCCTGGGGGCAAGGCAGGGTGTCCACACTCCCAGAAAAAGGCAGAACCACATGCACACGTCTGATCTGCCCCCTGCACCGGCAGAGAGCTCGGGGGAGCCAGAGTCTGTCAGGCAGCTGCTGGGCTGGCCGCCTGTGTGGGAAGGGGCAGAGCCAACCTAGGGGCAAGTTGGGCCTCTTGCTCTCCCGGCTGCCCTGAGGCTGCTGGGCCAAAGAGGTCTCGGGCATCCAGCCCCTTGCTGGTCCCTTCCCTCTGACGAGGCCCTCTGAGCTCCAGCACCTTGCAGTGTGGAGACAGCCCCTGCCAGCAACCTCCTCTCCAAGGAGGCCTCAACCGAGGCCTAGGCCCAGGGGAAAGGCACCAGCGGGGATGAGCCTGGGGAGGCGCCCGGGCATGTCTGGATCCAGTCCCCGCAGCCTGCCCCTTGGTGGGGCAGTACCCCCGGAGGCCAGGAAGGTCTCGGCAAGGCTGCCAGGGGCAGGGACACTGCTGGGTCCTGCCCCTGGCCTGTGGGGCGTCTGAGCACAACCGGCACTCTCCCGCTGGAAGACCTCCCCGTCTGCCTCGAAAGGCCGGTTTGCAAGCACTCCCGCCCGCTGTTCCCGCCAGGCACGCACAACGCTCCCAAGGCCAGGAGAAAAGCGCTTCGGGGTGTTGCTCTCTCCGGGCCCTTGCCCCTGAGCCTGGGGTCCAGGCAGTGGGTCCACACTCCCAGACCAAGGCAGAACCACATGCACACGTCTGTTCCTGACCCCTGCACCGGCAGAGAGCTCGGGGGAGCCAGAGTCTGTCAGGCAGCTGCTGGGTTGGCTGCCTGTGTGGGAAGGGGCAGAGCCGACCTAGGGGCAAGTTGGGCCTCTTGCTCTCCCTGCTGCCCTGAGGCTGCTGGGCCAAAGAGGTCTTGGGCATCCAGCCCCTTGCTGGTCCCTTCCCGCTGACGAGGCCCTCTGAGCTCCAGCACCTTGCAGTGTGGAGACAGCCCCTGCCAGCAACCTCCTCTCCAAGGAGGCATCAACCGAGGCCTATGCCCAGGGGAAAAGCACCAGCGGGGATGAGCCTGGGGAGGCGCCCAGGCATGTCTGGACCCAGTCCCCGCAGCCTGCCCCTTGGTGGGGCAGTACCCCCGGAGGCCAGGAAGGTCTGGGCAAGGCTGGCCAGGGGCAGGGGACCTGCTGGGTCCTGCCCCTGGCCTGTGAGGCCTCTGAGCACAACCGGCCCTCTCCCACTGGAAGACCTCCACGGCTGCCTCCAAAGTCCTGTTTGCAAACACTCCCGCCCGCTGTTCACGCCAGGCTCGCACAATGCTCCCAAGCCCGTGAGAAAAGCGCTTCGGGGTGGTGCTCTCTCCGGGCCCTTGCCCCTGAGCCTGGGGCCAGGCAGGGGGAACACACTCCCAGGCCAATGGAGAACGACATGCACACGTCTGTTCCTGCCCCCTACACCGGCAGAGAGCTCGGGGGAGCCAGAGACTGCCAGGCTGCGGCTGGGCTGGCTGCCTGTGTGGGACGGGGCAGAGCCGACCTAGGGGCAAGTTGGGCCTCTTGCTCTCCCTGCTGCCCTGAGGCTGCTGGGTCAAAGAGGTCTTGGGCATCCAGCCCTTTGCTGGTGCCTTCCCTCTGACGAGGCCCTCTGAGCTCCAGCACCTTGCAGTGTGGAGACAGCCCCTGCCAGCAACCTCCTCTCCAAAGAGGCCTCAACCGAGGACTACACCCAGGGGAAAGGCACCAGCGGGGATGATCCTGGGGAGGCGCACGGACATGTCTGGACCCAGTCTCCGCAGCCTGCCCCTTGGTGGGGCAGTACCCCCGGAGGCCAGGAAGGTCTGGGCAAGTCTGGCCAGGGGCAGGGGCCCTGCTGGGTCCTGCCCCTGGCCTGTGGGGCCTCTGAACACAACCGGCCCTCTCCCACTGGAAGACCTCCCCGGCTGCCTCCAAAGTCCTGTTTGCAAACACTCCCGCCCGCTGTTCACGTCAGGCTCGCACAATGCTCCCAAGCCCGGGAGAAAAGGACTTCGGAGTGGTGCTCTCTCCGGGCCCTTGCCCCTGAGCCTGGGGGCAAGGCAGGGGGAACACACTCCCAGGCCAAGGCAGAACCACATGCCCACGTCTGTTCCTGTCCCCTGCACCGGCAGAGAGCTTGGGGGAGCCAGAGTCTGTCAGGCAGGTGCTGGGTTGGCCGCCTCTGTGGGAAGGGGCAGAGCCGACCTAGGGGCAAGTTGGGCCTCTTGCTCTCCCTGCTGCCCTGAGGCTGCTGGGCCAAAGACGTCTTGGGCATCCAGCCCCTCGCTGGTCCCTTCACTCTGACGAGGCCCTCTGAGCTCCAGCACCTTGCAGTGTGGAGACAGCCCCTGCCAGCAACCTCCTCTCCAAGGAGGCCTCAACCGAGGCCTAGGCCCAGGGGAAAGGCACCAGAGGGGATGAGCCAGGGGAGGCGCCCGAGCATGTCTGGACCCAGTTCCCGCAGCCTGCCCCTTGGTGGGGCAGTACCCCCGGAGGCCAGGAAGGGCTGGGCAAGGCTGGCCAGGGGCAGGGGCCCTGCTGGGTCCTGCCCCTGGCCTGTGGGGCCTCTGAGCACAACCGGCCCTCTCCCACTGATAGACCTCCCCGGCTGCCTCCAAAGGCTGGTTTGCAAGCACTCAATCCCGCTGTTCACGCCAGCTGCGGACAATGCTCCCAAGCCCGGGAGAAAAGCATTTTGGGGTGGTGCTCACTCCGGGCTTTGGAAGACCTCCCCGGCTGCCTCCAAGGCCGGTTTGCAAGCACTTCTGCCTGCTGTTCCCGCCACCCGCGCACAATGCTCCCAAGCCCGGGAGAAAAGCGTTTCGGGGTGGTGTTCTCTCTGGACCCAAGAAAGACCTCCTGGGCTGCCCCCAAATGCCGGTTTGCAAGCACTCCCACTCACTGTTCCCGCCATCCGTGCAAATGCTCCAAGCCCAGGAGAAAAGCCCTTCAGGGTGGTGCTCTCTCCCGGCCCTTGGAAGACCTCCCCGGCTGCCTCCAAAGGCTGGATTTCAAGTACTCCCTCCCGCTGTCCCGCCAGCCGCACACAATGCTCCCAATCACGGGAGAAAAGCGCTTCGGGGTGGTGCTCTCTACGGGCCCTTGGAAGACCTCCCCGTTTGTCTCCAAAGGCCGGTTTGCAAGCACTCATGCCCGCTGTTCCCGCCAGCCGCGCACAATGCTCCCAAGCCTAGGAGAAAAGCGCTTCGGGGTGGTGCTCTCTCCCGGCCCTTGGAAGACCTCCCCGGCTGCCTCCAAAGGCCGGTTTGCAAGCACTCAATCCCGCTGTTCCCGCCAGCCGCGCACAATGCTCCCAAGCCCGGGAGAAAAGCGCTTCGGGGTGGTGCTCTCTCCCGGCCCTTGGAAGACCTCCCCGGCTGCCTCCAAAGGCTGGTTTTCAAGAACTCCCTCCCGCTGACCCGCCAGCCGCACACAATGCTCCCAAGCCCGGGAGAAAAGCATTTTGAGGTGGTCTCTCTCCGGGCCCTTGGAAGACTCCCCGGCTGCCTCTAAAGGCCGGTTTGCAAGCACTCATGTCCTCTGTTCCCGACAGCCGCGAACAATGCTCCCAATTCCGTGAGAAAAGTGCTTCGGGATGGTGCTCTCTCCGGGCCCTTGGAAGACCTCCCAAGCTGCCTCCAAAGGCCGGTTTGCAAGCACTCCCGCCCGCTGTTCCCGCCAGCCTCGCACAATGCTCCCAAGCCCGGGAGAAAAGCGCTTCGGGGTGGTGTTCTCTCCGTGCCAATGGAGGACCTCCCTGGCTGCCCCCAAAGGCCGGTTTGCAAGCACTCCCACTCGCTGTTCCCGCCAGCCACGCACAATCCTCCAAAACCCCGGAGAAAAGCGCTTCGGGGTGGTGTTCTCTCCGTGCCCATGGAAGACCTCCCGGGGTGCCCCCAAAGGCCGGTTTGGAAGCACTCCGACTCGCTGTTCCCGCCATCCGCGCACAATGCTCCCAAGCCCGGGAGAAAAGCATTTTGGGGTGGTGCTCACACCGGGCCCTGGAAGACCTCCCCGGCTGCCTCCAAAGGACGGTTTTCAAGCACTCCTGCCTGCTGTTCCCGCCACCCGCGCACAATGCTCCCAAGCCCGGGAGAAAAGCGCTTCGGGGTGGTGCTCTCTACAGGCCCTTGGAAGACCTCCCCGGCTGCCTCCAAAGGCCGGTTTGCAAGGACTCCTTCCTGCTGTTCCCGCCATCCGCGCACAATGCTCCCAAGCCCGGGAGAAAAGCATTTTGGGGTGGTGCTCACACCGGGCCCTGGAAGACCTCCCCGGCTGCCTCCAAAGGACGGTTTTCAAGCACTCCTGCCTGCTGTTCCCGCCACCCGCGCAGAATGCTCCCAAGCGCGGGAGAAAAGCGCTTCGGGGTGGTGCTCTCTACAGGCCCTTGGAAGACCTCCCCGGCTGCCTCCAAAGGCCGGTTTGCAAGGACTCCTTCCTGCTGTTCCCGCCAGCCACGCACAATGCTCCCAAGCCCGGGAGAAAAGCATTTTGGGGTGGTGCTCACTCCGGGCCCTTGGAAGACCTCCCCGGCTGCCTCCAATGGCCAGTTTGCAAGCACTCATGTCCGCTGTTCCCACCAGCCGCGCACAATGCTCCCAAGCCCGGTAGAAAAGCTTTTTGGGGTGGTGCTCACACCGGGCCCTGGAAGACCTCCCCAGCTGCCTGCAAAGGCCGGTTTTCAAGCACTCCTGCCTGCTGTTCCCGCCAGCCGCGCACAATGCTCCCAAGCCCGGGAGAAAAGCTTTTTGGGGTGGTGCTCACACCGGGCCCTGGAAGACCTCCCCGGCTGCCTCCAAAGGCCGGTTTTCAAGCACTCCTGCCTGCTGTTCCTGCCACCCGCGCACAATACTCCCAAGCCCGGGAGAAAAGCGCTTCGTGGTGGTGCTCTCTACAGGCCCTTGGAAGACCTCCCCCGCTGCCTCCAAAGGCCGGTTTGCAAGGACTCCTTCCTGCTGTTCCCGCCAGCCACGCACAATGCTCCCAAGCCCGGGAGAAAAGTGCTTCGGGGTGGTGATCTCTCCGGGCCCTTGGAAGTCGTCCCCGGCTGCCTCCAAAGGCCGGTTTGCAAGCACTCATGCCCGTTGTTCCCACCAGCCGCGCACAATGCTCCCAAGCCCGGGAGAAAAGCATTTTGGGGTGGTGCTCTCTCCGGGCCCTTGGAAGACGTCCCCGGCTGCCTCCAAAGGCCGGTTTGCAAGCACTCATGCCCGTTGTTCCCACCAGCCGCGCACAATGCTCCCAAGCCCGGGAGAAAAGCGCTTTGGGGTGGTGCTCTCTCCGGGCCCTTGGAAGACGTCCCCGGCTGCCTCCAAAGGCCGGTTTGCAAGCACTCATGCCCGTTGTTCCCACCAGCCGCGCACAATGCTCCCAAGCCCGGGAGAAAAGCATTTTGGGGTGGTGCTCACTCCGGGCCCTTGGAAGACCTCCCCGGCTGCCTCCAAAGGCCAGTTTGCAAGCAGTCCTGCCTGCTGTTCCCGCCAGCCGCGCACAATGTTCCCAAGCCCGGGAGAAAAGCGCTTCGGGGTGGTGCTCTCTCCGGGCACTTTCAAGACCTCCCCGGCTGCCTCCAAAGGCCGGTTTGTAAGTACTCATTCCCGCTGCTTCCGCCAGCCACGCACAATGCTCCCAAGCCCGGGAGAAAAGCATTTTGGGGTGGTGCTCTCTCCGGGCCCTTGGAAGACCTCCCGGGCTGCCTCCAAAGGCCAGTTTGCAAGCATTCATGTCCGTTGTTCCCGACAGCCGCGCACAATGCTCCCAAGCCCGAGAGAAAAGCATTTTGGGGTGGTGATCAGTCCGGCCCTTGGAAGACCTCCCCGGCTGCCTCCAAAGGACAGTTTGCAAGCACTCATGCCCGCTGTTCCCGCCAGCCGCGCACAATGCTCCCAAGACCGTGAGAAAAGCGCTTCGGGGTGGTGTTCTCTCAGGGACCATGGAGGACCTCCCCGGCTGCCCCCAAAGGCCGGTTTGCAAGCATTCCCACTCGCTGTTCCCGCCAGGCACACACAATGTTCCAAAACCCCGGAGAAAAGCGCTTCGGGGTGGTGGTCTCTCCGGGCCCCTGCCCCTGAGCCTGGGGGCCAGGCAGGGGATCCACAGTCCCAGGCCAAGGCAGAACCACATGCACACGTCTGTTCCTGCCCCCTCCACCGGCAGAGAGCTGGGGGGAGCCAGAGTCTGTCAGGCAGCTGCTGGGCTGGCCGCCTGTGTGGGAAGGGGCAGAGCCGACCTAGGGGCAAGTTGGGCCTCTTGCTCTCCCTGCTGCCCTGAGGCTGCTGGGCCAAAGAGGTCTTGGGCATCCAGCCCCTTGCTGGTCCCTTCCCTCTGACGAGGCCCTCTGAGCTCCAGCACCTTGCAGTGTGGAGACAGCCCCTGCCAGCAACCTCCTCTCCAAGGAGGCCTCAACCGAGGCCTAGGCCCAGGGGAAAGGCACCAGCGGAGATGAGCCAGTGGAGGCGCACGGGCATGTCTGGACCCAGTCCCCGCAGCCTGCCCCTTGGTGGGGCAGTACCCCCGGAGGCCAGGAAGGTCTGGGCAAGGCTGCGAGGGGCAGGGGCCCTGCTGGGTCATGCCCCTGGCCTGTGGGGCGTCTGAGCACAACCGGCACTCTCCCGCTGGAAGACCTCCCCGTCTGCCTCCAAAGGCCGGTTTGCCAACACTCCCACCCGCTGTTCACGCCAGACTTGCACAATGCTCCCAAGCCCGGGAGAAAAGCGCTTCGGGGTGGTGCTCTCTCCGGGCCCTTTCCCCTGAGCCTGGGGGCAAGGCATGGGGAACACACTCCCAGGCCAAGGCAGAACCACATGCCCACGTCTGTTCCTGTCCCCTGCACCGGCAGAGAGCTTGGGGGAGCCAGAGTCTGTCAGGCAGCTGCTGGGTTGGCCGCCTGTGTGGGAAGGGGCAGAGCCGCCCTAGGGGCAAGTTGGGCCTCTTGCTCTCCCTGCTGCCCTGAGGCTGCTGGGCCAAAGACGTCTTGGGCATCCAGCCCCTTACTGGTCCCTTCCCTCTGACGAGGCCCTCTGAGCTGCAGCACCTTGCAGTGTGGAGACAGCCCCTGCCAGCAACCTCCTCTCCAAGGAGGCCTCAACCGAGGCCTAGGCCCAGGGGAAAGGCACCAGCGGGGATGAGCCAGGGGAGGCGCCCGAGCATGTCTGGACCCAGTCCCCGCAGCCTGCCCCTTGGTGGGGCAGTACCCCCGGAGGCCAGGAAGGTCTGGGAAAGGCTGGCCAGGGGCAGGGGACCTGCTGGGTCCTGCCCCTGGCCTGTGGGGCCTCTGAGCACAACCGGCCCTCTCCCACTGGAAGACCTCCCCGGCTGCCTCCAAAGGCCGGTTTGCAAGCGCTCCCGGCCACTGTTACCAGCAGGCGGGCACAATGCTCCTAAGCCCGGAAGAAAAGCGCTTCAGGGTGGTGCTCTCTCTGGGCCCTTGCCCCTGAGCCTGGGGGCAAGGCAGGGTGTCCACACTCCCAGGCCAAGGCAGAACCACATGCACACGTCTGACCTGCCCCATGCACCGGCAGAGAGCTCGGGGGAGCCAGAGTCTGTCAGGCAGCTGCTGGGCTGGCCGCCTGTGTGGGAAGGGGCAGAGCCGACCTAGGGGCAAGTTGGGCCTCTTGCTCTCCCTGCTGCCCTGAGGCTGCTGGGCCAAAGAGGTCTTGGGCATCCAGCCCCTTGCTGGTCCCTTCCCTCTGACGAGGCCCTCTGAGCTCCAGCACCTTGCAGTGTGGAGACAGCCCCTGCCAGCAACCTCCTCTCCAAGGAGGCCTCAACCGAGGCCTAGGCCCAGGGGAAAGGCACCAGCGGGGATGAGCCTGGGGAGGCGCCCGGGCATGTCTGGACCCAGTCCCCGCAGCCTGCCCCTTGGTGGGGCAGTACCCCCGGAGGCCAGGAAGGTCTGGGCAAGGCTGGCCAGGGGCAGGGGCCCTGCTGGGTCCTGCCCCTGGCCTGTGGGGCCTCTGAGCACAACCGGCCCTCTCCCACTGGAAGAACTCCCCGGCTGCCTCCAAAGGCCAGTTTGCCAACACTCCCGCCCGCTGTTCCCGCCAGGCACGCACAATGCTCCCAAGCCCGGGAGAAAAGCACTTCGGGGTGGTGCTCTCCTCGGGCCCTTGCCCCTGAGCCTGGGGGCCAGGCAGTTGGTCCACACTCCCAGACCAAGGCAGAACCACATGCACACGTCTGTTCCTGACCCCTGCACCGGCAGAGAGCTCGGGGGAGCCAGAGTCTGTCAGGCAGCTGCTGGGCTGGCCGCCTGTGTGGGAAGGGGCAGAGCCGACCTAGGGGCAAGTTGGGCCTCTTCCTCTCCCTGCTGCCCTGAGGCTGCTGGGCCAAAGAGGTCTTGGGCATCCAGCCCCTTGCTGGTCCCTTCCCTCTGACGAGGCCCTCTGAGCTCCAGCACCTTGCAGTGTGGAGACAGCCCCTGCCAGCAACCTCCTCTCCAAGGAGGCCTCAACCGAGGCCTAGGCCTAGGGGAAAGGCACCAGCGGGGATGAGCCTGGGGAGGCGCCCGGGCATGTCTGGACCCAGTCCCCGCAGCCTGCCCCTTGGTGGGGCAGTACCCCCGGAGGCCAGGAAGGTCTGTGCAAGGCTGCCAGGGGCAGGGACAGCGCTGGGTCCTGCCCCTGGCCTGTGGGACGTCTGAGCACAACCGGCACTCTCCCGCTGGAAGACCTCCCCGGCTGCCTCCAAAGGCCGGTTTGCAAGCACTCCCGCCCGCTGTTCCCGCCAGGCACGCACAATGCTCCCAAGCCCGGTAGAAAAGCGCTTCGGGGTGGTGCTCTCTCCGTGCCCTTGCCCCTAAGCCTGCGGGCCAGGCAGGGGGAACACACTCCCAGGCCAAGACAGAACGACATGAACACGTCTGTTCCTGCCCCCTACACCGGCAGAGAGCTCGGGGGAGCCAGAGTCTCTCAGGCAGGTGCTGGGCTGGTCGCCTGTGTGGGAAGGGGCAGAGCCGACCTAGGGGCAAGTTGGGCCTCTTGCTCTCCCTGCTGCCCTGAGGCTGCTGGGCCAAAGACGTCTTGGGCATCCAGCCCTTTGCTGGTCCCTTCCCTCTGACGAGGCCCTCTGAGCTCCAGACCTTGCAGTGTGGAGACAGCACCTGCCAGCAATCTCCTCTCCAAGGAGGCCTCAACCGAGGCCTAGGCCCAGGGGAAAGGCACCAGCGGGGATGAGCCTGGAGAGGCGCCCGTGCATGTCTGGACCCAGTCCCCGCAGCCTGCCCCTTGGTGGGGCAGTACCCCTGGAGGCCAGGAAGGTCTGGGCAAGGCTGACCAGGGGCAGGGGACCTGCTGGGTCCTGCCCCGGCCTGTGGGGCCTCTGAGCACAACCGGCCCTCTCCCACTGGAAGACCTCCCCGGCTGCCTCCAAAGGCCGTTTTGCACGCACTCCCGCCCACTGTTCCCACCAAGCGCGCACAATGCTCCCATCCCGGGAGAAAAGCGCTTCGGGGTGGTGCTCTCTCCGGGCCCTTGCCCCTGAGACTGGGGGCCAGGCAGGGGGTCCACACTCCCAGGCCAAGGCAGAACCACATGCCCACGTCTGTTCCTGTCTCCTCCACCGGCAGAGAGCTTGGGGGAGCCAGAGTCTGTCAGGCAGCTGCTGGGTTGGCCGCCTGTGTGGGAAGGGGCAGAGCCGCCCTAGGGGCAAGTTGGGCCTCTTGCTCTCCCTGCTGCCCTGAGGCTGCTGGGCCAAAGACGTCTTGGGCATCCAGCCCCTTACTGGTCCCTTCCCTCTGACGAGGCCCTCTGAGCTCCAGCACCTTGCAGTGTGGAGACAGCCCCTGCCAGCAACCTCCTCTCCAAGGAGGCCTCAACCGAGGCCTAGGCCCAGGGGAAAGGCACCAGCGGGGATGAGCCAGGGGAGGCGCCCGAGCATGTCTGGACCCAGTCCCCGCAGCCTGCCCCTTGGTGGGGCAGTACCCCCGGAGGCCAGGAATGTCTGGGTAAGACTGGCCAGGGGCAGGGGCCCTGCTGGGTCCTGCCCCTGGCCTGTGGGGCCTCTGAGCACAACCGGCCCTCTCCCACTGGAAGACCTCCCCGGCTGCCTCCAAAGGCCGGTTTGCAAGCGCTCCCGGCCACTGTTACCAGCAGGCGGGCACAATGCTCCTAAGCCCGGAAGAAAAGCGCTTCAGGGTGGTGCTCTCTCTGGGCCCTTGCCCCTGAGTCTGGGGGCAAGTCAGGGTGTCCACACTCCCAGGCCAAGGCAGAACCACATGCACACGTCTGACCTGCCCCCTGCACCGGCAGAGAGCTCGGGGGAGCCAGAGTCTGTCAGGCAGCTGCTGGGCTGGCCGCCTGTGTGGGAAGTGGCAGAGCCGACCTAGGGGCAAGTTGGGCCTCTTGCTCTCCCTGCTGCCCTGAGGCTGCTGGGCCAAAGAGGTCTTGGGCATCCAGCCCCTTGCTGGTCCCTTCCCTCTGACGAGGCCCTCTGAGCTCCAGCACCTTGCAGTGTGGAGACAGCCCCTGCCAGCAACCTCCTCTCCAAGGAGGCATCAACCGAGGCCTAGGCCCAGGGGAAAGGCACCAGCGGGGATGAGCCTGGGGAGGCGCCCGGGCATGTCTGGACCCAGTCCCCGCAGCCTGCCCCTTGGTGGGGCAGTACCCCCGGAGGCCAGGAAGGTCTGGGCAAGGCTGGCCAGGGGCAAGGGCCCTGCTGGGTCCTGCCCCTGGCCTGTGGGGCCTCTGAGCACAACCGGCCCTCTCCCACTGGAAGAACTCCCCAGCTGCCTCCAAAGGCCAGTTTGCCAACACTCCCGCCCGCTGTTCCCGCCAGGCACGCACAATGCTCCCAAGCCCGGGAGAAAAGCACTTCGGGGTGGTGCTCTCCTCGGGCCCTTGCCCCTGAGCCTGGGGGCCAGGCAGTTGGTCCACACTCCCAGACCAAGGCAGAACCACATGCACACGTCTGTTCCTGACCCCTGCACCGGCAGAGAGCTCGGGGGAGCCAGAGTCTGTCAGGCAGCTGCTGGGCTGGCCGCCTGTGTGGGAAGGGGCAGAGCCGACCTAGGGGCAAGTTGGGCCTCTTCCTCTCCCTGCTGCCCTGAGGCTGCTGGGCCAAAGAGGTCTTGGGCATCCAGCCCCTTGCTGGTCCCTTCCCTCTGACGAGGCCCTCTGAGCTCCAGCACCTTGCAGTGTGGAGACAGCCCCTGCCAGCAACATCCTCTCCAAGGAGGCCTCAACCGAGGCCTAGGCCCAGGGGAAAGGCACCAGCGGGGATGAGCCTGGGGAGGCGCCCGGGCATGTCTGGACCCAGTCCCCGCAGCCTGCCCCTTGGTGGGGCAGTACCCCCGGAGGCCAGGAAGATCTGCGCAAGGCTGGCCAGGGGCAGGGGCCCTGCTGGGTCCTCCCCATGGCCTGTGGGGCCTCTGAGCACAACCGGCCCTCTCCCACTGGAAGACCTCCCCGGCTGCCTCCAAAGGCCAGTTTGCCAACACTCCTGCCCGCTCTTCCCGCCAGGCACGCACAATGCTCCCAAGCCCGGGAGAAAAGCGCTTCGGGGTGGTGCTCTCTCCGGGCCCTTGCCCCTGAGCCAGTGGGCAAGGCAGGGGGAACACACTCCCAGACCAAGGCAGAAACACATGCACACGTCTGTTCCTGTCCCCTGCACCGGCAGAGAGCTCGGGGGAGCCAGAGTCTCTCAGGCAGGTGCTGGGCTGGCCGCCTGTGTGGGAAGGGGCAGAGCCGACCTAGGGGCAAGTTGGGCCTCTTGCTCTCCCTGCTGCCCTGAGGCTGCAGGGCCAAAGACGTCTTGGGCATCCAGCCCCTTACTGGTCCCTTCCCTCTGACGAGGCCCTCTGAGCTCCAGCACCTTGCAGTGTGGAGACAGCCCCTGCCAGCAATCTCCTCTCCAAGGAGGCCTCAACCGAGGCCTAGGCCCAGGGGAAAGGCACCAGCGGGGTTGAGCCAGGGGAGGCGCCCGGGCATGTCTGGACCCTGTCCCCGCAGCCTGCCCCTTGGTGGGGCAGTACCCCCGGAGGCCAGGAAGGTCTGGGCAAGGCTGGCCAGGGGCAGGGGCCCTGCTGGGTCCTGCCCCTGGCCTGTGGGGCCTCTGAGCACAACCGGCCCTCTCCCACTGGAAGACCTCCCCGGCTGCCTCCAAAGTCCTGTTTGCAAGCACTCCCGCCCACTGTTCCCGCCAGGCGCGCACAATGCTCCCAAGCCCGGGAGAAAAGCGCTTCGGGGTGGTGGTCTCTACGGGCCCTTGCCCCTGAGCCTGGGGGCCAGGCAGGGGATCCACAGTCCCAGGCCAAGGCACAACAACATGCACACGTCTGTTCCTGCCCCCTCCACCGGCAGAGAGCTGGGGGGAGCCAGAGTCTGTCAGGCAGCTGCTGGGCTGGCCGCCTGTGTGGGAAGGGGCAGAGCCGACCTAGGGGCAAGTTGGGCCTCTTGCTCTCCCTGCTGCCCTGAGGCTGCTGGGCCAAAGAGGTCTTGGGCATCCAGCCCCTTGCTGGTCCCTTCCCTCTGACGAGGCCCTCTGAGCTCCAGCACCTTGCAGTGTGGAGACAGCCCCTGCCAGCAACCTCCTCTCCAAGGAGGCCTCAACCGAGGCCTAGGCACAGGGGAAAGGCACCAGCGGGGATGAGCCAGTGGAGGCGCACGGGCATATCAGGACCCAGTCCCTGCAGCCTGCCCCTTGGTGGGGCAGTACCCCCGGAGGCCAGGAAGGTCTGGGCAAGGCTGGCCAGGGGCAGGGTCCCTGCTGGGTCCTGCCCCTGGCCTGTGGGGCCTCTGAGCACAACCGGCCCTCTCCCACTGGAAGACCTCCCCGGCTGCCTCCAAAGGCGGGTTTGCCAACACTCCCGCCCGCGGTTCCCGCCAGGCACGCACAACGCTCCCAAGGCCAGGAGAAAAGCGCTTCGGGGTGTTGCTCTCTCCGGGCCCTTGCCCCTGAGCCTGGGGTCCAGGCAGTGGGTCCACACTCCCAGACCAAGGCAGAACCACATGCACACGTCTGTTCCTGACCCCTGCACCGGCAGAGAGCTCGGGGGAGCCAGAGTCTGTCAGGCAGCTGCTGGGTTGGCTGCCTGTGTGGGAAGGGGCAGAGCCGACCTAGGGGCAAGTTGGGCCTCTTGCTCTCCCTGCTGCCCTGAGGCTGCTGGGCCAAAGAGGTCTTGGGCATCCAGCCCCTTGCTGGTCCCTTCCCGCTGACGAGGCCCTCTAAGCTCCAGCACCTTGCAGTGTGGAGACAGCCCCTGCCAGCAACCTCCTCTCCAAGGAGGCCTCAACCGAGGCCTAGGCCCAGGGGAAAGGCACCAGCGGGGATGAGCCTGGGGAGGCGCCCGGGCATCTCTGGACCCAGGCCCCGCAGCCTGCCCCTTAGTGGGGCAGTACCCCCGGAGGCCAGGAAGGTCTGGGCAAGGCTGGCCAGGGGCAGGGGCCCTGCTGCGTCCTGCCCCTGGCCTGTGGGGCCTCTGAGCACAACCGGCCCTCTCCCACTGGAAGACCTCCCCGGCTGCCTCCAAGGCCGGTTTGCAAGCGCTCCCGCCCACTGTTCCCAGCAGGCGTGCACAATGCTCCCAAGCCCGGGAGAAAAGCGCTTCAGGGTGGTGCTCTCTCCGGGCCCTTGCCCCTGAGCCTGGGGGCAAGGCAGGGTGTCCACACTCCCAGGACAAGGCAGAACCACATGCACACGTCTGATCTGCCCCCTGCACCGGCAGAGAGCTCGGGGGAGCCAGAGTCTGTCAGGCAGCTGCTGGGCTGGCCGCCTGTGTGGGAAGGGGCAGAGCCGACCTAGGGGCAAGTTGGGCCTCTTGCTCTCCCTGCTGCCCTGAGGCTGCTGGGCCAAAGAGGTCTTGGGCATCCAGCCCCTTGCTGGTCCCTTCCCTCTGACGAGGCCCTCTGAGCTCCAGCACCTTGCATTGTGGAGACAGCCCCTACCAGTAACATCCTCTCCAAGGAGGCCTCAACGAGGCCTAGGCCCAGGGGAAAGGCACCAGCGGGGATGAGCCTGGGGAGGCGCCCGGCCATGTCTGGACCCAGTCCCCGCAGCCTGCCCCTTGGTGGGGCAGTACCCCCGGAGGCCAGGAAGGTCTGGGCAAGGCTGCCAGGGGCAGGGACACTGCTGGGTCCTGCCCCTGGCCTGTGGGGCGTCTGAGCACAACCGGCACTCTCCCGCTGGAAGACCTCCCCGTCTGCCTCGAAAGGCCGGTTTGCAAGCACTCCCGCCCGCTGTTCCCGCCAGGCACGCACAATGCTCCCAAGCCCGGGAGAAAAGCACTTCGGGGTGGTGCTCTCTCCGGGCCCTTGCCCCTGAGCCTGGGGGCAAGGCATGGGGAACACACTCCCAGGCCAAGGCAGAACCACATGCCCACGTCTGTTCCTGTCCCCTGCACCGGCAGAGAGCTTGGGGGAGCCAGAGTCTGTCAGGCAGCTGCTGGGTTGGCCGCCTGTGTGGGAAGGGGCAGAGCCGCCCTAGGGGCAAGTTGGGCCTCTTGCTCTCCCTGCTGCCCTGAGGCTGCTGGGCCAAAGACGTCTTGGGCATCCAGCCCCTTACTGGTCCCTTCCCTCTGACGAGGCCCTCTGAGCTCCAGCACCTTGCAGTGTGGAGACAGCCCCTGCCAACAACCTCCTCTCCAAGGAGGCCTCAACCGAGGCCTAGGCCCAGGGGAAAGGCACCAGCGGGGATGAGCCAGGGGAGGCGCCCGAGCATGTCTGGACCCAGTCCCCGCAGCCTGCCCCTTGGTGGGGCAGTACCCCCGGAGGCCAGGAAGGTCTGGGTAAGACTGGCCAGGGGCAGGGGCCCTGCTGGGTCCTGCCCCTGGCCTGTGGGGCCTCTGAGCACAACCGGCCCTCTCCCACTGGAAGACCTCCCCGGCTGCCTCCAAAGGCCGGTTTGCAAGCGCTCCCGGCCACTGTTACCAGCAGGCGGGCACAATGCTCCTAAGCCCGGAAGAAAAGCGCTTCAGGGTGGTGCTCTCTCTGGGCCCTTGCCCCTGAGCCTGGGGGCAAGGCAGGGTGTCCACACTCCCAGGCCAAGGCAGAACCACATGCACACGTCTGACCTGCCCCCTGCACCGGCAGAGAGCTCGGGGGAGCCAGAGTCTGTCAGGCAGCTGCTGGGCTGGCCGCCTGTGTGGGAAGTGGCAGAGCCGACCTAGGGGCAAGTTGGGCCTCTTGCTCTCCCTGCTGCCCTGAGGCTGCTGGGCCAAAGAGGTCTTGGGCATCCAGCCCCTTGCTGGTCCCTTCCCTCTGACGAGGCCCTCTGAGCTCCAGCACCTTGCAGTGTGGAGACAGCCCCTGCCAGCAACCTCCTCTCCAAGGAGGCCTCAACCGAGGCCTAGGCCCAGGGGAAAGGCACCAGCGGGGATGAGCCTGGGGAGGCACCCGGGCATGTCTGGACCCAGTCCCCGCAGCCTGCCCCTTGGTGGGGCAGTACCCCCGGAGGTCAGGAAGGTCTGGGCAAGGCTGGCCAGGGGCAGGGGCCCTGCTGGGTCCTGCCCCTGGCCTGTGGGGCCTCTGAGCACAACCGGCCCTCTCCCACTGGAAGAACTCCCCGGCTGCCTCCAAAGGCCAGTTTGCCAACACTCCCGCCCGCTGTTCCCGCCAGGCACGCACAATGCTCCCAAGCCCGTGAGAAAAGCGCTTCGGGGTGGTGCTCTCCTCGGGCCCTTGCCCCTGAGCCTGGGGGCCAGGCAGTTGGTCCACACTCCCAGACCAAGGCAGAACCACATGCACACGTCTGTTCCTGACCCCTGCACCGGCAGAGAGCTCGGGGGAGCCAGAGTCTGTCAGGCAGCTGCTGGGCTGGCCGCCTGTGTGGGAAGGGGCAGAGCCGACCTAGGGGCAAGTTGGGCCTCTTCCTCTCCCTGCTGCCCTGAGGCTGCTGGGCCAAAGACGTCTTGGGCATCCAGCCCCTTACTGGTCCCTTCCCTCTGACGAGGCCCTCTGAGCTCCAGCACCTTGCAGTGTGGAGACAGCCCCTGCCAGCAACCTCCTCTCCAAGGAGGCCTCAACCGAGGCCTAGGCCCAGGGGAAAGGCACCAGCGGGGATGAGCCAGGGGAGGCGCCCGAGCATGTCTGGACCCAGTCCCCGCAGCCTGCCCCTTGGTGGGGCAGTACCCCCGGAGGCCAGGAAGGTCTGGGTAAGACTGGCCAGGGGCAGGGGCCCTGCTGGGTCCTGCCCCTGGCCTGTGGGGCCTCTGAGCACAACCGGCCCTCTCCCACTGGAAGACCTCCCCGGCTGCCTCCAAAGGCCGGTTTGCAAGCGCTCCCGGCCACTGTTACCAGCAGGCGGGCACAATGCTCCTAAGCCCGGAAGAAAAGCGCTTCAGGGTGGTGCTCTCTCTGGGCCCTTGCCCCTGAGTCTGGGGGCAAGTCAGGGTGTCCACACTCCCAGGCCAAGGCAGAACCACATGCACACGTCTGACCTGCCCCCTGCACCGGCAGAGAGCTCGGGGGAGCCAGAGTCTGTCAGGCAGCTGCTGGGCTGGCCGCCTGTGTGGGAAGTGGCAGAGCCGACCTAGGGGCAAGTTGGGCCTCTTGCTCTCCCTGCTGCCCTGAGGCTGCTGGGCCAAAGAGGTCTTGGGCATCCAGCCCCTTGCTGGTCCCTTCCCTCTGACGAGGCCCTCTGAGCTCCAGCACCTTGCAGTGTGGAGACAGCCCCTGCCAGCAACCTCCTCTCCAAGGAGGCATCAACCGAGGCCTAGGCCCAGGGGAAAGGCACCAGCGGGGATGAGCCTGGGGAGGCGCCCGGGCATGTCTGGACCCAGTCCCCGCAGCCTGCCCCTTGGTGGGGCAGTACCCCCGGAGGCCAGGAAGGTCTGGGCAAGGCTGGCCAGGGGCAAGGGCCCTGCTGGGTCCTGCCCCTGGCCTGTGGGGCCTCTGAGCACAACCGGCCCTCTCCCACTGGAAGAACTCCCCAGCTGCCTCCAAAGGCCAGTTTGCCAACACTCCCGCCCGCTGTTCCCGCCAGGCACGCACAATGCTCCCAAGCCCGGGAGAAAAGCACTTCGGGGTGGTGCTCTCCTCGGGCCCTTGCCCCTGAGCCTGGGGGCCAGGCAGTTGGTCCACACTCCCAGACCAAGGCAGAACCACATGCACACGTCTGTTCCTGACCCCTGCACCGGCAGAGAGCTCGGGGGAGCCAGAGTCTGTCAGGCAGCTGCTGGGCTGGCCGCCTGTGTGGGAAGGGGCAGAGCCGACCTAGGGGCAAGTTGGGCCTCTTCCTCTCCCTGCTGCCCTGAGGCTGCTGGGCCAAAGAGGTCTTGGGCATCCAGCCCCTTGCTGGTCCCTTCCCTCTGACGAGGCCCTCTGAGCTCCAGCACCTTGCAGTGTGGAGACAGCCCCTGCCAGCAACATCCTCTCCAAGGAGGCCTCAACCGAGGCCTAGGCCCAGGGGAAAGGCACCAGCGGGGATGAGCCTGGGGAGGCGCCCGGGCATGTCTGGACCCAGTCCCCGCAGCCTGCCCCTTGGTGGGGCAGTACCCCCGGAGGCCAGGAAGATCTGCGCAAGGCTGGCCAGGGGCAGGGGCCCTGCTGGGTCCTCCCCATGGCCTGTGGGGCCTCTGAGCACAACCGGCCCTCTCCCACTGGAAGACCTCCCCGGCTGCCTCCAAAGGCCAGTTTGCCAACACTCCTGCCCATTCTTCCCGCCAGGCACGCACAATGCTCCCAAGCCCGGGAGAAAAGCGCTTCGGGGTGGTGCTCTCTCCGGGCCCTTGCCCCTGAGCCAGTGGGCAAGGCAGGGGGAACACACTCCCAGACCAAGGCAGAAACACATGCACACGTCTGTTCCTGTCCCCTGCACCGGCAGAGAGCTCGGGGGAGCCAGAGTCTCTCAGGCAGGTGCTGGGCTGGCCGCCTGTGTGGGAAGGGGCAGAGCCGACCTAGGGGCAAGTTGGGCCTCTTGCTCTCCCTGCTGCCCTGAGGCTGCAGGGCCAAAGACGTCTTGGGCATCCAGCCCCTTACTGGTCCCTTCCCTCTGACGAGGCCCTCTGAGCTCCAGCACCTTGCAGTGTGGAGACAGCCCCTGCCAGCAATCTCCTCTCCAAGGAGGCCTCAACCGAGGCCTAGGCCCAGGGGAAAGGCACCAGCGGGGTTGAGCCAGGGGAGGCGCCCGGGCATGTCTGGACCCTGTCCCCGCAGCCTGCCCCTTGGTGGGGCAGTACCCCCGGAGGCCAGGAAGGTCTGGGCAAGGCTGGCCAGGGGCAGGGGCCCTGCTGGGTCCTGCCCCTGGCCTGTGGGGCCTCTGAGCACAACCGGCCCTCTCCCACTGGAAGACCTCCCCGGCTGCCTCCAAAGTCCTGTTTGCAAGCACTCCCGCCCACTGTTCCCGCCAGGCGCGCACAATGCTCCCAAGCCCGGGAGAAAAGCGCTTCGGGGTGGTGGTCTCTCCGGGCCCTTGCCCCTGAGCCTGGGGGCCAGGCAGGGGATCCACAGTCCCAGGCCAAGGCACAACAACATGCACACGTCTGTTCCTGCCCCCTCCACCGGCAGAGAGCTGGGGGGAGCCAGAGTCTGTCAGGCAGCTGCTGGGCTGGCCGCCTGTGTGGGAAGGGGCAGAGCCGACCTAGGGGCAAGTTGGGCCTCTTGCTCTCCCTGCTGCCCTGAGGCTGCTGGGCCAAAGAGTTCTTGGGCATCCAGCCCCTTGCTGGTCCCTTCCCTCTGACGAGGCCCTCTGAGCTCCAGCACCTTGCAGTGTGGAGACAGCCCCTGCCAGCAACCTCCTCTCCAAGGAGGCCTCAACCGAGGCCTAGGCACAGGGGAAAGGCACCAGCGGGGATGAGCCAGTGGAGGCGCACGGGCATATCAGGACCCAGTCCCTGCAGCCTGCCCCTTGGTGGGGCAGTACCCCCGGAGGCCAGGAAGGTCTGGGCAAGGCTGGCCAGGGGCAGGGTCCCTGCTGGGTCCTGCCCCTGGCCTGTGGGGCCTCTGAGCACAACCGGCCCTCTCCCACTGGAAGACCTCCCCGGCTGCCTCCAAAGGCGGGTTTGCCAACACTCCCGCCCGCGGTTCCCGCCAGGCACGCACAACGCTCCCAAGGCCAGGAGAAAAGCGCTTCGGGGTGTTGCTCTCTCCGGGCCCTTGCCCCTGAGCCTGGGGTCCAGGCAGTGGGTCCACACTCCCAGACCAAGGCAGAACCACATGCACACGTCTGTTCCTGACCCCTGCACCGGCAGAGAGCTCGGGGGAGCCAGAGTCTGTCAGGCAGCTGCTGGGTTGGCTGCCTGTGTGGGAAGGGGCAGAGCCGACCTAGGGGCAAGTTGGGCCTCTTGCTCTCCCTGCTGCCCTGAGGCTGCTGGGCCAAAGAGGTCTTGGGCATCCAGCCCCTTGCTGGTCCCTTCCCGCTGACGAGGCCCTCTAAGCTCCAGCACCTTGCAGTGTGGAGACAGCCCCTGCCAGCAACCTCCTCTCCAAGGAGGCCTCAACCGAGGCCTAGGCCCAGGGGAAAGGCACCAGCGGGGATGAGCCTGGGGAGGCGCCCGGGCATCTCTGGACCCAGGCCCCGCAGCCTGCCCCTTAGTGGGGCAGTACCCCCGGAGGCCAGGAAGGTCTGGGCAAGGCTGGCCAGGGGCAGGGGCCCTGCTGCGTCCTGCCCCTGGCCTGTGGGGCCTCTGAGCACAACCGGCCCTCTCCCACTGGAAGACCTCCCCGGCTGCCTCCAAGGCCGGTTTGCAAGCGCTCCCGCCCACTGTTCCCAGCAGGCGTGCACAATGCTCCCAAGCCCGGGAGAAAAGCGCTTCAGGGTGGTGCTCTCTCCGGGCCCTTGCCCCTGAGCCTGGGGGCAAGGCAGGGTGTCCACACTCCCAGGACAAGGCAGAACCACATGCACACGTCTGATCTGCCCCCTGCACCGGCAGAGAGCTCGGGGGAGCCAGAGTCTGTCAGGCAGCTGCTGGGCTGGCCGCCTGTGTGGGAAGGGGCAGAGCCGACCTAGGGGCAAGTTGGGCCTCTTGCTCTCCCTGCTGCCCTGAGGCTGCTGGGCCAAAGAGGTCTTGGGCATCCAGCCCCTTGCTGGTCCCTTCCCTCTGACGAGGCCCTCTGAGCTCCAGCACCTTGCATTGTGGAGACAGCCCCTACCAGTAACATCCTCTCCAAGGAGGCCTCAACGAGGCCTAGGCCCAGGGGAAAGGCACCAGCGGGGATGAGCCTGGGGAGGCGCCCGGCCATGTCTGGACCCAGTCCCCGCAGCCTGCCCCTTGGTGGGGCAGTACCCCCGGAGGCCAGGAAGGTCTGGGCAAGGCTGCCAGGGGCAGGGACACTGCTGGGTCCTGCCCCTGGCCTGTGGGGCGTCTGAGCACAACCGGCACTCTCCCGCTGGAAGACCTCCCCGTCTGCCTCGAAAGGCCGGTTTGCAAGCACTCCCGCCCGCTGTTCCCGCCAGGCACGCACAATGCTCCCAAGCCCGGGAGAAAAGCACTTCGGGGTGGTGCTCTCTCCGGGCCCTTGCCCCTGAGCCTGGGGGCAAGGCATGGGGAACACACTCCCAGGCCAAGGCAGAACCACATGCCCACGTCTGTTCCTGTCCCCTGCACCGGCAGAGAGCTTGGGGGAGCCAGAGTCTGTCAGGCAGCTGCTGGGTTGGCCGCCTGTGTGGGAAGGGGCAGAGCCGCCCTAGGGGCAAGTTGGGCCTCTTGCTCTCCCTGCTGCCCTGAGGCTGCTGGGCCAAAGACGTCTTGGGCATCCAGCCCCTTGCTGGTCCCTTCCCTCTGACGAGGCCCTCTGAGCTCCAGCACCTTGCAGTGTGGAGACAGCCCCTGCCAGCAACCTCCTCTCCAAGGAGGCCTCAACCGAGGCCTAGGCCCAGGGGAAAGGCACTAGCGGGGATGAGCCAGGGGAGGCGCCCGAGCATGTCTGGACCCAGTCCCCGCAGCCTGCCCCTTGGTGGGGCAGTACCCCCGGAGGCCAGGAAGGTCTGGGTAAGACTGGCCAGGGGCAGGGGCCCTGCTGGGTCCTGCCCCTGGCCTGTGGGGCCTCTGAGCACAACCGGCCCTCTCCCACTGGAAGACCTCCCCGGCTGCCTCCAAAGGCCGGTTTGCAAGCGCTCCCGGCCACTGTTACCAGCAGGCGGGCACAATGCTCCTAAGCCCGGAAGAAAAGCGCTTCAGGGTGGTGCTCTCTCTGGGCCCTTGCCCCTGAGCCTGGGGGCAAGGCAGGGTGTCCACACTCCCAGGCCAAGGCAGAACCACATGCACACGTCTGACCTGCCCCCTGCACCGGCAGAGAGCTCGGGGGAGCCAGAGTCTGTCAGGCAGCTGCTGGGCTGGCCGCCTGTGTGGGAAGTGGCAGAGCCGACCTAGGGGCAAGTTGGGCCTCTTGCTCTCCCTGCTGCCCTGAGGCTGCTGGGCCAAAGAGGTCTTGGGCATCCAGCCCCTTGCTGGTCCCTTCCCTCTGACGAGGCCCTCTGAGCTCCAGCACCTTGCAGTGTGGAGACAGCCCCTGCCAGCAACCTCCTCTCCAAGGAGGCCTCAACCGAGGCCTAGGCCCAGGGGAAAGGCACCAGCGGGGATGAGCCTGGGGAGGCGCCCGGGCATGTCTGGACCCAGTCCCCGCAGCCTGCCCCTTGGTGGGGCAGTACCCCCGGAGGCCAGGAAGGTCTGGGCAAGGCTGGCCAGGGGCAGGGGCCCTGCTGGGTCCTGCCCCTGGCCTGTGGGGCCTCTGAGCACAACCGGCCCTCTCCCACTGGAAGAACTCCCCGGCTGCCTCCAAAGGCCAGTTTGCCAACACTCCCGCCCGCTGTTCCCGCCAGGCACGCACAATGCTCCCAAGCCCGTGAGAAAAGCGCTTCGGGGTGGTGCTCTCCTCGGGCCCTTGCCCCTGAGCCTGGGGGCCAGGCAGTTGGTCCACACTCCCAGACCAAGGCAGAACCACATGCACACGTCTGTTCCTGACCCCTGCACCGGCAGAGAGCTCGGGGGAGCCAGAGTCTGTCAGGCAGCTGCTGGGCTGGCCGCCTGTGTGGGAAGGGGCAGAGCCGACCTAGGGGCAAGTTGGGCCTCTTCCTCTCCCTGCTGCCCTGAGGCTGCTGGGCCAAAGAGGTCTTGGGCATCCAGCCCCTTTCTGGTCCCTTCCCTCTGACGAGGCCCTCTGAGCTCCAGCACCTTGCAGTGTGGAGACAGCCCCTGCCAGCAACCTCCTCTCCAAGGAGGCCTCAACCGAGGCCTAGGCCCAGGGGAAAGGCACCAGCGGGGATGAGCCAGTGGAGGCGCACGGGCATGTCTGGACCCAGTCCCCGCAGCCTGCCCCTTGGTGGGGCAGTACCCCCGGAGGCCAAGAAGGTCTGGGCAAGGCTGCCAGGGGCAGGGACACTGCTGGGTCCTGCCCCTGGCCTGTGGGGCGTCTGAGCACAACCGGCACTCTCCCGCTGGAAGACCTGCCCGGCCGCCTCCAAAGGCCGGTTAACAAGCGCTCCCGCCCACTGTTCCCAGCAGGCGTGCACAATGCTCCCAAGCCCGGGAGAAAAGCGCTTCGGGGTGGTGGTCTCTCCGGGCCCTTGCCCCTGAGCCTGGGGGCCAGGCAGGGGATCCACAGTCCCAGGCCAAGGCACAACAACATGCACACGTCTGTTCCTACCCCCTCCACCGGCAGAGAGCTGGGGGTAGCCAGAGTCTGTCAGGCAGCTGCTGGGCTGGCCGCCTGTGTGGGAAGGGGCAGAGCCGACCTAGGGGCAAGTTGGGCCTCTTCCTCTCCCTGCTGCCCTGAGGCTGCTGGGCCAAAGAGGTCTTGGGCATCCAGCCCCTTGCTTGTCCCTTCCCTCTGACGAGGCCCTCTGAGCTCCAGCACCTTGCAGTGTGGAGACAGCCCCTGCCAGCAATCTCCTCTCCAAGGAGGCCTCAACCGAGGCCTAGGCCCAGGGAAAAGGCACCAGCGTGGTTGAGCAAGGGGAGGCGCCCGGGCATGTCTGGACCCTGTCCCCGCAGCCTGCCCCTTGGTGGGGCAGTACCCCCGGAGGCCAGGAAGGTCTGGGCAAGGCTGGCCAGGGGCAGGGGCCCTGCTGGGTCCTGCCCCTGGCCTGTGGGGCCTCTGAGCACAACCGGCCCTTGCCCACCTGAAGACCTCCCCGGCTGCCTCCAAAGGCCGGTTTGCAAGCACTCCCGACCACTGTTCCCGCCAGGCGCGCACAATGCTCCCAAGCCCGGGAGAAAAGCGCTTCGGGGTGGTGGTCTCTCCGGGCCCCTGCCCCTGAGCCTGGGGGCCAGGCAGGGGATCCACAGTCCCAGGCCAAGGCAGAACCACAAGCACACGTCTGTTCCTGCCCCCTCCACCCGCAGAGAGCTGGGGGGAGCCAGAGTCTGTCAGGCAGCTGCTGGGCTGGCCGCCTGTGTGGGAAGGGGCAGAGCCGACCTAGGGGCAAGTTGGGCCTCTTGCTCTCCCTGCTGCCCTGAGGCTGCTGGGCCAAAGAGGTCTTGGGCATCCAGCCCCTTGCTGGTCCCTTCCCTCTGACGAGGCCCTCTGAGCTGCAGCACCTTGCAGTGTGGAGACAGCCCCTGCCAGCAACCTCTTCTCCAAGGAGGCCTCAACCGAGGCCTAGGCCCAGGGGAAAGGCACCAGCGGGGATGAGCCAGTGGAGGCGCACGGGCATGTCTGGACCCAGTCCCCGCAGCCTGCCCCTTGGTGGGGCAGTACCCCCGGAGGCCAGGAAGGTCTGGGCAAGGCTGGCCAGGGGCAGGGGCCCTGCTGGGTCCTGCCCCTGGCCTGTGGGGCCTCTGAGCACAACCGGCCCTCTCCCACTGGAAGACCTCCCCGGCTGCCTCCAAAGGCCGGTTTGCCAACACTCCCGCCCGCTGTTCCCGCCAGGCACGCACAATGCTCCCAAGCCCGGGAGAAAAACGCTTCAGGGTGTTGCCCTCTCCGGGCCATTGCCCCTGAGCCTGGGGTCCAGGCAGTGGGTCCACACTCACAGACCAAGGCAGAACCACATGCACACGTCTGTTCCTGACCCCTGCACCGGCAGAGAGCTCGGGGGAGCCAGAGTCTGTCAGGCAGCTGCTGGGTTGGCTGCCTGTGTGGGAAGGGGCAGAGCCGACCTAGGGGCAAGTTGGGCCTCTTCCTCTCCCTGCTGCCCTGAGGCTGCTGGGCCAAAGAGGTCTTGGGCATCCAGCCCCTTACTGGTCCCTTCCCTCTGACGAGGCCCTCTGAGCTCCAGCACCTTGCAGTGTGGAGACAGCCCCTGCCAGCAACCTCCTCTCCAAGGAGGCCTCAACCGAGGCCTAGGCCCAGGGGAAAGGCACCAGCGGGGATGAGCCAGTGGAGGCGCAAGGGCATGTCTGGACCCAGTCCCCGCAGCCTGCCCCTTGGTGGGGCAGTACCCCCGGAGGCCAGGAAGGTCTGGGCAAGGCTGCGAGGGGCAGGGGCCCTGCTGGGTCGTGCCCCTGGCCTGTGGGGCGTCTGAGCACAACCGGCACTCTCCCGCTGGAAGACCTCCCCGTCTGCCTCCAAAGGCCGGTTTGCAAGCACTCCCGCCCGCTGTTCCCGCCAGGCAGGCACAATGCTCCCAAGCCCGGGAGAAAAGCGCTTCGGGGTGGTGCTCTCCTCGGG
Organism: Dama dama; assembly: GCF_033118175.1. NCBI lineage: Eukaryota > Metazoa > Chordata > Mammalia > Artiodactyla > Cervidae > Dama > Dama dama. Next base: position 816,624 of record NW_026870977.1, read on the forward strand.
CCCTTGCCCCTGAGCCTGGGGGCCAGGCAGTTGGAACACACTCCCAGGCCAAGGCAGAACGACATGCACACGTCTGTTCCTGCCCCCTACACCGGCAGAGAGCTCGGGGGAGCCAGAGACTGCCAGGCTGCTGCTGGGCTGGCTGCCTGTGTGGGACGGGGCAGAGCCGACCTAGGGGCAAGTTGGGCCTCTTGCTCTCCCTGCTGCCCTGAGGCTGCTGGGCCAAAGACGTCTTGGGCATCCAGCCCTTTGCTGGTCCCTTCCCGCTGACGAGGCCCTCTAAGCTCCAGCACCTTGCAGTGTGGAGACAGCACCTGCCAGCAATCTCCTCTCCAAGGAGGCCTCAACCGAGGCCTAGGCCCAGGGGAAAGGCACCAGCGGGGATGAGCCTGGGGAGGCGCCCGGGCATGTCTGGACCCAGTCCCCGCAGCCTGCCCCTTGGTGGGGCAGTACCACTGGAGGCCAGGAAGGTCTGGGCAAGGCTGACCAGGGGCAGGGGACCTGCTGGGTCCTGCCCCTGGCCTGTGGGGCCTCTGAGCACAACCGGCCCTCTCCCACTGGAAGACCTCCCCGGCTGCCTCCAAAGGCCATTTTGCACGCACCCCGCCCACTCTTCCCACCAAGCGCGCACAATGCTCCCAAGCCCGGGAGAAAAGCGCTTCGGGGTGGTGCTCTCTCCGGGCCCTTGCCCCTGAGACTGGGGGCCAGGCAGGGGGTCCACACTCCCAGGCCAAGGCAGAACCACATGCACACGTCTGTTCCTGACCCCTGCACCGGCAGAGAGCTCGGGGGAGCCAGAGTCTGTCAGGCAGCTGCTGGGCTGGCCGCCTTTGTGGGAAGGGGCAGAGCCGACCTAGGTTCAAGTAGGGCCTCTTGCTCTCCCTGCTGCCCTGAGGCTGCTGGGCCAAAGAGGTCTTGGGCATCCAGCCCTTTGCTTGTCCCTTCCCTCTGACGAGGCCCTCTGAGCTCCAGCACCTTGCAGTGTGGAGACAGCCCCTGCCAGCAACCTCCTCTCCAAGGAGGCCTCAACCGAGGCCTAGGCCCAGGGGAAAGGCACCAGCGGGGATGAGCCAGGGGAGGCGCCCGAGCATGTCTGGACCCAGTCCCCGCAGCCTGCCCCTTGGTGGGGCAGTACCCCCGGAGGCCAGGAAGGTCTGGGTAAGACTGGCCAGGGGCAGGGGCCCTGCTGGGTCCTGCCCCTGGCCTGTGGGGCCTCTGAGCACAACCGGCCCTCTCCCACTGGACGACCTCCCCGGCTGCCTCCAAAGGCCGGTTTGCAAGCGCTCCCGGCCACTGTTACCAGCAGGCGGGCACAATGCTCCTAAGCCCGGAAGAAAAGCGCTTCAGGGTGGTGCTCTCTCTGGGCCCTTGCCCCTGAGCCTGGGGGCAAGGCAGGGTGTCCACACTCCCAGGCCAAGGCAGAACCACATGCACACGTCTGACCTGCCCCCTGCACCGGCAGAGAGCTCGGGGGAGCCAGAGTCTGTCAGGCAGCTGCTGGGCTGGCCGCCTGTGTGGGAAGTGGCAGAGCCGACCTAGGGGCAAGTTGGGCCTCTTGCTCTCCCTGCTGCCCTGAGGCTGCTGGGCCAAAGAGGTCTTGGGCATCCAGCCCCTTGCTGGTCCCTTCCCTCTGACGAGGCCCTCTGAGCTCCAGCACCTTGCAGTGTGGAGACAGCCCCTGCCAGCAACCTCCTCTCCAAGGAGGCCTCAACCGAGGCCTAGGCCCAGGGGAAAGGCACCAGCGGGGATGAGCCTGGGGAGGCGCCCGGGCATGTCTGGACCCAGTCCCCGCAGCCTGCCTCTTGGTGGGGCAGTACCCCCGGAGGCCAGGAAGGTCTGGGCAAGGCTGGCCAGGGGCAGGGGCCCTGCTGGGTCCTGCCCCTGGCCTGTGGGGCCTCTGAGCACAACCGGCCCTCTCCCACTGGAAGAACTCCCCGGCTGCCTCCAAAGGCCAGTTTGCCAACACTCCCGCCCGCTGTTCCCGCCAGGCACTCACAATGCTCCCAAGCCCGGGAGAAAAGCGCTTCGGGGTGGTGCTCTCCTCGGGCCCTTGCCCCTGAGCCTGGGGGCCAGGCAGTTGGTCCACACTCCCAGACCAAGGCAGAACCACATGCACACGTCTGTTCCTGACCCCTGCACCGGCAGAGAGCTCGGGGGAGCCAGAATCTGTCAGGCAGCTGCTGGGCTGGCCGCCTGTGTGGGAAGGGGCAGAGCCGACCTAGGGGCAAGTTGGGCCTCTTCCTCTCCCTGCTGCCCTGAGGCTGCTGGGCCAAAGAGGTCTTGGGCATCCAGCCACTTGCTGGTCCCTTCCCTCTGACGAGGCCCTCTGAGCTCCAGCACCTTGCAGTGTGGAGACAGCCCCTGCCAGCAACATCCTCTCCAAGGAGGCCTCAACCGAGGCCTAGGCCCAGGGGAAAGGCACCAGCGGGGATGAGCCTGGGGAGGCGCCCGGGCATGTCTGGACCCAGTCCCCGCAGCCTGCCCCTTGGTGGGGCAGTACCCCCGGAGGCCAGGAAGATCTGGGCAAGGCTGGCCAGGGGCAGGGGCCCTGCTGGGTCCTCCCCATGGCCTGTGGGGCCTCTGAGCACAACCGGCCCTCTCCCACTGGAAGACCTCCCCGGCTGCCTCCAAAGGCCAGTTTGCCAACACTCCTGCCCGCTCTTCCCGCCAGGCACGCACAATGCTCCCAAGCCCGGGAGAAAAGCGCTTCGGGGTGGTGGTCTCTCCGGGCCCTTGCCCCTGAGCCTGGGGGCCAGGCAGGGGATCCACAGTCCCAGGCCAAGGCACAACAACATGCCCACGTCTGTTCCTGCCCCCTCCACCGGCAGAGAGCTGGGGGTAGCCAGAGTCTGTCAGGCAGCTGCTGGGCTGGCCGCCTGTGTGGGAAGGGGCAGAGCCGACCTAGGGGCAAGTTGGGCCTCTTGCTCTCCCTGCTGCCCTGAGGCTGCTGGGCCAAAGAGGTCTTGGGCATCCAGCCCCTTGCTGGTCCCTTCCCTCTGACGAGGCCCTCTGAGCTCCAGCACCTTGCAGTGTGGAGACAGCCCCTGCCAGCAACCTCCTCTCCAAGGAGGCCTCAACCTAGGCCTAGGCCCAGGGGAAAGGCACCAGCGGGGATGAGCCAGTGGAGGCGCACGGGCATATCAGGACCCAGTCCACGCAGCCTGCCCCTTGGTGGGGCAGTACCCCCGGAGGCCAGGAATGTCTGGGCAAGGCTGGCCAGGGGCAGGGTCCCTGCTGGGTCCTGCCCCTGGCCTGTGGGGCCTCTGAGCACAACCGGCCCTCTCCCACTGGAAGACCTCCCCGGCTGCCTCCAAAGGCGGGTTTGCCAACACTCCCGCCCGCTGTTCCCGCCAGGCACGCACAACGCTCCCAAGGCCAGGAGAAAAGCGCTTCGGGGTGTTGCTCTCTCCGGGCCCTTGCCCCTGAGCCTGGGGTCCAGGCAGTGGGTCCACACTCCCAGACCAAGGCAGAACCATATGCACACGTCTGTTCCTGACCCCTGCACCGGCAGAGAGCTCGGGGGAGCCAGAGTCTGTCAGGCAGCTGCTGGGTTGGCTGCCTGTGTGGGAAGGGGCAGAGCCGACCTAGGGGCAAGTTGGGCCTCTTGCTCTCCCTGCTGCCCTGAGGCTGCTGGGCCAAAGAGGTCTTGGGCATCCAGCCCCTTGCTGGTCCCTTCCCTCTGACGAGGCCCTCTGAGCTCCAGCACCTTGCAGTGTGGAGACAGCCCCTGCCAGCAACCTCCTCTCCAAGGAGGCATCAACCGAGGCCTATGCCCAGGGGAAAGGCACCAGCGGGGATGAGCCTGGGGAGGTGCCCAGGCATGTCTGGACCCAGTCCCCGCAGCCTGCCCCTTGGTGGGGCAGTACCCCCGGAGGCCAGGAAGGTCTGGGCAAGGCTGGCCAGGGGCAGGGGCCCTGCTGGGTCCTGCCCCTGGCCTGTGGGGCCTCTGAGCACAACCGGCCCTCTCCCACTGGAAGAACTCCCCGGCTGACTCCAAGGACCAGTTTGCCAACACTCCCGCCCGCTGTTCCCGCCAGGCACGCACAATGCTCCCAAGCCCGGGAGAAAAGCACTTCGGGGTGGTGCTCTCCTCGGGCCCTTGCCCCTGAGCCTGGGGGCCAGGCAGTTGGTCCACACTCCCAGACCAAGGCAGAACCACATGCACACGTCTGTTCCTGACCCCTGCACCGGCAGAGAGCTCGGGGGAGCCAGAGTCTGTCAGGCAGCTGCTGGGCTGGCCGCCTGGGTGGGAAGGGGCAGAGCCGACCTAGGGGCAAGTTGGGCCTCTTGCTCTCCCTGCTGCCCTGAGGCTGCTGGGCCAAAGAGGTCTTGGGCATCCAGCCCCTTGCTGGTCCCTTCCCTCTGACGAGGCCCTCTGAGCTCTAGCACCTTGCAGTGTGGAGACAGCCCCTGCCAGCAACATCCTCTCCAAGGAGGCCTCAACCGAGGCCTAGGCCCAGGGGAAAGGCACCAGCGGGGTTGAGCCAGGGGAGGCGCCCGGGCATGTCTGGACCCTGTCCCCGCAGCCTGCCCCTTGGTGGGGCAGTACCCCCGGAGGCCAGGAAGGTCTGGGCAAGGCTGGCCAGGGGCAGGGGCCCTGCTGGGTCCTGCCCCTGGCCTGTGGGGCCTCTGAGCACAACCGGCCCTCTCCCACTGGAAGACCTCCCCGGCTGCCTCCAAAGTCCTGTTTGCAAGCACTCCCGCCCACTGTTCCCGCCAGGCGAGCACAATGCTCCCAAGCCCGGGAGAAAAGCGCTTCGGGGTGGTGGTCTCTCCGGGCCCTTGCCCCTGAGCCTGGGGGCCAGGCAGGGGATCCACAGTCCCAGGCCAAGGCACAACAACATGCACACGTCTGTTCCTGCCCCCTCCACCGGCAGAGAGCTGGGGGGAGCCAGAGTCTGTCAGGCAGCTGCTGGGCTGGCCGCCTGTGTGGGAAGGGGCAGAGCCGACCTAGGGGCAAGTTGGGCCTCTTGCTCTCCCTGCTGCCCTGAGGCTGCTGGGCCAAAGAGGTCTTGGGCATCCAGCCCCTTGCTTGTCCCTTCCCTCTGACGAGGCCCTCTGAGCTCCAGCACCTTGCAGTGTGGAGACAGCCCCTGCCAGCAACCTCCTCTCCAAGGAGGCCTCAACCGAGGCCTAGGCACAGGGGAAAGGCACCAGCGGGGATGAGCCAGTGGAGGCGCACGGGCATATCAGGACCCAGTCCCTGCAGCCTGCCCCTTGGTGGGGCAGTACCCCCGGAGGCCAGGAAGGTCTGGGCAAGCCTGGCCAGGGGCAGGGTCCCTGCTGGGTTCTGCCCCTGGCCTGTGGGGCCTCTGAGCACAACCGGCCCTCTCCCACTGAAGACCTCCCCGGCTGCCTCCAAAGGCGGGTTTGCCAACACTCCTGCCCGCTGTTCCGCCAGGCACGCACAACGCTCCCAAGGCCAGGAGAAAAGCGCTTCGGGGTGTTGCTCTCTCCGGGCCCTTGCCCCTGAGCCTGGGGTCCAGGCAGTGGGTCCACACTCCCAGACCAAGGCAGAACCACATGCACACGTCTGTTCCTGACCCCTGCACCGGCAGAGAGCTCGGGGGAGCCAGAGTCTGTCAGGCAGCTGCTGGGTTGGCTGCCTGTGTGGGAAGGGGCAGAGCCGACCTAGGGGCAAGTTGGGCCTCTTGCTCTCCCTGCTGCCCTGAGGCTGCTGAGCCAAAGAGGTCTTGGGCATCCAGCCCCTTGCTGGTCCCTTCCCGCTGACGAGGCCCTCTGAGCTCCAGCACCTTGCAGTATGGAGACAGCCCCTGCCAGCAACCTCCTCTCCAAGGAGGCATCAACCGAGGCCTATGCCCAGGGGAAAGGCACCAGCGGGGATGAGCCTGGGGAGGCGCCCAGGCATGTCTGGACCCAGTCCCCGCAGCCTGCCCCTTGGTGGGGCAGTACCCCCGGAGGCCAGGAAGGTCTGGGCAAGGCTGGCCAGGGGCAGGGGACCTGCTGGGTCCTGCCCCTGGCCTGTGAGGCCTCTGAGCACAACCGGCCCTCTCCCACTGGAAGACCTCCACGGCTGCCTCCAAAGTCCTGTTTGCAAACACTCCCGCCCGCTGTTCACGCCAGGCTCGCACAATGCTCCCAAGCCCGTGAGGAAAGCGCTTCGGAGTGGTGCTCTCTCCGGGCCCTTGCCCCTGAGCCTGGGGGCAAGGCAGGGGGAACACACTCCCAGGCCAAGGCAGAACCTCATGCCCACGTCTGTTCCTGTCCCCTGCACCGGCAGAGAGCTTGGGGGAGCCAGAGTCTGTCAGGCAGCTGCTGGGTTGGCCGCCTGTGTGGGAAGGGGCAGAGCCGCCCTAGGGGCAAGTTGGGCCTCTTGCTCTCCCTGCTGCCCTGAGGCTGCTGGGCCAAAGACGTCTTGGGCATCCAGCCCCTTACTGGTCCCTTCCCTCTGACGAGGCCCTCTGAGCTCCAGCACCTTGCAGTGTGGAGACAGCCCCTGCCAGCAACCTCCTCTCCAAGGAGGCCTCAACCGAGGCCTAGGCCCAGGGGAAAGGCACCAGCGGGGATGAGCCTGGGGAGGCGCCCGGGCATGTCTGGACCCAGGCCCCGCAGCCTGCCCCTTGGTGGGGCAGTACCCCCGGAGGCCAGGAAGGTCTGGGCAAGGCTGGCCAGGGGCAGGGGCCCTGCTGCGTCCTGCCCCTGGCCTGTGGGGCCTCTGAGCACAACCGGCCCTCTCCCACTGGAAGACCTCCCCGGCTGCCTCCAAAGGCCGGTTTGCAAGCGCTCCCGCCCACTGTTCCCAGCAGGCGTGCACAATGCTCCCAAGCCCGGGAGAAAAGCGCTTCAGGGTGGTGCTCTCTCCGGGCCCTTTCCCCTGAGCCTGGGGGCCAGGCAGGGGGTCCACACTCCCAGGCCAAGGCAGAACGACATGCACACGTCTGTTCCTGCCCCATGCACCGGCAGAGAGCTCGGGGCAGCCAGAGTCTGTCAGGCAGCTGCTGGGCTGGCCGCCTGTGTGGGACGGGGCAGAGCCGACCTAGGGGCAAGTTGGGCCTCTTGCTCTCCCTGCTGCCCTGAGGCTGCTGGGCCAAAGAGATCTTGGGCATCCAGCCCCTTGCTTGTCCCTTCCCTCTGACGAGGCCCTCTGAGCTCCAGCACCTTGCAGTGTGGAGACAGCCCCTGCCAGCAACCTCCTCTCCAAGGAGGCCTCAACCGAGGCCTAGGACCAGGGGAAAGGCACCAGCGGGGATGAGCCTGGGGAGGCGCCCGGGCATGTCTGGACCCAGTCCCCACAGCCTGCCCCTTGGTGGGGCAGTACCCCCGGAGGCCAGGAAGGTCTGGGCAAGGCTGGCCACGGGAAGGGGCCCTGCTGGGTCCTGCCCCTGGCCTGTGGGGCCTCTGAGCACAACCGGCCCTCTCCCACTGGAAGACTTCCCCGGCTGCCTCCAAAGGCCGGTTTGCCAACACTCCCGCCCGCTGTTCCCGCCAGGCACGCACTATTCTCCCAAGCCCGGGAGAAAAGCGCTTCGGGGTGTTGCTCTCTCCGGGCCCTTGCCCCTGAGCGTGGGGGCGAGGCAGTGGGTCTACACTCCCAGACCAACGCAGAACCACATGCACACGTCTGTTCCTGACCCCTGCACCGCAGAGAGCTCGGGGGAGCCAGAGTCTGTCAGGCAGCTGCTGGGCTGGCCGCCTGTGTGGGAAGGGGCAGAGCCGACCTAGGGGCAAGTTGGGCCTCTTCCTCTCCCTGCTGCCCTGAGGCTGCTGGGCCAAAGAGGTCTTGGGCATCCAGCCCCTTGCTGGTCCCTTCCCTCTGACGAGGCCCTCTGAGCTCCAGCACCTTGCAGTGTGGAGACAGCCCCTGCCAGCAACCTCCTCTCCAAGGAGGCCTCAACCGAGGCCTAGGCCCAGGGGAAAGGCACCAGCGGGGATGAGCCTGGGGAGGCGCCCGGGCATGTCTGGACCTAGTCTCCGCAGCTTGCCCCTTGGTGGGGCAGTACCCCCGGAGGCCAGGAGGGTCTGGGCAAGGCTGCCAGGGGCAGGGACACTGCTGGGTCCTGCCCCTGGCCTGTGGGGCGTCTGAGCACAACCGGCCCTCTCCCGCAGGAAGACCTCCCCGGCTGCCTCCAAAGGCCGGTTTGCAAGCACTCCCGCCCGCTGTTCCCGCCAGGCACGCACAATGCTCCCAAGCCCGGGAGAAAAGCGCTACGGGGTGGTGCTCTCTCCGGGCCCTTGCCCCTGAGCCTGGGGGACAGGCAGGGGGAACACACTCCCAGGCCAAGGCAGAACGACATGCACACGTCTGTTCCTGCCCCCTACACCGGCAGAGAGTTCGTGGGAGCCAGAGACTGCCAGGCTGCTGCTGGGCTGGCTGCCTGTGTGGGACGGGGTAGAGCCGACCTAGGGGCAAGTTGGGCCTCTTGCTCTCCCTGCTGCCCTGAGGCTGCTGGGTCAAAGAGGTCTTGGGCATCCAGCCCTTTGCTGGTCCTTTCCCTCTGACGAGGCCCTCTGAGCTCCAGCACCTTGCAGTGTGCAGACAGCCCCTGCCGGCAACCTCCTCTCCAAGGAGGCCTCAACCGAGGCCTAGGCCCAGGGGAAAGGCACCAGCGGGGATGAGCCTGGGGAGGCGCCCGGGCATGTCTGGACCCAGGCCCCGCAGCCTGCCCCTTGGTGGGGTAGTACCCCCGGAGGCCAGGAAGGTCTGGGCAAGGCTGCCAGAGGCAGGGACACTGCTGGGTCCTGCCCCTGGCCTGTGGGGCCTCTGAGAACAACTGGCACTCTCCCGCTGGAAGACCTCCCCGGCTGCCTCCAAAGGCTGGTTTGCAAGCACTCAATCCCGCTGTTCACGCCAGCTGCGCACAATGCTCCCAAGCCCGGGGGAAAAGCATTTTGGGGTGGTGCTCACTCCGGGCTTTGGAAGACCTCCCCAGCTGCCTCCAAGGCCGGTTTGCAAGCACTTCTGCCTGCTGTTCCCGCCACCCGCGCACAATGCTCCCAAGCCCGGGAGAAAAGCGTTTCGGGGTGGTGTTCTCTCTGGACCCAAGAAAGACCTCCCGGGCTGCCCCCAAATGCCGGTTTGCAAGCACTCCCACTCACTGTTCCCGCCATCCGTGCAAATGCTCCAAGCCCAGGAGAAAAGCCCTTCAGGGTGGTGCTCTCTCCCGGCCCTTGGAAGACCTCCCCGGCTGCCTCCAAAGGCTGGATTTCAAGTACTCCCTCCCGCTGTCCCGCCAGCCGCACACAATGCTCCCAAACACGGGAGAAAAGCGCTTCGGGGTGGTGCTCTCTACGGGCCCTTGGAAGACCTCCCCGTTTGTCTCCAAAGGCCGGTTTGCAAGCACTCATGCCCGCTGTTCCCGCCAGCCGCGCACAATGCTCCCAAGCCTAGGAGAAAAGCGCTTCGGGGTGGTGCTCTCTCCCGGCCCTTGGAAGACCTCCCCGGCTGCCTCCAAAGGCCGGTTTGCAAGCACTCAATCCCGCTGTTCCCGCCAGCCGCGCACAATGCTCCCAAGCCCGGGAGAAAAGCGCTTCGGGGTGGTGCTCTCTCCCGGCCCTTGGAAGACCTCCCCGGCTGCCTCCAAAGGCTGGTTTTCAAGAACTCCCTCCCGCTGACCCGCCAGCCGCACACAATGCTCCCAAGCCCGGGAGAAAAGCATTTTGAGGTGGTCTCTCTCCGGGCCCTTGGAAGACTCCCCGGCTGCCTCTAAAGGCCGGTTTGCAAGCACTCATGTCCTCTGTTCCCGACAGCCGCGAACAATGCTCCCAATTCCGTGAGAAAAGTGCTTCGGGATGGTGCTCTCTCCGGGCCCTTGGAAGACCTCCCAAGCTGCCTCCAAAGGCCGGTTTGCAAGCACTCCCGCCCGCTGTTCCCGCCAGCCTCGCACAATGCTCCCAAGCCCGGGAGAAAAGCGCTTCGGGGTGGTGTTCTCTCCGTGCCAATGGAGGACCTCCCTGGCTGCCCCCAAAGGCCGGTTTGCAAGCACTCCCACTCGCTGTTCCTGCCAGCCACGCACAATCCTCCAAAACCCCGGAGAAAAGCGCTTCGGGGTGGTGTTCTCTCCGTGCCCATGGAAGACCTCCCGGGGTGCCCCCAAAGGCCGGTTTGGAAGCACTCCGACTCGCTGTTCCCGCCATCCGCGCACAATGCTCCCAAGCCCGGGAGAAAAGCATTTTGGGGTGGTGCTCACACCGGGCCCTGGAAGACCTCCCCGGCTGCCTCCAAAGGACGGTTTTCAAGCACTCCTGCCTGCTGTTCCCGCCACCCGCGCAGAATGCTCCCAAGCCCGGGAGAAAAGCGCTTCGGGGTGGTGCTCTCTACAGGCCCTTGGAAGACCTCCCCGGCTGCCTCCAAAGGCCGGTTTGCAAGGACTCCTTCCTGCTGTTCCCGCCAGCCACGCACAATGCTCCCAAGCCCGGGAGAAAAGCATTTTGGGGTGGTGCTCACACCGGGCCCTGGAAGACCTCCCCGGCTGCCTCCAAAGGACGGTTTTCAAGCACTCCTGCCTGCTGTTCCCGCCACCCGCGCAGAATGCTCCCAAGCGCGGGAGAAAAGCGCTTCGGGGTGGTGCTCTCTACAGGCCCTTGGAAGACCTCCCCGGCTGCCTCCAAAGGCCGGTTTGCAAGGACTCCTTCCTGCTGTTCCCGCCAGCCACGCACAATGCTCCCAAGCCCGGGAGAAAAGCATTTTGGGGTGGTGCTCACTCCGGGCCCTTGGAAGACCTCCCCGGCTGCCTCCAATGGCCAGTTTGCAAGCACTCATGTCCGCTGTTCCCACCAGCCGCGCACAATGCTCCCAAGCCCGGGAGAAAAGCATTTTGGGGTGGTGCTCTCTCCGGGCCCTTGGAAGACCTCCCGGGCTGCCTCCAAAGGCCGGTTTGCAAGCATTCATGTCCGTTGTTCCCGACAGCCGCGCACAATGCTCCCAAGCCCGAGAGAAAAGCATTTTGGGGTGGTGATCAGTCCGGCCCTTGGAAGACCTCCCCGGCTGCCTCCAAAGGACAGTTGGCAAGCACTCATGCCCGCTGTTCCCGCCAGCCGCGCACAATGCTCCCAAGACCGTGAGAAAAGCGCTTCGGGGTGGTGTTCTCTCAGGGACCATGGAGGACCTCCCCGGCTGCCCCCAAAGGCCGGTTTGCAAGCATACCCACTCGCTGTTCCCGCCAGGCACACACAATGTTCCAAAACCCCGGAGAAAAGCGCTTCGGGGTGGTGGTCTCTCCGGGCCCCTGCCCCTGAGCCTGGGGGCCAGGCAGGGGATCCACAGTCCCAGGCCAAGGCAGAACCACATGCACACGTCTGTTCCTGCCCCCTCCACCGGCAGAGAGCTGGGGGGAGCCATAGTCTGTCAGGCAGCTGCTGGGCTGGCCACCTGTGTGGGAAGGGGCAGAGCCGACCTAGGGGCAAGTTGGGCCTCTTGCTCTCCCTGCTGCCCTGAGGCTGCTGGGCCAAAGAGGTCTTGGGCATCCAGCCCCTTGCTGGTCCCTTCCCTCTGACGAGGCCCTCTGAGCTCCAGCACCTTGCAGTGTGGAGACAGCCCCTGCCAGCAACCTCCTCTCCAAGGAGGCCTCAACCGAGGCCTAGGCCCAGGGGAAAGGCACCAGCGGAGATGAGCCAGTGGAGGCGCCCGGGCATGTCTGGACCCAGTCCCCGCAGCCTGCCCCTTGGTGGGGCAGTACCCCCGGAGGCCAGGAAGGTCTGGGCAAGGCTGCGAGGGGCAGGGGCCCTGCTGGGTCGTGCCCCTGGCCTGTGGGGCGTCTGAGCACAACCGGCACTCTCCCGCTGGAAGACCTCCCCGTCTGCCTCCAAAGGCCGGTTTGCAAGCACTCCCGCCCGCTGTTCCCGCCAGGCACGCACAATGCTCCCAAGCCCGGGAGAAAAGCGCTTCGGGGTGGTGCTCTCTCCGGGCCCTTGCCCCTGAGCCTGGGGGCCAGGCAGTTGGAACACACTCCCAGGCCAATGCAGAACGACATGCACACGTCTGTTCCTGCCCCCTACACCGGCAGAGAGCTCGGGGGAGCCAGAGACTGCCAGGCTGCTGCTGGGCTGGCTGCCTGTGTGGGACGTGGCAGAGCCGACCTAGGGGCAAGTTGGGCCTCTTGCTCTCCCTGCTGCCCTGAGGCTGCTGGGTCAAAGAGGTCTTGGGTATCCAGCCCTTTGCTGGTCCCTTCCCTCTGACGAGGCCCTCTGAGCTCCAGCACCTTGCAGTGTGGAGACAGCCCCTGCCAGCAACCTCCTCTCCAAAGAGGCCTCAACCGAGGCCTACGCCCAGGGGAAAAGCACCAGCAGGGATGATCCTGGGGAGGCGCACGGACATGTCTGGACCCAGTCCCCGCAGCCTGCCCCTTGGTGGGGCAGTACCCCCGGAGGCCAGGAAGGTCTGGGCAAGGCTGGCCAGGGGCAGGGTCCCTGCTGGGTCCTGCCCCTGGCCTGTGAGGCCTCTGAGCACAACCGGCCCTCTCCCACTGGAAGACCTCCCCAGCTGCCTCCAAAGTCCTGTTTGCAAACACTCCCGCCCGCTGTTCACGCCAGGCTCGCACAATGCTCCCAAGCCCGGGAGAAAAGCGCTTCGGGGTGGTGCTCTCTCCGGGCCCTTGCCCCTGAGCCTGGGGGCCAGGCAGTGGGTCCACACTCCCAGACCAAGGCAGAACCACATGCACACGTCTGTTCCTGACCCCTGCACCGGCAGAGAGCTCTGGGGAGCCAGAGTCTGTCAGGCAGGTGCTGGGCTGGCCGCCTGTGTGGGAAGGGGCAGAGCCGACCTAGGGGCAAGTTGGGCCTCTTGCTCTCCCTGCTGCCCTGAGGCTGCTGGGCCAAAGAGGTCTTGGGCATCCAGCCTTTTGGTGGTCCCTTCCCTCTGACGAGGCTCTCTGAGCTCCAGCACCTTGCAGTGTGGAGACAGCCCCTGCCAGCAACCTCCTCTCCAATGAGGCCTCAACCGAGGCCTAGGCCCAGGGGAAAGGCACCAGCGGGGATGAGCCTGGGGAGGCGCCCGGGCATGTCTGGACCCAGTCCCCGCAGCCTGCCCCTTGGTGGGGCAGTACCCCCGGAGGCCAGGAAGGTCTGTGCAAGGCTGCCAGGGGCAGGGACAGCGCTGGGTCGTGCCCCTGGCCTGTGGGACGTCTGAGCACAACCGGCACTCTCCCGCTGGAAGACCTCCCCGTCTGCCTCCAAAGGCCGGTTTGCAAGCACTCCCGCGCGCTGTTCCCGCCAGGCACGCACAATGCTCCCAAGCCCGGGAGAAAAGCGCTTCGGGGTGGTGCTCTCTCCGGGCCCATGCCCCTAAGCCTGCGGGCCAGGCAGTTGGAACACACTCCCAGGCCAAGACAGAACGACATGAACACGTCTGTTCCTGCCCCCTGCACCGGCAGAGAGCTTGGGGGAGCCAGAGTCTGTCAGGCAGCTGCTGGGTTGGCCGCCTGTGTGGGAAGGGGCAGAGCCGCCCTAGGGGCAAGTTGGGCCTCTTGCTCTCCCTGCTGCCCTGAGGCTGCTGGGCCAAAGAGGTCTTGGGCATCCAGCCTTTTGGTGGTCCCTTCCCTCTGACGAGGCTCTCTGAGCTCCAGCACCTTGCAGTGTGGAGACAGCCCCTGCCAGCAACCTCCTCTCCAATGAGGCCTCAACCGAGGCCTAGGCCCAGGGGAAAGGCACCAGCGGGGATGAGCCTGGGGAGGCGCCCGGGCATGTCTGGACCCAGTCCCCGCAGCCTGCCCCTTGGTGGGGCAGTACCCCCGGAGGCCAGGAAGGTCTGGGCAAGGCTGGCCAGGGTCAGGGGCCCTGCTGGGTCCTGCCCCTGGCCTGTGGGGCCTCTGAGCACAACCGGCCATCTCCCACTGGAAGACCTCCCCGGCTGCCTCCAAAGTCCTGTTTGCAAGCACTCCCGCCCACTGTTCCCGCCAGGCGCGCACAATGCTCCCAAGCCCGGGAGAAAAGCGCTTCGGGGTGGTGGTCTCTCCGGGCCCTTGCCCCTGAGCCTGGGGGCCAGGCAGGGGATCCACAGTCCCAGGCCAAGGTACAACAACATGCACACGTCTGTTCCTGCCCCCTCCACCGGCAGAGAGCTCGGGGGAGCCAGAGTCTGTCAGGCAGCTGCTGGGCTGGCCGCCTGTGTGGGAAGGGGCAGAGCCGACCTAGGGGCAAGTTGGGCCTCTTGCTCTCCCTGCTGCCCTGAGGCTGCTGGGCCAAAGAGGTCTTGGGCATCCAGCCCCTTGCTGGTCCCTTCCCTCTGACGAGGCCCTCTGAGCTCCAGCACCTTGCAGTGTGGAGACAGCCCCTGCCAGCAACCTCCTCTCCAAGGAGGCCTCAACCGAGGCCTAGGCACAGGGGAAAGGCACCAGCGGGGTTGAGCCAGTGGAGGCACACGGGCATATCAGGACCCAGTCCCTGCAGCCTGCCCCTTGGTGGGGCAGTACCCCCGGAGGCCAGGAAGGTCTGGGCAAGGCTGGCCAGGGGCAGGGTCCCTGCTGGGTCCTGCCCCTGGCCTGTGGGGCCTCTGAGCACAACCGGCCCTCTCCCACTGGAAGACCTCCCCGGCTGCCTCCAAAGGCGGGTTTGCCAACACTCCCGCCCGCTGTTCCCGCCAGGCACGCACAACGCTCCCAAGGCCAGGAGAAAAGCGCTTCGGGGTGTTGCTCTCTCCGGGCCCTTGCCCCTGAGCCTGGGGTCCAGGCAGTGGGTCCACACTCCCAGACCAAGGCAGAACCACATGCAGACGTCTGTTCCTGACCCCTGCACCGGCAGAGAGCTCGGGGGAGCCAGAGTCTGTCAGGCAGCTGCTGGGTTAGCTGCCTGTGTGGGAAGGGGCAGAGCCGACCTAGGGGCAAGTTGGGCCTCTTGCTCTCCCTGCTGCCCTGAGGCTGCTGGGCCAAAGAGGTCTTGGGCATCCAGCCCCTTGCTGGTCCCTTCCCGCTGACGAGGCCCTCTGAGCTCCAGCACCTTGCAGTGTGGAGACAGCCCCTGCCAGCAACCTCCTCTCCAAGGAGGCCTCAACCGAGGCCTAGGCCCAGGGGAAAGGCACCAGCGGGGATGAGCCTGGGGAGGCGCCCGGGCATCTCTGGACCCAGGCCCCGCAGCCTGCCCCTTAGTGGGGCAGTACCCCCGGAGGCCAGGAAGGTCTGGGCAAGGCTGGCCAGGGGCAGGGGCCCTGCTGCGTCCTGCCCCTGGCCTGTGGGGCCTCTGAGCACAACCGGCCCTCTCCCACTGGAAGACCTCCCCGGCTGCCTCCAAGGCCGGTTTGCAAGCGCTCCCGCCCACTGTTCCCAGCAGCCGTGCACAATGCTCCCAAGCCCGGGAGAAAAGCGCTTCAGGGTGGTGCTCTCTCCGGGCCCTTGCCCCTGAGCCTGGGGGCAAGGCAGGGTGTCCACACTCCCAGGACAAGGCAGAACCACATGCACACGTCTGATCTGCCCCCTGCACCGGCAGAGAGCTCGGGGGAGCCAGAGTCTGTCAGGCAGCTGCTGGGCTGGCCGCCTGTGTGGGAAGGGGCAGAGCCGACCTAGGGGCAAGTTGGGCCTCTTGCTCTCCCTGCTGCCCTGAGGCTGCTGGGCCAAAGAGGTCTTGGGCATCCAGCCCCTTGCTGGTCCCTTCCCTCTGACGAGGCCCTCTGAGCTCCAGCACCTTTCAGTGTGGAGACAGCCCCTGCCAGCAACCTCCTCTCCAAGGAGGCCTCAACCGAGGCCTAGGCCCAGGGGAAAGGCACCACCGGGGATGAGCCTGGGGAGGCGCCCGGGCATGTCTGGACCCAGTCCCCGCAGCCTGCCCCTTGGTGGGGCAGTACCCCCGGAGGCCAGGAAGGTCTGGGCAAGGCTGCCAGGGGCAGGTACACTGCTGGGTCCTGCCCCTGGCCTGTGGGGCGTCTGAGCACAACCGGCACTCTCCCGCTGGAAGACCTCCCCGTCTGCCTCGAAAGGCCGGTTTGCAAGCACTCCCGCCCGCTGTTCCCGCCAGGCACGCACAATGCTCCCAAGCCCGGGAGAAAAGCGCTTCGGGGTGGTGCTCTCTCCGGGCCCTTGCCCCTGAGCCTGGGGGCAAGGCATGGGGAACACACTCCCAGGCCAAGGCAGAACCACATGCCCACGTCTGTTCCTGTCCCCTGCACCGGCAGAGAGCTTGGGGGAGCCAGAGTCTGTCAGGCAGCTGCTGGGTTGGCCGCCTGTGTGGGAAGGGGCAGAGCCGCCCTAGGGGCAAGTTGGGCCTCTTGCTCTCCCTGCTGCCCTGAGGCTGCTGGGCCAAAGACGTCTTGGGCATCCAGCCCCTTACTGGTCCCTTCCCTCTGACGAGGCCCTCTGAGCTCCAGCACCTTGCAGTGTGGAGACAGCCCCTGCCAGCAACCTCCTCTCCAAGGAGGCCTCAACCGAGGCCTAGGCCCAGGGGAAAGGCACCAGCGAGGATGAGCCAGGGGAGGCGCCCGAGCATGTCTGGACCCAGTCCCCGCAGCCTGCCCCTTGGTGGGGCAGTACCCCCGGAGGCCAGGAAGGTCTGGGTAAGACTGGCCAGGGGCAGGGGCCCTGCTGGGTCCTGCCCCTGGCCTGTGGGGCCTCTGAGCACAACCGGCCCTCTCCCACTGGAAGACCTCCCCGGCTGCCTCCAAAGGCCGGTTTGCAAGCGCTCCCGGCCACTGTTACCAGCAGGCGGGCACAATGCTCCTAAGCCCGGAAGAAAAGCGCTTCAGGGTGGTGCTCTCTCTGGGCCCTTGCCCCTGAGCCTGGGGGCAAGGCAGGGTGTCCACACTCCCAGGCCAAGGCAGAACCACATGCACACGTCTGACCTGCCCCCTGCACCGGCAGAGAGCTCGGGGGAGCCAGAGTCTGTCAGGCAGCTGCTGGGCTGGCCGCCTGTGTGGGAAGTGGCAGAGCCGACCTAGGGGCAAGTTGGGCCTCTTGCTCTCCCTGCTGCCCTGAGGCTGCTGGGCCAAAGAGGTCTTGGGCATCCAGCCCCTTGCTGGTCCCTTCCCTCTGACGAGGCCCTCTGAGCTCCAGCACCTTGCAGTGTGGAGACAGCCCCTGCCAGCAACCTCCTCTCCAAGGAGGCCTCAACCGAGGCCTAGGCCCAGGGGAAAGGCACCAGCGGGGATGAGCCTGGGGAGGCGCCCGGGCATGTCTGGACCCAGTCCCCGCAGCCTGCCCCTTGGTGGGGCAGTACCCCCGGAGGCCAGGAAGGTCTGGGCAAGGCTGGCCAGGGGCAGGGGCCCTGCTGGGTCCTGCCCCTGGCCTGTGGGGTCTCTGAGCACAACCGGCCCTCTCCCACTGGAAGAACTCCCCGGCTGCCTCCAAAGGCCAGTTTGCCAACACTCCCGCCCGCTGTTCCCGCCAGGCACGCACAATGCTCCCAAGCCCGGGAGAAAAGCGCTTCGGGGTGGTGCTCTCCTCGGGCCCTTGCCCCTGAGCCTGGGGGCCAGGCAGTTGGTCCACACTCCCAGACCAAGGCAGAACCACATGCACACGTCTGTTCCTGACCCCTGCACCGGCAGAGAGCTCGGGGGAGCCAGAATCTGTCAGGCAGCTGCTGGGCTGGCCGCCTGTGTGGGAAGGGGCAGAGCCGACCTAGGGGCAAGTTGGGCCTCTTCCTCTCCCTGCTGCCCTGAGGCTGCTGGGCCAAAGAGGTCTTGGGCATCCAGCCACTTGCTGGTCCCTTCCCTCTGACGAGGCCCTCTGAGCTCCAGCACCTTGCAGTGTGGAGACAGCCCCTGCCAGCAACATCCTCTCCAAGGAGGCCTCAACCGAGGCCTAGGCCCAGGGGAAAGGCACCAGCGGGGATGAGCCTGGGGAGGCGCCCGGGCATGTCTGGACCCAGTCCCCGCAGCCTGCCCCTTGGTGGGGCAGTACCCCCGGAGGCCAGGAAGGTCTGGGCAAGGCTGGCCAGGGGCAGGGGCCCTGCTGGGTCCTCCCCATGGCCTGTGGGGCCTCTGAGCACAACCGGCCCTCTCCCACTGGAAGACCTCCCCGGCTGCCTCCAAAGGCCAGTTTGCCAACACTCCTGCCCGCTCTTCCCAACAGGCACGCACAATGCTCCCAAGCCCGGGAGAAAAGCGCTTCGGGGTGGTGGCCTCTCCGGGCCCTTGCCCCTGAGCCTGGGGGCCAGGCAGGGGATCCACAGTCCCAGGGCAAGGCACAACAACATGCACACGTCTGTTCCTGCCCCCTCCACCGGCAGAGAGTTGGGGGAGCCAGAGTCTGTCAGGCAGCTGCTGGGCTGGCCGCCTGTGTGGGAAGGGGCAGAGCCGACCTAGGGGCAAGTTGGGCCTCTTGCTCTCCCTGCTGCCCTGAGGCTGCTGGGCCAAAGAGGTCTTGGGCATCCAGCCCCTTGCTGGTCCCTTCCCTCTGACGAGGCCCTCTGAGCTCCAGCACCTTGCAGTGTGGAGACAGCCCCTGCCAGCAACCTCCTCTCCAAGGAGGCATCAACCGAGGCCTATGCCCAGGGGAAAGGCACCAGCGGGGATGAGACTGGGGAGGTGCCCAGGCATGTCTGGACCCAGTCCCCGCAGCCTGCCCCTTGGTGGGGCAGTACCCCCGGAGGCCAGGAAGGTCTGGGCAAGGCTGGCCAGGGGCAGGGGCCCTGCTGGGTCCTGCCCCTCGCCTGTGGGGCCTCTGAGCACAACCGGCCCTCTCCCACTGGAAGAACTCCCCGGCTGACTCCAAGGGCCAGTTTGCCAACACTCCCGCCCGCTGTTCCCGCCAGTCACGCACAATGCTCCCAAGCCCGGGAGAAAAGCACTTCGGGGTGGTGCTCTCCTCGGGCCCTTGCCCCTGAGCCTGGGGGCCAGGCAGTTGGTCCACACTCCCAGACCAAGGCAGAACCACATGCACACGTCTGTTCCTGACCCCTGCACCGGCAGAGAGCTCGGGGGAGCCAGAGTCTGTCAGGCAGCTGCTGGGCTGGCCGCCTGTGTGGGAAGGGGCAGAGCCGACCTAGGGGCAAGTTGGGCCTCTTGCTCTCCCTGCTGCCCTGAGGCTGCTGGGCCAAAGAGGTCTTGGGCATCCAGCCCCTTGCTGGTCCCTTCCCTCTGACGAGGCCCTCTGAGCTCTAGCACCTTGCAGTGTGGAGACAGCCCCTGCCAGCAACATCCTCTCCAAGGAGGCCTCAACCGAGGCCTAGGCCCAGGGGAAAGGCACCAGCGGGGATGAGCCTGGGGAGGCGCCCGGGCATGTCTGGACCCAGTCCCCGCAGCCTGCCCCTTGGTGGGGCAGTACCCCCGGAGGCCAGGAAGATCTGGGCAAGGCTGGCCAGGGGCAGGGGCCCTGCTGGGTCCTCCCCATGGCCTGTGGGGCCTCTGAGCACAACCGGCCCTCTCCCACTGGAAGACCTCCCCGGCTGCCTCCAAAGGCCAGTTTGCCAACACTCCTGCCCGCTCTTCCCGCCAGGCACGCACAATGCTCCCAAGCCCGGGAGAAAAGCGCTTCGGGGTGGTGCTCTCTCCGGGCCCTTGCCCCTGAGCCTGTGGGCAAGGCAGGGGGAACACACTCCCAGACCAAGGCAGAAACACATGCACACGTCTGTTCCTGTCCCCTGCACCGGCAGAGAGCTCGGGGGAGCCAGAGTCTCTCAGGCAGGTGCTGGGCTGGCCGCCTGTGTGGGAAGGGGCAGAGCCGACCTAGGGGCAAGTTGGGCCTCTTGCTCTCCCTGCTGCCCTGAGGCTGCAGGGCCAAAGACGTCTTGGGCATCCAGCCCCTTACTGGTCCCTTCCCTCTGACGAGGCCCTCTGAGCTCCAGCACCTTGCAGTGTGGAGACAGCCCCTGCCAGCAATCTCCTCTCCAAGGAGGCCTCAACCGAGGCCTAGGCCCAGGGGAAAGGCACCAGCGGGGTTGAGCCAGGGGAGGCGCCCGGGCATGTCTGGACCCTGTCCCCGCAGCCTGCCCCTTGGTGGGGCAGTACCCCCGGAGGCCAGGAAGGTCTGGGCAAGGCTGGCCAGGGGCAGGGGCCCTGCTGGGTCCTGCCCCTGGCCTGTGGGGCCTCTGAGCACAACCGGCCCTCTCCCACTGGAAGACCTCCCCGGCTGCCTCCAAAGTCCTGTTTGCAAGCACTCCCGCCCACTGTTCCCGCCAGGCGCGCACAATGCTCCCAAGCCCGGGAGAAAAGCGCTTCGGGGTGGTGGTCTCTCCGGGCCCTTGCCCCTGAGCCTGGGGGCCAGGCAGGGGATCCACAGTCCCAGGCCAAGGCACAACAACATGCACACGTCTGTTCCTGCCCCCTCCACCGGCAGAGAGCTGGGGGGAGCCAGAGTCTGTCAGGCAGCTGCTGGGCTGGCCGCCTGTGTGGGAAGGGGCAGAGCCGACCTAGGGGCAAGTTGGGCCTCTTGCTCTCCCTGCTGCCCTGAGGCTGCTGGGCCAAAGAGGTCTTGGGCATCCAGCCCCTTGCTGGTCCCTTCCCTCTGACGAGGCCCTCTGAGCTCCAGCACCTTGCAGTGTGGAGACAGCCCCTGCCAGCAACCTCCTCTCCAAGGAGGCCTCAACCGAGGCCTAGGCACAGGGGAAAGGCACCAGCGGGGATGAGCCAGTGGAGGCGCACGGGCATATCAGTACCCAGTCCCTGCAGCCTGCCCCTTGGTGGGGCAGTACCCCCGGAGGCCAGGAAGGTCTGGGCAAGGCTGGCCAGGGGCAGGGTCCCTGCTGGGTCCTGCCCCTGGCCTGTGGGGCCTCTGAGCACAACCGGCCCTCTCCCACTGGAAGACCTCCCCGGCTGCCTCCAAAGGCGGGTTTGCCAACACTCCCGCCCGCTGTTCCGCCAGGCACGCACAACGCTCCCAAGGCCAGGAGAAAAGCGCTTCGGGGTGTTGCTCTCTCCGGGCCCTTGCCCCTGAGCCTGGGGTCCAGGCAGTGGGTCCACACTCCCAGACCAAGGCAGAACCACATGCACACGTCTGTTCCTGACCCCTGCACCGGCAGACAGCTCGGGGGAGCCAGAGTCTGTCAGGCAGCTGCTGGGTTGGCTGCCTGTGTGGGAAGGGGCAGAGCCGACCTAGGGGCAAGTTGGGCCTCTTGCTCTCCCTGCTGCCCTGAGGCTGCTGGGCCAAAGAGGTCTTGGGCATCCAGCCCCTTGCTGGTCCCTTTCCGCTGACGAGGCCCTCTGAGCTCCAGCACCTTGCAGTGTGGAGACAGGTCCTGCCAGCAACCTCCTCTCCAAGGAGGCATCAACCGAGGCCTATGCCCAGGGGAAAGGCACCAGCGGGGATGAGCCTGGGGAGGCGCCCAGGCATGTCTGGACCCAGTTCCCGCAGCCTGCCCCTTGGTGGGGCAGTACCCCCGGAGGCCAGGAAGGTCTGGGCAAGGCTGGCCAGGGGCAGGGGACCTGCTGGGTCCTGCCCCTGGCCTGTGAGGCCTCTGAGCACAGCCGGCCCTCTCCCACTGGAAGACCTCCACGGCTGCCTCCAAAGTCCTGTTTGCAAACACTCCCGCTCGCTGTTCACGCCAGGCTCGCACAATGCTCCCAAGCCCGTGAGGAAAGCGCTTCGGGGTGGTGCTCTCTCCGGGCCCTTGCCCCTGAGCCTGGGGGCAAGGCAGGGGGAACACACTCCCAGGCCAAGGCAGAACCTCATGCCCACGTCTGTTCCTGTCCCCTGCACCGGCAGAGAGCTTGGGGGAGCCAGAGTCTGTCAGGCAGCTGCTGGGTTGGCCGCCTGTGTGGGAAGGGGCAGAGCCGCCCTAGGGGCAAGTTGGGCCTCTTGCTCTCCCTGCTGCCCTGAGGCTGCTGGGCCAAAGACGTCTTGGGCATCCAGCCCCTTACTGGTCCCTTCCCTCTGACGAGGCCCTCTGAGCTCCAGCACCTTGCAGTGTGGAGACAGCCCCTGCCAGCAACCTCCTCTCCAAGGAGGCCTCAACCGAGGCCTAGGCCCAGGGGAAAGGCACCAGCGGGGATGAGCCTGGGGAGGCGCCCGGGCATGTCTGGACCCAGGCCCCGCAGCCTGCCCCTTGGTGGGGCAGTACCCCCGGAGGCCAGGAAGGTCTGGGCAAGGCTGGCCAGGGGCAGGGGCCCTGCTGCGTCCTGCCCCTGGCCTGTGGGGCCTCTGAGCACAACCGGCCCTCTCCCACTGGAAAACCTCCCCGGCTGCCTCCAAAGGCCGGTTTGCCAACACTCCCGCCCGCTGTTCCCGCCAGGCATGCACAATGCTCCCAAGCCCGGGAGAAAAGCGCTTCGGGGTGTTGCCCTCTCCGGGCCCTTGCCCCTGAGCCTGGGGTCCAGGCAGTGGGTCCACACTCCCAGACCAAGGCAGAACCACATGCACTCGTCTGTTCCTGACCCCTGCACCGGCAGAGAGCTCGGGGGAGCCAGAGTCTGTCAGGCAGCTGCTGGGTTGGCTGCCTGTGTGGGAAGGGGCAGAGCCGACCTAGGGGCAAGTTGGGCCTCTTCCTCTCCCTGCTGCCCTGAGGCTGCTGGGCCAAAGACGTCTTGGGCATCCAGCCCCTTACTGGTCCCTTCCCTCTGACGAGGCCCTCTGAGCTCCAGCACCTTGCAGTGTGGAGACAGCCCCTGCCAGCAACCTCCTCTCCAAGGAGGCCTCAACCGAGGCCTAGGCCCAGGGGAAAGGCACCAGCGGGGATGAGCCAGTGGAGGCGCAAGGGCATGTCTGGACCCAGTCCCCGCAGCCTGCCCCTTGGTGGGGCAGTACCCCCGGAGGCCAGGAAGGTCTGTGCAAGGCTGCCAGGGGCAGGGACAGCGCTGGGTCCTGCCCCTGGCCTGTGGGACGTCTGAGCACAACCGGCACTCTCCCGCTGGAAGACCTCCCCGTCTGCCTCCAAAGGCCGGTTTGCAAGCACTCCCGCCCGCTGTTCCCGCCAGGCACGCACAATGCTCCCAAGCCCGGTAGAAAAGCGCTTCGGGGTGGTGCTCTCTCCGGGCCCTTGCCCCTAAGCCTGCGGGCCAGGCAGGGGGAACACACTCCCAGGCCAAGACAGAACGACATGAACACGTCTGTTCCTGCCCCCTACACCGGCAGAGAGCTCGGGGGAGCCAGAGTCTCTCAGGCAGGTGCTGGGCTGGCCGCCTGTGTGGGAAGGGGCAGAGCCGACCTAGGGGCAAGTTGGGCCTCTTGATCTCCCTGCTGCCCTGAGGCTGCTGGGCCAAAGACGTCTTGGGCATCCAGCCCTTTGCTGGTCCCTTCCCTCTGACGAGGCCCTCTGAGCTCCAGCACCTTGCAGTGTGGAGACAGCACCTGCCAGCAATCTCCTCTCCAAGGAGGCCTCAACCGAGGCCTAGGCCCAGGGGAAAGGCACCAGCGGGGATGAGCCTGGGGAGGCGCCCGGGCATGTCTGGACCCAGTCCCCGCAGCCTGCCCCTTGGTGGGGCAGTACCCCTGTAGGCCAGGAAGGTCTGGGCAAGGCTGACCAGGGGCAGGGGACCTGCTGGGTCCTGCCCCTGGCCTGTGGGGCCTCTGAGCACAACCGGCCCTCTCCCACTGGAAGACCTCCCCGGCTGCCTCCAAAGGCCGGTTTGCAAGCGCTCCCGGCCACTGTTACCAGCAGGCGGGCACAATGCTCCTAAGCCCGGAAGAAAAGCGCTTCAGGGTGGTGCTCTCTCTGGGCCCTTGCCCCTGAGCCTGGGGGCAAGGCAGGGTGTCCACACTCCCAGGCCAAGGCAGAACCACATGCACACGTCTGACCTGCCCCCTGCACCGGCAGAGAGCTCGGGGGAGCCAGAGTCTGTCAGGCAGCTGCTGGGCTGGCCGCCTGTGTGGGAAGTGGCAGAGCCGACCTAGGGGCAAGTTGGGCCTCTTGCTCTCCCTGCTGCCCTGAGGCTGCTGGGCCAAAGAGGTCTTGGGCATCCAGCCCCTTGCTGGTCCCTTCCCTCTGACGAGGCCCTCTGAGCTCCAGCACCTTGCAGTGTGGAGACAGCCCCTGCCAGCAACCTCCTCTCCAAGGAGGCCTCAACCGAGGCCTAGGCCCAGGGGAAAGGCACCAGCGGGGATGAGCCTGGGGAGGCGCCCGGGCATGTCTGGACCCAGTCCCCGCAGCCTGCCCCTTGGTGGGGCAGTACCCCCGGAGGCCAGGAAGGTCTGGGCAAGGCTGGCCAGGGGCAGGGGCCCTGCTGGGTCCTGCCCCTGTCCTGTGGGGCCTCTGAGCACAACCGGCCCTCTCCCACTGGAAGAACTCCCCGGCTGCCTCCAAAGCCCAGTTTGCCAACACTCCCGCCCACTGTTCCCGCCAGGCACGCACAATGCTCCCAAGCCCGGGAGAAAAGCGCTTCGGGGTGGTGCTCTCTCCGGGCCCTTGCCCCTGAGCCTGTGGGCAAGGCAGGGGGAACACACTCCCAGACCAAGGCAGAAACACATGCACACGTCTGTTCCTGTCCCCTGCACCGGCAGAGAGCTCGGGGGAGCCAGAGTCTCTCAGGCAGGTGCTGGGCTGGCCGCCTGTGTGGGAAGGGGCAGAGCCGACCTAGGGGCAAGTTGGGCCTCTTGCTCTCCCTGCTGCCCTGAGGCTGCAGGGCCAAAGACGTCTTGGGCATCCAGCCCCTTACTGGTCCCTTCCCTCTGACGAGGCCCTCTGAGCTCCAGCACCTTGCAGTGTGGAGACAGCCCCTGCCAGCAATCTCCTCTCCAAGGAGGCCTCATCCGAGGCCTAGGCCCAGGGGAAAGGCACCAGCGGGGTTGAGCCAGGGGAGGCGCCCGGGCATGTCTGGACCCAGTCCCCGCAGCCTGCCCCTTGGTGGGGCAGTACGCCCGGAGGCCAGGAAGGTCTGGGCAAGGCTGGCCAGGGGCAGGGGCCCTGCTGGGTCCTGCCCCTGGCCTGTGGGGCCTCTGAGCACAACCGGCCCTCTCCCACTGGAAGACCTCCCCGGCTGCCTCCAAAGGCCGGTTTGCAAGCACTCCCGCCCACTGTTCCCGCCAGGCGCGCACAATGCTCCCAAGCCCGGGAGAAAAGCGCTTCGGGGTGGTGGTCTCTCCGGGCCCTTGCCCCTGAGCCTGGGGGCCAGGCAGGGGATCCACAGTCCCAGGCCAAGGCACAACAACATGCACACGTCTGTTCCTGCCCCCTCCACCGGCAGAGAGCTCGGGGGAGCCAGAGTCTGTCAGGCAGCTGCTGGGCTGGCCGCCTGTGTGGGAAGGGGCAGAGCCGACCTAGGGGCAAGTTGGGCCTCTTGCTCTCCCTGCTGCCCTGAGGCTGCTGGGCCAAAGAGGTCTTGGGCATCCAGCCCCTTGCTGGTCCCTTCCCTCTGACGAGGCCCTCTGAGCTCCAGCACCTTGCAGTGTGGAGACAGCCCCTGCCAGCAACCTCCTCTCCAAGGAGGCCTCAACCGAGGCCTAGGCACAGGGGAAAGGCACCAGCGGGGATGAGCCAGTGGAGGCTCACGGGCATATCAGGACCCAGTCCACGCAGCCTGCCCCTTGGTGGGGCAGTACCCCCGGAGGCCAGGAAGGTCTGGGCAAGGCTGGCCAGGGGCAGGGTCCCTGCTGGGTCCTGCCCCTGGCCTGTGGGGCCTCTGAGCACAACCGGCCCTCTCCCACTGGAAGACCTCCCCGGCTGCCTCCAAAGGCGGGTTTGCCAACACTCCCGCCCGCTGTTCCCGCCAGGCACGCACAACGCTCCCAAGGCCAGGAGAAAAGCGCTTCGGGGTGTTGCTCTCTCCGGGCCCTTGCCCCTGAGCCTGGGGTCCAGGCAGTGGGTCCACACTCCCAGACCAAGGCAGAACCACATGCACACGTCTGTTCCTGACCCCTGCACCGGCAGAGAGCTCGGGGGAGCCAGAGTCTGTCAGGCAGCTGCTGGGTTGGCTGCCTGTGTGGGAAGGGTCAGAGCCGACCTAGGGGCAAGTTGGGCCTCTTGCTCTCCCTGCTGCCCTGAGGCTGCTGGGCCAAAGAGGTCTTGGGCATCCAGCCCCTTGCTGGTCCCTTCCCGCTGACGAGGCCCTCTGAGCTCCAGCACCTTGCAGTGTGGAGACAGCCCCTGCCAGCAACCTCCTCTCCAAGGAGGCATCAACCGAGGCCTATGCCCAGGGGAAAGGCACCAGCGGGGATGAGCCTGGGGAGGCGCCCAGGCATGTCTGGACCCTGTCCCCGCAGCCTGCCCCTTGGTGGGGCAGTACCCCCGGAGGCCAGGAAGGTCTGGGCAAGGCTGGCCAGGGGCAGGGGCCCTACTGGGTCCTGCCCCTGGCCTGTGGGGCCTCTGAGCACAACCGGCCCTCTCCCACTCGAAGAACTCCCCGGCTGCCTCCAAAGGCCCGTTTGCCAACACTCCCGCCCGCTGTTCCCGCCAGGCACGCACAATGCTCCCAAGCCCGGGAGAAAAGCACTTCGGGGTGGTGCTCTCCTCGGGCCCTTGCCCCTAAGCCTGGGGGCCAGGCAGTTGGTCCACACTCCCAGACCAAGGCAGAACCACATGCACACGTCTGTTCCTGACCCCTGCACCGGCAGAGAGCTCGGGGGAGCCAGAGTCTGTCAGGCAGCTGCTGGGCTGGCCGCCTGTGTGGGAAGGGGCAGAGCCGACCTAGGGGCAAGTTGGGCCTCTTCCTCTCCCTGCTGCCCTGAGGCTGCTGGGCCAAATAGGTCTTGGGCATCCAGCCCCTTGCTGGTCCCTTCCCTCTGACGAGGCCCTCTGAGCTCTAGCACCTTGCAGTGTGGAGACAGCCCCTGCCAGCAACATCCTCTCCAAGGAGGCCTCAACCGAGGCCTAGGCCCAGGGGAAAGGCACCAGCGGGGATGAGCCTGGGGAGGCGCCCGGGCATGTCTGGACCCAGTCCCCGCAGCCTGCCCCTTGGTGGGGCAGTACCCCCGGAGGCCAGGAAGATCTGGGCAAGGCTGGCCAGGGGCAGGGGCCCTGCTGGGTCCTCCCCATGGCCTGTGGTGCCTCTGAGCACAACCGGCCCTCTCCCACTGGAAGACCTCCCCGGCTGCCTCCAAAGGCCAGTTTGCCAACACTCCTCCACGCTCTTTCCGCCAGGCACGCACAATGCTCCCAAGCCCGGGAGAAAAGCGCTTCGGGGTGGTGCTCTCTCCGGGCCCTTGCCCCTGAGCCTGTGGGCAAGGCAGGGGGAACACACTCCCAGACCAAGGCAGAAACACATGCACACGTCTGGTCCTGTCCCCTGCACCGGCAGAGAGCTCGGGGGAGGCAGAGTCTCTCAGGCAGGTGCTGGGCTGGCCGCCTGTGTGGGAAGGGGCAGAGCCGACCTAGGGGCAAGTTGGGACTCTTGCTCTCCCTGCTGCCCTGAGGCTGCAGGGCCAAAGACGTCTTGGGCATCCAGCCCCTTACTGGTCCCTTCCCTCTGACGAGGCCCTCTGAGCTCCAGCACCTTGCAGTGTGGAGACAGCCCCTGCCAGCAATCTCCTCTCCAAGGAGGCCTCAACCGAGGCCTAGGCCCAGGGGAAAGGCACCAGCGGGGTTGAGCCAGGGGAGGCGCCCGGGCATGTCTGGACCCTGTCCCCGCAGCCTGCCCCTTGGTGGCGCAGTACCCCCGGAGGCCAGGAAGGTCTGGGCAAGGCTGGCCAGGGGCAGGGGCCCTGCTGGGTCCTGCCCCTGGCCTGTGGGGCCTCTGAGCACAACCGGCCCTCTCCCACTGGAAGACCTCCCCGGCTGCCTCCAAAGTCGTGTTTGCAAGCACTCCCGCCCACTGTTCCCGCCAGGCGCGCACAATGCTCCCAAGCCCGGGAGAAAAGCGCTTCGGGGTGGTGGTCTCTACGGGCCCTTGCCCCTGAGCCTGGGGGCCAGGCAGGGGATCCACAGTCCCAGGCCAAGGCACAACAACATGCACACGTCTGTTCCTGCCCCCTCCACCGGCAGAGAGCTGGGGGGAGCCAGAGTCTGTCAGGCAGCTGCTGGGCTGGCCGCCTGTGTTGGAAGGGGCAGAGCCGACCTAGGGGCAAGTTGGGCCTCTTGCTCTCCCTGCTGCCCTGAGGCTGCTGGGCCAAAGAGGTCTTGGGCATCCAGCCCCTTGCTTGTCCCTTCCCTCTGACGAGGCCCTCTGAGCTCCAGCACCTTGCAGTGTGGAGACAGCCCCTGCCAGCAATCTCCTCTCCAAGGAGGCCTGAACCGAGGCCTAGGCCCAGGGAAAAGGCACCAGCGGGGTTGAGCCAGGGGAGGCGCCCGGGCATGTCTGGACCCTGTCCCCGCAGCCTGCCCCTTGGTGGGGCAGTACCCCCGGAGGCCAGGAAGGTCTGGGCAAGGCTGGCCAGGGGCAGGGGACCTGCTGGGTCCTGCCCCTGGCCTGTGGGGCCTCTGAGCACAACCGGCCCTTGCCCACTGGAAGACCTCCCCGGCTGCCTCCAAAGGCCGGTTTGCAAGCACTCCCGCCCACTGTTCCCGCCAGGCGCGCACAATGCTCCCAAGACAGGGAGAAAAGCGCTTCGGGGTGGTGGTCTCTCCGGGCCCCTGGCCCTGAGCCTGGGGGCCAGGCAGGGGATCCACAGTCCCAGGCCAAGGCAGAACCACATGCACACGTCTGTTCCTGCCCCCTCCACCGGCAGAGAGCTGGGGGAGCCAGAGTCTGTCAGGCAGCTGCTGGGCTGGCCGCCTGTGTGGGAAGGGGCAGAGCCGACCTAGGGGCAAGTTGGGCCTCTTGCTCTCCCTGCTGCCCTGAGGCTGCTGGGCCAAAGAGGTCTTGGGCATCCAGCCCCTTGCTGGTCCCTTCCCTCTGACGAGGCCCTCTGAGCTCCAGCACCTTGCAGTGTGGAGACAGCCCCTGCCAGCAACCTCTTCTCCAAGGAGGCCTCAACCGAGGCCTAGGCCCAGGGGAAAGGCACCAGCGGGGATGAGCCAGTGGAGGCGCACGGGCATGTCTGGACCCAGTCCCCGCAGCCTGCCCCTTGGTGGGGCAGTACCCCCGGAGGCCAGGAAGGTCTGGGCAAGGCTGGCCAGGGGCAGGGTCCCTGCTGGGTCCTGCCCCTGGCCTGTGGGGCCTCTGAGCACAACCGGCCCTCTCCCACTGGAAGACCTCCCCGGCTGCCTCCAAAGGCCGGTTTGCCAACACTCCCGCCCGCTGTTCCCGCCAGGCACGCACAATGGTCCCAAGCCCGGGAGAAAAGCGCTTCGGGGTGTTGCCCTCTCCGGGCCCTTGCCCCTGAGCCTGGGGTCCAGGCAGTGGGTCCACACTCCCAGACCAAGGCAGAACCACATGCACACGTCTGTTCCTGACCCCTGCACCGGCAGAGAGCTCGGGGGAGCCAGAGTCTGTCAGGCAGCTGCTGGGTTGGCTGCCTGTGTGGGAAGGGGCAGAGCCGACCTAGGGGCAAGTTGGGCCTCTTCCTCTCCCTGCTGCCCTGAGGCTGCTGGGCCAAAGACGTCTTGGGCATCCAGCCCCTTACTGGTCCCTTCCCTCTGACGAGGCCCTCTGAGCTCCAGCACCTTGCAGTGTGGAGACAGCCCCTGCCAGCAACCTCCTCTCCAAGGAGGCCTCAACCGAGGCCTAGGCCCAGGGGAAAGGCACCAGCGGGGATGAGCCAGTGGAGGCGCAAGGGCATGTCTGGACCCAGTCCCCGCAGCCTGCCCCTTGGTGGGGCAGTACCCCCGGAGGCCAGGAAGGTCTGGGCAAGGCTGCGAGGGGCAGGGGCCCTGCTGGGTCGTGCCCCTGGCCTGTGGGGCGTCTGAGCACAACCGGCACTCTCCCGCTGGAAGACCTCCCCGTCTGCCTCCAAAGGCCGGTTTGCAAGCACTCCCGCCCGCTGTTCCCGCCAGGCAGGCACAATGCTCCCAAGCCCGGGAGAAAAGCGCTTCGGGGTGGTGCTCTCCTCGGGCCCTTGCCCCTGAGCCTGGGGGCCAGGGAGTTGGAACACACTCCCAGGCCAAGGCAGAACGACATGCACACGTCTGTTCCTGCCCCCTACACCGGCAGAGAGCTCGGGGGAGCCAGAGACTGCCAGGCTGCTACTGGGCTGGCTGCCTGTGTGGGACGGGGCAGAGCCGACCTAGGGGCAAGTTGGGCCTCTTGCTCTCCCTGCTGCCCTGAGGCTGCTGGGTCAAAGAGGTCTTGGGCATCCAGCCCTTTGCTGGTCCCTTCCCTCTGACGAGGCCCTCTGAGCTCCAGCACCTTGCAGTGTGGAGACAGCCCCTGCCAGCAACCTCCTCTCCAAAGAGGCCTCAACCGAGGCCTACGCCCAGGGGAAAAGCACCAGCGGGGATGATCCTGGGGAGGCGCACGGACATGTCTGGACCCAGTCCCCGCAGCCTGCCCCTTGGTGGGGCAGTACCCCCGGAGGCCAGGAAGGTCTGGGCAAGGCTGGCCAGGGGCAGGGTCCCTGCTGGGTCCTGCCCCTGGCCTGTGAGGCCTCTGAGCACAACCGGCCCTCTCCCACTGGAAGACCTCCCCAGCTGCCTCCAAAGTCCTGTTTGCAAACACTCCCGCCCGCTGTTCCCGCCAGGCACGCACAACGCTCGCAAGGCCAGGAGAAAAGCGCTTCGGGGTGTTGCTCTCTCCGGGCCCTTGCCCCTGAGCCTGGGGTCCAGGCAGTGGGTCCACACTCCCAGACCAAGGCAGAACCACATGCACACGTCTGTTCCTGACCCCTGAACCGGCAGAGAGCTCGGGGGAGCCAGAGTCTATCAGGCAGCTGCTGGGCTGGCTGCCTGTGTGGGAAGGGGCAGAGCCGACCTAGGGGCAAGTTGGGCCTCTTGCTCTCCCTGCTGCCCTGAGGCTGCTGGGCCAAAGAGGTCTTGGGCATCCAGCCCCTTGCTGGTCCCTTCCCGCTGACGAGGCCCTCTGAGCTCCAGCACCTTGCAGTGTGGAGACAGCCCCTGCCAGCAACCTCCTCTCCAAGGAGGCATCAACCGAGGCCTATGCCCAGGGGAAAGGCACCAGCGGGGATGAGCCTGGGGAGGCGCCCAGGCATGTCTGGACCCAGTCCCCGCAGCCTGCCCCTTGGTGGGGCAGTACCCCCGGAGGCCAGGAAGGTCTGGGCAAGGCTGGCCAGGGGCAGGGGACCTGCTGGGTCCTGCCCCTGGCCTGTGAGGCCTCTGAGCACAACCGGCCCTCTCCCACTGGAAGACCTCCACGGCTGCCTCCAAAGTCCTGTTTGCAAACACTCCCGCCCGCTGTTCACGCCAGGCTCGCACAATGCTCCCAAGCCCGGGAGAAAAGCGCTTCGGGGTGGTGCTCTCTCCGGGCCCTTGCCCCTGACCCTGGGGGCAAGGCAGGGGGAACACACTCCCAGGCCAAGGCAGAACCACATGCCCACGTCTGTTCCTGTCCCCTGCACCGGCAGAGAGCTTGGGGGAGCCAGAATCTGTCAGGCAGCTGCTGAGTTGGCCGCCTGTGTGGGAAGGGGCAGAGCAGCCCTAGGGGCAAGTTGGGCCTCTTGCTCTCCCTGCTGCCCTGAGGCTGCTGGGCCAAAGACGTCTTGGGCATCCAGCCCCTTACTGGTCCCTTCCCTCTGACGAGGCCCTCTGAGCTCCAGCACCTTGCAGTGTGGAGACAGCCCCTGCCAGCAACCTCCTCTCCAAGGAGGCCTCAACCGAGGCCTAGGCCCAGGGGAAAGGCACCAGCGGGGATGAGCCTGGGGAGGCGCCCGGGCATGTCTGGACCCAGGGCCCGCAGCCTGCCCCTTGGTGGGGCAGTACCCCCGGAGGCCAGGAAGGTCTGCGCAAGGCTGGCCAGGGGCAGGGGCCCTGCTGCGTCCTGCCCCTGGCCTGTGGGGCCTCTGAGCACAACCGGCCCTCTCCCACTGGAAGACCTCCCCGGCTGCCTCCAAAGGCCGGTTTGCAAGCGCTCCCGCCCACTGTTCCCAGCAGGCGTGCACAATGCTCCCAAGCCCGGGAGAAAAGCGCTTCAGGGTGGTGCTCTCTCCGGGCCCTTGCCCCTGAGCCTGGGGCAAGGCAGGGTGTCCACACTCCCAGGACAAGGCAGAACCACATGCACACGTCTGATCTGCCCCCTGCACCGGCAGAGAGCTTGGGGGAGCCAGAGTCTGTCAGGCAGCTGCTGGGCTGGCCGCCTGTGTGGGAAGGGGCAGAGCCGACCTAGGAGCAAGTTGGGCCTCTTGCTCTCCCTGCTGCACTGAGGCTGCTGGGCCAAAGAGGTCTTGGGCATCCAGCCCCTTGCTGGTCCCTTCCCTCTGACGAGGCCCTCTGAGCTCCAGCACCTTGCAGTGTGGAGACAGCCCCTGCCAGCAACCTCCTCTCCAAGGAGGCCTCAACTGAGGCCTAGGCCCAGGAGAAAGGCACCAGCGGGGATGAGCCTGGGGAGGTGCCCGGCCATGTCTGGACCCAGTCCCCGCAGCCTGCCCCTTGGTGGGGCAGTACCCCCGGAGGCCAGGAGGGTCTGGGCAAGGCTGCCAGGGGCAGGGACACTGCTGGGTCCTGCCCCTGGCCTGTGGGGCGTCTGAGCACAACCGGCACTCTCCCGCTGGAAGACCTCCCCGGCTGCCTCCAAAGGCCGGTTTGCCAACACTCCCGCCCGCTGTTCCCGCCAGGCACGCACAATGCTCCCAAGCCCGGGAGAAAAGCGCTTCGGGGTGGTGCTCTCTCCGGGCCCTTGCCCCTGAGCCTGGGGGACAGGCAGGGGGAACACACTCCCAGGCCAAGGCAGAACGACATGCACACGTCTGTTCCTGCCCCCTACACCGGCAGAGAGTTCGGGGGAGCCAGAGACTGCCAGGCTGCTGCTGGGCTGGCTGCCTGTGTGGGACGGGGTAGAGCCGACCTAGGGGCAAGTTGGGCCTCTTGCTCTCCCTGCTGCCCGGAGGCTGCTGGGTCAAAGAGGTCTTGGGCATCCAGCCCTTTGCTGGTCCTTTCCCTCTGACGAGGCCCTCTGAGCTCCAGCACCTTGCAGTGTGCAGACAGCCCCTGCCGGCAACCTCCTCTCCAAGGAGGCCTCAACCGAGGCCTAGGCCCAGGGGAAAGGCACCAGCGGGGATGAGCCTGGGGAGGCGCCCGGGCATGTCTGGACCCAGGCCCCGCAGCCTGCCCCTTGGTGGGGTAGTACCCCCGGAGGCCAGGAAGGTCTGGGCAAGGCTGCCAGAGGCAGGGACACTGCTGGGTCCTGCCCCTGGCCTGTGGGGCCTCTGAGAACAACTGGCACTCTCCCGCTGGAAGACCTCCCCGGCTGCCTCCAAAGGCTGGTTTGCAAGCACTCAATCCCGCTGTTCACATCAGCTGCGCACAATGCTCCCAAGCCCGGGAGAAAAGCATTTTGGGGTGGTGCTCACTCCGGGCTTTGGAAGACCTCCCCGGCTGCCTCCAAGGCCGGTTTGCAAGCACTTCTGCCTGCTGTTCCCGCCACCCGCGCACAATGCTCCCAAGCCCGGGAGAAAAGCGTTTCGGGGTGGTGTTCTCTCTGGACCCAAGAAAGACCTCCCGGGCTGCCCCCAAATGCCGGTTTGCAAGCACTCCCACTCACTGTTCCCGCCATCCGTGCAAATGCTCCAAGCCCAGGAGAAAAGCCCTTCAGGGTGGTGCTCTCTCCCGGCCCTTGGAAGACCTCCCCGGCTGCCTCCAAAGGCTGGATTTCAAGTACTCCCTCCCGCTGTCCCGCCAGCCGCACACAATGCTCCCAATCACGGGAGAAAAGCGCTTCGGGGTGGTGCTCTCTACGGGCCCTTGGAAGACCTCCCCGTTTGTCTCCAAAGGCCGGTTTGCAAGCACTCATGCCCGCTGTTCCCGCCAGCCGCGCACAATGCTCCCAAGCCTAGGAGAAAAGCGCTTCGGGGTGGTGCTCTCTCCCGGCCCTTGGAAGACCTCCCCGGCTGCCTCCAAAGGCCGGTTTGCAAGCACTCAATCCCGCTGTTCCCGCCAGCCGCGCACAATGCTCCCAAGCCCGGGAGAAAAGCGCTTCGGGGTGGTGCTCTCTCCCGGCCCTTGGAAGACCTCCCCGGCTGCCTCCAAAGGCTGGTTTTCAAGAACTCCCTCCCGCTGACCCGCCAGCCGCACACAATGCTCCCAAGCCCGGGAGAAAAGCATTTTGAGGTGGTCTCTCTCCGGGCCCTTGGAAGACTCCCCGGCTGCCTCTAAAGGCCGGTTTGCAAGCACTCATGTCCTCTGTTCCCGACAGCCGCGAACAATGCTCCCAATTCCGTGAGAAAAGTGCTTCGGGATGGTGCTCTCTCCGGGCCCTTGGAAGACCTCCCAAGCTGCCTCCAAAGGCCGGTTTGCAAGCACTCCCGCCCGCTGTTCCCGCCAGCCTCGCACAATGCTCCCAAGCCCGGGAGAAAAGCGCTTCGGGGTGGTGTTCTCTCCGTGCCAATGGAGGACCTCCCTGGCTGCCCCCAAAGGCCGGTTTGCAAGCACTCCCACTCGCTGTTCCCGCCAGCCACGCACAATCCTCCAAAACCCCGGAGAAAAGCGCTTCGGGGTGGTGTTCTCTCCGTGCCCATGGAAGACCTCCCGGGGTGCCCCCAAAGGCCGGTTTGCAAGCACTCCCACTCGCTGTTCCCGCCATCCGCGCACAATGCTCCCAAGCCCGGGAGAAAAGCATTTTGGGGTGGTGCTCACACCGGGCCCTGGAAGACCTCCCCGGCTGCCTCCAAAGGACGGTTTTCAAGCACTCCTGCCTGCTGTTCCCGCCACCCGCGCACAATGCTCCCAAGCCCGGGAGAAAAGCGCTTCGGGGTGGTGCTCTCTACAGGCCCTTGGAAGACCTCCCCGGCTGCCTCCAAAGGCCGGTTTGCAAGGACTCCTTCCTGCTGTTCCCGCCATCCACGCACAATGCTCCCAAGCCCGGGAGAAAAGCATTTTGGGGTGGTGCTCACACCGGGCCCTGGAAGACCTCCCCGGCTGCCTCCAAAGGACGGTTTTCAAGCACTCCTGCCTGCTGTTCCCGCCACCCGCGCAGAATGCTCCCAAGCGCGGGAGAAAAGCGCTTCGGGGTGGTGCTCTCTACAGGCCCTTGGAAGACCTCCCCGGCTGCCTCCAAAAGCCGGTTTGCAAGGACTCCTTCCTGCTGTTCCCGCCAGCCACGCACAATGCTCCCAAGCCCGGGAGAAAAGCATTTTGGGGTGGTGCTCTCTCCGGGCCCTTGGAAGACCTCCCCGGCTGCCTCCAATGGCCAGTTTGCAAGCACTCATGTCCGCTGTTCCCAACAGCCGCGCACAATGCTCCCAAGCCCGGGAGAAAAGCTTTTTGGGGTGGTGCTCACACCGGGCCCTGGAAGACCTCCCCAGCTGCCTGCAAAGGCCGGTTTTCAAGCACTCCTGCCTGCTGTTCCCGTCAGCCGCGCACAATGTTCCCAAGCCCGGGAGAAAAGCTTTTTGGGGTGGTGCTCACACCGGGCCCTGGAAGACCTCCCCGGCTGCCTCCAAAGGACGGTTTTCAAGCACTCCTGCCTGCTGTTCCCGCCGCCTGCGCACAATGATCCCAAGCCCGGGAGAAAAGCGCTTCGGGGTGGTGCTCTCTACAGGCCCTTGGAAGACCTCCCCGGCTGCCTCCAAAGGCCGGTTTGCAAGGACTCCTTCCTGCTGTTCCCGCCAGCCACGCACAATGCTCCCAAGCCCGGGAGAGAAGCATTTTGGGGTGGTGCTCTCTACAGGCCCTTGGAAGACCTCCCCGGCTGCCTCCAGTGGCCAGTTTGCAAGCACTCATGCCCGCTGTTCCCACCAGCCGCGCACAATGCTCCCAAGCCCGGGAGAAAAGCTTTTTGGGGTGGTGCTCACACCGGGCCCTGGAAGACCTCCCCGGCTGCCTGCAAAGGCCGGTTTTCAAGCACTCCTGCCTGCTGTTCCTGCCACCTGCGCACAATACTCCCAAGCCCGGGAGAAAAGCGCTTCGGGGTGGTGCTCTCTACAGGCCCTTGGAAGACCTCCCCCGCTGCCTCCAAAGGCCGGTTTGCAAGGACTCCTTCCTGCTGTTCCCGCCAGCCACGCACAATGCTCCCAAGCCCGGGAGAAAAGTGCTTCGGGGTGGTGATCTCTCCGGGCCCTTGGAAGTCGTCCCCGGCTGCCTCCAAAGGCCGGTTTGCAAGCACTCATGCCCGTTGTTCCCACCAGCCGCGCACAATGCTCCCAAGCCCGGGAGAAAAGCATTTTGGGGTGGTACTCTCTCCGGGCCCTTGGAAGACGTCCCCGGCTGCCTCCAAAGGCCGGTTTGCAAGCACTCATGCCCGTTGTTCCCACCAGCCGCGCACAATGCTCCCAAGCCCGGGAGAAAAGCGCTTTGGGGTGGTGCTCTCTCCGGGCCCATGGAAGACGTCCCCGGCTGCCTCCAAAGGCCGGTTTGCAAGCACTCATGCCCGTTGTTCCCACCAGCCGCGCACAATGCTCCCAAGCCCGGGAGAAAAGCATTTTGGGGTGGTGCTCACTCCGGGCCCTTGGAAGACCTCCCCGGCTGCCTCCAAAGGCCAGTTTGCAAGCAGTCCTGCCTGCTGTTCCCGCCAGCCGCGCACAATGTTCCCAAGCCCGGGAGAAAAGCGCTTCGGGGTGGTGCTCTCTCCGGGCACTTTCAAGACCTCCCCGGCTGCCTCCAAAGGCCGGTTTGTAAGTACTCATTCCCGCTGCTTCCGCCAGCCACGCACAATGCTCCCAAGCCCGGGAGAAAAGCATTTTGGGGTGGTGCTCTCTCCGGGCCCTTGGAAGACCTCCCGGGCTGCCTCCAAAGGCCAGTTTGCAAGCATTCATGTCCGTTGTTCCCGACAGCCGCGCACAATGCTCCCAAGCCCGAGAGAAAAGCATTTTGGGGTGGTGATCAGTCCGGCCCTTGGAAGACCTCCCCGGCTGCCTCCAAAGGACAGTTTGCAAGCACTCATGCCCGCTGTTCCCGCCAGCCGCGCACAATGCTCCCAAGACCGTGAGAAAAGCGCTTCGGGGTGGTGTTCTCTCAGGGACCATGGAGGACCTCCCCGGCTGCCCCCAAAGGCCGGTTTGCAATCATTCCCACTCGCTGTTCCCGCCAGGCACACACAATGTTCCAAAACCCCGGAGAAAAGCGCTTCGGGGTGGTGGTCTCTCCGGGCCCCTGCCCCTGAGCCTGGGGGCCAGGCAGGGGATCCACAGTCCCAGGCCAAGGCAGAACCACATGCACACGACTGTTCCTGCCCCCTCCACCGGCAGAGAGCTGGGGGGAGCCAGAGTCTGTCAGGCAGCTGCTGGGCTGGCCGCCTGTGTGGGAAGGGGCAGAGCCGACCTAGGGGCAAGTTGGGCCTCTTGCTCTCCCTGCTGCCCTGAGGCTGCTGGGCCAAAGAGGTCTTGGGCATCCAGCCCCTTGCTGGTCCCTTCCCTCTGACGAGGCCCTCTGAGCTCCAGCACCTTGCAGTGTGGAGACAGCCCCTGCCAGCAACCTCCTCTCCAAGGAGGCCTCAACCGAGGCCTAGGCCCAGGGGAAAGGCACCAGCGGAGATGAGCCAGTGGAGGCGCACGGGCATGTCTGGACCCAGTCCCCGCAGCCTGCCCCTTGGTGGGGCAGTACCCCCGGAGGCCAGGAAGGTCTGGGCAAGGCTGCGAGGGGCAGGGGCCCTGCTGGGTCGTGCCCCTGGCCTGTGGGGCGTCTGAGCACAACCGGCACTCTCCCGCTGGAAGACCTCCCCGTCTGCCTCCAAAGGCCGGTTTGCAAGCACTCCCGCCCGCTGTTCCCGCCAGGCACGCACAATGCTCCCAAGCCCGGGAGAAAAGCGCTTCGGGGTGGTGCTCTCTCCGGGCCCTTGCCCCTGAGCCTGGGGGCCAGGCAGTTGGAACACACTCCCAGGCCAATGCAGAACGACATGCACACGTCTGTTCCTGCCCCCTACACCGGCAGAGAGCTCGGGGGAGCCAGAGACTGCCAGGCTGCTGCTGGGCTGGCTGCCTGTGTGGGACGTGGCAGAGCCGACCTAGGGGCAAGTTGGGCCTCTTGCTCTCCCTGCTGCCCTGAGGCTGCTGGGTCAAAGAGGTCTTGGGTATCCAGCCCTTTGCTGGTCCCTTCCCTCTGACGAGGCCCTCTGAGCTCCAGCACCTTGCAGTTTGGAGACAGCCCCTGCCAGGAACCTCCTCTCCAAAGAGGCCTCAACCGAGGCCTACGCCCAGGGGAAAAGCACCAGCGGGGATGATCCTGGGGAGGCGAACGGACATGTCTGGACCCAGTCCCCGCAGCCTGCCCCTTGGTGGGGCAGTGCCCCCGGAGGCCAGGAAGGTCTGGGCAAGGCTGGCCAGGGGCAGGGGCCCTGCTGGGTCCTGGCCCTGGCCTGTGAGGCCTCTGAGCACAACCGGCCCTCTCCCACTGGAAGACCTCCCCAGCTGCCTCCAAAGTCCTGTTTGCAAACACTCCCGCCCGCTGTTCACGCCAGGCTCGCACAATGCTCCCAAGCCCGGGAGAAAAGCGCTTCGGGGTGGTGCTCTCTCCGGGCCCTTGCCCCTGAGCCTGGGGGCCAGGCAGTGGGTCCACACTCCCAGACCAAGGCAGAACCACATGCACACGTCTGTTCCTGACCCCTGCACCGGCAGAGAGCTCGGGGGAGCCAGAGTCTGTCAGGCAGCTGCTGGGCTGGCCGCCTGTGTGGGAAGGGGCAGAGCCGACCTAGGGGCAAGTTGGGCCTCTTCCTCTCCCTGCTGCCATGAGGCTGCTGGGCCAAAGAGGTCTTGGGCATCCAGCCCCTTGCTGGTCCCTTCCCTCTGACGAGGCCCTCTGAGCTCCAGCACCTTGCAGTGTGGAGACAGCCCCTGCCAGCAACTTCCTCTCCAATGAGGCCTCAACCGAGGCCTAGGCCTAGGGGAAAGACACCAGCGGGGATGAGCCTGGGGAGGGGCCCGGGCATGTCTGGACCCAGTCCCCGCAGCCTGCCCCTTGGTGGGGCAGTACCCCCGGAGGCCAGGAAGGTCTGTGCAAGGCTGCCAGGGGCAGGGACAGTGCTGGGTCCTGCCCCTGGCCTGTTGGACGTCTGAGCACAACCGGCACTCTCGCGCTGGAAGACCTCCCCGTCTGCCTCCAAAGGCCGGTTTGCAAGCACTCCCGACCGCTGTTCCCGCCAGGCACGCACAATGCTCCCAAGCCCGGGAGAAAAGCGCTTCGGGGTGGTGCTCTCTCCGGGCCCTTGCCCCTAAGCCTGCGGGCCAGGCAGGGGGAACACACTCCCAGGCCAAGACAGAACGACATGAACACGTCTGTTCCTGCCCCCTACACCGGCAGAGAGCTCGGGGGAGCCAGAGTCTCTCAGGCAGGTGCTGGGCTGGCCGCCTGTGTGGGAAGGGGCAGAGCCGACCTAGGGGCAAGTTGGGCCTCTTGCTCTCCCTGCTGCCCTGAGGCTGCTGGGCCAAAGACGTCTTGGGCCTCCAGCCCTTTGCTGGTCCCTTCCCTCTGACGAGGCCCTCTGAGCTCCAGCACCTTGCAGTGTGGAGACAGCACCTGCCAGCAATCTCCTCTCCAAGGAGGCCTCAACCGAGGCCTAGGCCCAGGGGAAAAGCACCAGCGGGGTTGAGCCTGGGGAGGCGCCCGGGCATGTCTGGACCCAGTCCTCGCAGCCTCCCCCTTGGTGGGGCAGTACCCCCGGAGGCCAGGAAGGTCTGGGAAAGGCTGGCCAGGGGCAGGGGCCCTGCTGGGTCCTGCCCCTGGCCTGTGGGGCCTCTGAGCACAACCGGCCCTCTCCCACTGGAAGACCTCCCCGGCTGCCTCCAAAGTCCTGTTTGCCAACACTCCCACCCGCTGTTCACGCCAGACTTGCACAATGCTCCCAAGCCCGGGAGAAAAGCGCTTCGGGGTGGTGCTCTCTCCGGGCCCTTGCCCCTGAGCCTGGGGGCAAGGCATGGGGAACACACTCCCAGGCCAAGGCAGAACCACATGCCCACGTCTGTTCCTGTCCCCTGCACCGGCAGAGAGCTTGGGGGAGCCAGAGTCTGTCAGGCAGCTGCTGGGTTGGCCGCCTGTGTGGGAAGGGGCAGAGCCGCCCTAGGGGCAAGTTGGGCCTCTTGCTCTCCCTGTTGCCCTGAGGCTGCTGGGCCAAAGACGTCTTGGGCATCCAGCCCCTTACTGGTCCCTTCCCTCTGACGAGGCCCTCTGAGCTCCAGCACCTTGCAGTGTGGAGACAGCCCCTGCCAGCAACCTCCTTTCCAAGGAGGCCTCAACCAAGGCCTAGGCCCAGGGGAAAGACACCAGCGGGGATGAGCCAGGGGAGGCGCCCGAGCATGTCTGGACCCAGTCCCCGCAGCCTGCCCCTTGGTGGGGCAGTACCCCCGGAGGCCAGGAAGGTCTGGGTAAGGCTGGCCAGGGGCAGGGGTCCTGCTGGGTCCTGCCCCTGGCCTGTGGGGCCTCTGAGCACAACCGGCCCTCTCCCACTGGAAGACCTCCCCGGCTGCCTCCAAAGGCCGGTTTGCAAGCGCTCCCGGCCACTGTTACCAGCAGGCGGGCACAATGTGCCTAAGCCCGGAAGAAAAGCGGTTCAGGGTGGTGCTCTCTCTGGGCCCTTGCCCCTGAGCCTGGGGGAAAGGCAGGGTGTCCACACTAACAGGCCAACGCAGAACCACATGCACACGTCTGACCTGCCCCCTGCACCGGCAGAGAGCTCGGGTGAGCCAGAGTCTGTCAGGCAGCTGCTGGGCTGGCCGCCTGTGTGGGAAGTGGCAGAGCCGACCTAGGGGCAAGTTGGGCCTCTTGCTCTCCCTGCTGCCCTGAGGATGCTGGGCCATAGAGGTCTTGGGCATCCAGCCCCTTCCTGGTCCCTTCCCTCTGACGAGGCCCTCTGAGCTCCAGCACCTTGCAGTGTGGAGACAGCCCCTGCCAGCAACCT
Source organism: Dama dama (assembly GCF_033118175.1). NCBI lineage: Eukaryota > Metazoa > Chordata > Mammalia > Artiodactyla > Cervidae > Dama > Dama dama. Next base: position 857,113 of record NW_026870977.1, read on the forward strand.
CCTCTCCAAGGAGGCCTCAACCGAGGCCTAGGCCCAGGGGAAAGGCACCAGCGGGGATGAGCCTGGGGAGGCGCCCGGGCATGTCTGGACCCAGACCCCGCAGCCTGCCCCTTGGTGGGGCAGTACCCCCGGAGGCCAGGAAGGTCTGGGCAAGGCTGTCCAGGGGCAGGGGCCCTGCTGGGTCCTGCCCCTGGCCTGTGGGGCCTCTGAGCACAACCGGCCCTCTCCCACTGGAAGAACTCCCTGGCTCCCTCCAAAGGCCAGTTTGGCAACACTCCCGCCCGCTGTTCCCGCCAGGCACGCACAATGCTCCCAAGCCCGGGAGAAAAGCGCTTCGGGGTGGTGCTCTCCTCGGGCCCTTGCCCCTGTGCCTGGGGGCCAGGCAGTTGGTCCACACTCCCAGACCAAGGCAGAACCACATGCACACGTCTGTTCCTGACCCCTGCACCGGCAGAGAGTTCGGGGGAGCCAGAGTCTGTCAGGCAGCTGCTGGGCTGGCCGCCTGTGTGGGAAGGGGCAGAGCCGACCTAGGGGCAAGTTGGGCCTCTTCCTCTCCCTGCTGCCCTGAGGCTGCTGGGCCAAAGAGGTCTTGGGCATCCAGCCCCTTGCTGGTCCCTTCCCTCTGACGAGGCCCTCTGAGCTCCAGCACCTTGCAGTGTGGAGACAGCCCCTGCCAGCAACATCCTCTCCAAGGAGGCCTCAACCGAGGCCTAGGCCCAGGGGAAAGGCACCAGCGGGGATGAGCCTGGGGAGGCGCCCGGGCATGTCTGGACCCAGTCCCCGCAGCCTGCCCCTTGGTGGGGCAGTACCCCCGGAGGCCAGGAAGATCTGGGCAAGGCTGGCCAGGGGCAGGGGCCCTGCTGGGTCCTCCCCATGGCCTGTGGGGCCTCTGAGCACAACCGGCCCTCTCCCACTGGAAGACCTCCCCGGCTGCCTCCAAAGGCCGGTTTGCAAGCACTCCCGCCCACTGTTCCCGCCAGGCGCGCACAATGCTCCCAAGCCCGGGAGAAAAGCGCTTCGGGGTGGTGCTCTCTCCGGGCCCTTGCCCCTGAGCCTGTGGGCAAGGCAGGGGGAACACACTCCCAGACCAAGGCAGAAACACATGCACACGTCTGTTCCTGTCCCCTGCACCGGCAGAGAGCTCGGGGGAGCCAGAGTCTCTCAGGCAGGTGCTGGGCTGGCCGACTGTGTGGGAAGGGGCAGAGCCGACCTAGGGGCAAGTTGGGCCTCTTGCTCTCCCTGCTGCCCTGAGGCTGCTGGGCCAAAGAGGTCTTGAGCATCCAGCCCCTTGCTGGTCCCTTCCCTCTGACGAGGCCCTCTGAGCTCCAGCACCTTGCAGTGTGGAGACAGACCCTGCCAGCAACCTCCTCTCCAAGGAGGCCTCAACCGAGGCCTAGGCCCAGGGGAAAGGCGCCAGCGGGGATGAGCCAGTGGAGGGGCCCGGGCATGTCTGGACCCAGTCCCCGCAGCCTGCCCCTTGGTGGGGCAGTACCCCCGGAGGCCAGGAAGGTCTGGGCAAGGCTGGCCAGGGGCAGGGTCCCTGCTGGGTCCTGCCCCTGGCCTGTGGGGCCTCTGAGCACAACCGGCCCTCTCCCACTGGAAGACCTCCCCGGCTGCCTTCAAAGGCGGGTTTGCCAACACTCCCGCCCGCTGTTCCCGCCAGGCACGCACAACGCTCCCAAGGCCAGGAGAAAAGCGCTTCGGGGTGTTGCTCTCTCCGGGCCCTTGCCCCTGAGCCTGGGGTCCAGGCAGTGGGTCCACACTCCCAGACCAAGGCAGAACCACATGCACACGTCTGTTCCTGACCCCTGAACCGGCAGAGAGCTCGGGGGAGCCAGAGTCTATCAGGCAGCTGCTGGGTTGGCTGCCTGTGTGGGAAGGGGCAGAGCCGACCTAGGGGCAAGTTGGGCCTCTTGCTCTCCCTGCTGCCCTGAGGCTGCTGGGCCAAAGAGGTCTTGGGCATCCAGCCCCTTGCTGGTCCCTTCCCGCTGACGAGGCCCTCTGAGCTCCAGCACCTTGCAGTGTGGAGACAGCCCCTGCCAGCAACCTCCTTCCAAGGAGTCCTCAACCGAGGCCTAGGCCCAGGGGAATGGCACCAGCGGGGATGAGCCTGGGGAGGCGCCCGGGCATGTCTGGACCCAGTCCCCGCAGCCTGCCCCTTGGTGGGGCAGTACCCCCGGAGGCCAGGAAGGTCTGGGCAAGGTTGCCAGGGGCAGGGACACTGCTGGGTCCTGCCCCTGGCCTGTGGGGCGTCTGAGCACAACCGGCACTCTCCCGCTGGAAGACCTCCCCGTCTGCCTCGAAAGGCCGGTTTGCAAGCACTCCCGCCCGCTGTTCCCGCCAGGCACGCACAATGCTCCCAAGCCCGGGAGAAAAGCGCTTCGGGGTGGTGCTCTCTCCGGGCCCTTGCCCCTGAGCCTGGGGGCCAGGCAGGGGGAACACACTCCCAGGCCAAGGCAGAACGACATGCACACGTCTGTTCCTGCCCCCTACACCGGCAGAGAGCTCGGGGGAGCCAGAGACTGCCAGGCTGCTGCTGGGCTGGCCGCCTGTGTGGGACGGGGCAGAGCCGACCTAGGGGCAAGTTGGGCCTCTTGCTCTCCCTGCTGCCCTGAGGCTGCTGGGTCAAAGAGGTCTTGGGCATCCAGCCATTTGCTGGTCCCTTCCCTCTGACGAGGCCCTCTGATCTCCAGCACCTTGCAGTGTGGAGACAGCCCCTGCCAGCAACCTTCTCTCCAAGGAGGCCTCAACCGAGGCCTAGGCCCAGGGGAAAGGCACCAGCGGGGATGAGCCTGGGGAGGCGCCCGGGGATGTCTGGACCCAGTCCCCGCAGCCTGCCCCTTGGTGGGGCAGTACCCCGGAGGCCAGGAAGGTCTGGGCAAGGCTGGCCAGAGTCAGGGGCCCTGCTGGGTCCTGCCCCTGGCCTGTAGGGCCTCTGAGCACAACCGGCCCTCTCCCACTGGAAGACCTCCCCGGCTGCCTCCAAAGTCCTGTTTGCTAACACTCCCACCCGCTGTTCACGCCAGGCTCGCACAATGCTCCCAAGCCCGGGAGAAAAGCGCATTGGGGTGGTTCTCTCTCCGGGCCCTTGCCCCTGAGCCTGGGGGCAAGGCACGGTGTCCACACTCCCAGGCTAAGTCAGAACCACATGCACACGTCTGTTCCTGCCCCCTGCACCGGCAGAGAGCTCGGGGGAGCCAGAGTCTGTCAGGCAGCTGCTGGGCTGGCCGCCTGTGTGGGAAGTGGCAGAGCCGACCTAGGGGCAAGTTGGGCCTCTTGCCCTCCCTGCTGCCCTGAAGCTGCTTGGCCAAAGAGGTCTTGGGCATCCAATCCCTTGCTGGTCCCTTCCCTCTGACGAGGCCCTCTGAGCTCCAGCACCTTGCAGTGTGGAGACAGCCCCTGCCAGCAACCTCCTCTCCAAGGAGGCCTAAACCGAGGCCTAGGCACAGGGGAAAGGCACCAGCGGGGATGAGCCTGGGGAGGCGCCCGGGCATGTATTGACCCAGTCCCCGCAGCCTGCCCCTTGGTGGGGCAGTACCCCCGGAGGCGAGGAAGGTCTGGGAAAGGCTGGCCAGGGGCAGGGGACCTGCTGGGTCCTGCCCCTGGCCTGTGGGGCCTCTGAGCACAACCGGCCCTCTCCCACTGGAAGACGTCCCCGGCTGCCTCCAAATGCCGGTTTGCAAGCACTCCCGCCCACTGTTCCAACCAAGGGCGCACAACGCTCCCAAGCCCGGGAGAAAATCGCCTCGGGGTGGTGCTCTCTCCGGGCCCTTTCCCCTGAGCCTGGGGGCCAGGCAGGGTGTCCACACTCCCAGGCCAAGGCAGAACGACATGCACACGTCTGTTCCTGCCCCATGCACCGGCAGAGAGCTCGGGGGAGCCAAAGTCTGTCAGGCAGCTGCTGGGCTGGCCGCCTGTGTGGGAAGGGGCAGAGCCGACCTAGGGGCAAGTTGGGCCTCTTGCTCTCCCTGCTGCCCTGAGGCTGCTGGGTCAAAGAGGTCTTGGGCATCCAGCCCTTTGCTGGTCCCTTCCCTCTGACGAGGCCCTCTGAGCTCCAGCACCTTGCAGTGTGGAGACAGCCCCTGCCAGCAACCTCCTCTCCAAAGAGGCCTCAACCGAGGCCTACGCCCAGGGGAAAAGCACCAGCGGGGATGATCCTGGGGAGGCGCACGGACATGTCTGGACCCAGTCCCCGCAGCCTGCCCCTTGGTGGGGCAGTACCCCCGGAGGCCAGGAAGGTCTGGGCAAGGCTGGCCAGGGGCAGGGGCCCTGCTGGGTCCTGCCCCTGGCCTGTGAGGCCTCTGAGCACAACCGGCCCTCTCCCACTGGAAGACCTCCCCAGCTGCCTCCAAAGTCCTGTTTGCAAACACTCCCGCCCGCTGTTCACGCCAGGCTCGCACAATGCTCCCAAGCCCGGGAGAAAAGCGCTTCGGGGTGGTGCTCTCTCCGGGCCCTTGCCCCTGAGCCTGGGGGCCAGGCAGTGGGTCCACACTCCCAGACCAAGGCAGAACCACATGCACACGTCTGTTCCTGACCCCTGCACCGGCAGAGAGCTCTGGGGAGCCAGAGTCTGTCAGGCAGCTGCTGGGCTGGCCGCCTGTGTGGGAAGGGTTAGAGCCGACCTAGGGGCAAGTTGGGCCTCTTCCTCTCCCTGCTGCCCTGAGGCTGCTGGGCCAAAGAGGTCTTGGGCATCCAGCCCCTTGCTGGTCCCTTCCCTCTGACGAGGCCCTCTGAGCTCCAGCACCTTGCAGTGTGGAGACAGCCCCTGCCAGCAACCTCCTCTCCAATGAGGCCTCAACCGAGGCCTAGGCCTAGGGGAAAGACACCAGCGGGGATGAGCCTGGGGAGGCGCCCGGGCATGTCTGGACCCAGTCCCCGCAGCCTGCCCCTTGGTGGGGCAGTACCCCCGGAGGCCATGAATGTCTGTGCAAGGCTGCCAGGGGCAGGGACAGTGCTGGGTCCTGCCCCTGGCCTGTTGGACGTCTGAGCACAACCGGCACTCTCGCGCTGGAAGACCTCCCCGTTTGCCTCCAAAGGCCGGTTTGAAAGCACTCCCGCCCGCTGTTCCCGCCAGGCACGCACAATGCTCCCAAGCCCGGGAGAAAAGCGCTTCGGGGTGGTGCTCTCTCCGGGCCCTTGCCCCTAAGCCTGCGGGCCAGGCAGGGGGAACACACTCCCAGGCCAAGACAGAACGACATGAACACGTCTGTTCCTGCCCCCTACACCGGCAGAGAGCTCGGGGGAGCCAGAGTCTCTCAGGCAGGTGCTGGGCTGGCCGCCTGTGTGGGAAGGGGCAGAGCCGACCTAGGGGCAAGTTGGGCCTCTTGCTCTCCCTGCTGCCCTGAGGCTGCTGGGCCAAAGACGTCTTGGGCATCCAGCCCTTTGCTGGTCCCTTCCCTCGGACGAGGCCCTCTGAGCTCCAGCACCTTGCAGTGTGGAGACAGCACCTGCCAGCAATCTCCTCTCCAAGGAGGCCTCAACCGAGGCCTAGGCCCAGGGGAAAAGCACCAGCGGGGATGAGCCTGGGGAGGCGCCCGGGCATGTCTGGACCCAGTCCCCGCAGCCTGCCCCTTGGTGGGGCAGTACCCCTGGAGGCCAGGAAGGTCTGGGCAAGTCTGACCAGGGGCAGGGGACCTGCTGGGTCCTGCCCCTGGCCTGTGGGGCCTCTGAGCACAACCGGCCCTCTCCCACTGGAAGACCTCCCCGGCTGCCTCCAAAGGCCGTTTTGCACGCACTCCCGCCCACTGTTCCCACCAAGTGCGCACAATGCTCCCAAGCCCGGGAGAAAAGCGCTTCGGGGTGGTGCTCTTTCCGGGTCCTTGCCCCTGAGCCTGGGGGCCAGGCAGGGGGAACACACTCCCAGGCCAAGGCAGAACCACATGCACACGTCTGTTCCTGACCCCTGCACCGGCAGAGAGCTCGGGGGAGCCAGAGTCTGTCAGGCAGCTGCTGGGCTGGCCGCCTGTGTGGGAAGGGGCAGAGCCGACCTAGGGGCAAGTTGGGCCTCTTGCTCTCCCTGCTGCCCTGAGGCTGCTGGGCCAAAGAGGTCTTGGATATCCAGCCCTTTGCTTGTCCCTTCCCTCTGACGAGGCCCTCTGAGCTCCAGGACCTTGCAGTGTGGAGACAGCCCCTGCCAGCAACCTCCTCTCCAAGGAGGCCTCAACCGAGACCTAGGACCAGGGGAAAGGCACCAGCGGGGATGAGCCTGGGGAGGCGCCCGGGCATGTCTGGACCCAGGCCCCGCAGCCTGCCCCTTGGTGGGGCAGTACCCCCGGAGGCCAGGAAGGTCTGGGAAAGGCTGGCCAGGGGCAGGGGACCTACTGGGTCCTGCCCCTGGCCTGTGGGGCCTCTGAGCACAACCGGCCCTCTCCCACTGGAAGACCTCCCAGGCTGCCTCCAAAGTCCTGTTTGCCAACACTCCCACCCGCTGTTCACGCCAGACTTGCACAATGCTCCCAAGCCCGGGAGAAAAGCGCTTCGGGGTGGTGCTCTCTCCGGGCCCTTGCCCCTGAGCCTGGGGGCAAGGCACGGTGTCCACACTCCCAGGCCAAGTCAGAACCACATGCACACGTCTGTTCCTGCCCCCTGCACCGGCAGAGAGCTCGGGGGAGCCAGAGTCTGTCAGGCAGCTGCTGGGCTGGCCGCCTGTGTGGGAAGTGGCAGAGCCGACCTAGGGGCAAGTTGGGCCTCTTGCCCTCCCTGCTGCCCTGAGGCTGCTTGGCCAAAGAGGTCTTGGGCATCCAACCCCTTGCTGGTCCCTTCCCTCTGACGAGGCCCTCTGAGCTCCAGCACCTTGCAGTGTGGAGACAGCCCCTGCCAGCAACCTCCTCTCCAAGGAGGCCTAAACCGAGGCCTAGGCACAGGGGAAAGGCACCAGCGGGGATGAGCCTGGGGAGGCGCCCGGGCATGTCTGGACCCAGTCCCCGCAGCCTGCCCCTTGGTGGGGCAGTACCCCCGGAGGCCAGGAAGGTCTGGGCAAGGCTGGCCAGGGGCAGGGGCCCTGCTGGGTCCTGCCCCTGGCCTGTGAGGCCTCTGAGCCCAACCGGCCCTCTCCCACTGGAAGACCTCCCCAGCTGCCTCCAAAGTCCTGTTTGCAAACACTCCCGCCCGCTGTTCACGCCAGGCTCGCACAATGCTCCCAAGCCCGGGAGAAAAGCGCTTCGGGGTGGTGCTCTCTCCGGGCCCTTGCCCCTGAGCCTGGGGGCCAGGCAGTGGGTCCACACTCCCAGACCAAGGCAGAACCACATGCACACGTCTGTTCCTGACCCCTGCACCGGCAGAGAGCTCTGGGGAGCCAGAGTCTGTCAGGCAGGTGCTGGGCTGGCCGCCTGTGTGGGAAGGGTTAGAGCCGACCTAGGGGCAAGTTGGGCCTCTTCCTCTCCCTGCTGCCCTGAGGCTGCTGGGCCAAAGAGGTCTTGGGCATCCAGCCCCTTGCTGGTCCCTTCCCTCTGACGAGGCCCTCTGAGCTCCAGCACCTTGCAGTGTGGAGACAGCCCCTGCCAGCAACCTCCTCTCCAATGAGGCCTCAACCGAGGCCTAGGCCTAGGGGAAAGACACCAGCGGGGATGAGCCTGGGGAGGCGCCCGGGCATGTCTGGACCCAGTCCCCGCAGCCTGCCCCTTGGTGGGGCAGTACCCCCGGAGGCCATGAAGGTCTGTGCAAGGCTGCCAGGGGCAGGGACAGTGCTGGGTCCTGCCCCTGGCCTGTTGGACGTCTGAGCACAACCGGCACTCTCGCGCTGGAAGACCTCCCCGTCTGCCTCCAAAGGCCGGTTTGCAAGCACTCCCGCCCGCTGTTCCCGCCAGGCACGCACAATGCTCCCAAGCCCGGGAGAAAAGCGCTTCGGGGTGGTGCTCTCTCCGGGCCCTTGCCCCTAAGCCTGCGGGCCAGGCAGGGGGAACACACTCCCAGGCCAAGACAGAACGACATGAACACGTCTGTTCCTGCCCCCTATACCGGCAGAGAGCTCGGGGGAGCCAGAGTCTCTCAGGCAGGTGCTGGGCTGGCCGCCTGTGTGGGAAGGGGCAGAGCCGACCTAGGGGCAAGTTGGGCCTCTTGCTCTCCCTGCTGCCCTGAGGCTGCTGGGCCAAAGACGTCTTGGGCATCCAGCCCTTTGCTGGTCCCTTCCCTCTGACGAGGCCCTCTGAGCTCCAGCACCTTGCAGTGTGGAGACAGCACCTGCCAGCAATCTCCTCTCCAAGGAGGCCTCAACCGAGGCCTAGGCCCAGGGGAAAAGCACCAGCGGGGATGAGCCTGGGGAGGCGCCCGGGCATGTCTGGACCCAGTCCCCGCAGCCTGCCCCTTGGTGGGGCAGTACCCCTGGAGGCCAGGAAGGTCTGGGCAAGTCTGACCAGGGGCAGGGGACCTGCTGGGTCCTGCCCCTGGCCTGTGGGGCCTCTGAGCACAACCGGCCCTCTCCCACTGGAAGACCTCCCCGGCTGCCTCCAAAGGCCGTTTTGCACGCACTCCCGCCCACTGTTCCCACCAAGTGCGCACAATGCTCCCAAGCCCGGGAGAAAAGCGCTTCGGGGTGGTGCTCTTTCCGGGTCCTTGCCCGTGAGCCTGGGGGCCAGGCACGGGGAACACACTCCCTGGCCAAGGCAGAACCACATGCCCACGTCTGTTCCTGTCCCCTGCACCGGCAGAGAGCTTGGGGGAGCCAGAGTCTGGCAGGCAGCTGCTGGGTTGGCCGCCTGTGTGGGAAGGGGCAGAGCCGACCTAGGGGCAAGTTGGGCCTCTTGCTCTCCCTGCTGCCCTGAGGCTGCTGGGCCAAAGACATCTTGGGCATCCAGCCCTTTGCTGGTCCCTTCCCTCTGACGAGGCCCTCTGAGCTCCAGCACCTTGCAGTGTGGAGACAGCCCCTGCCAGCAACCTCCTCTCCAAGGAGGCCTCAACCGAGGCCTAGGCCCAGGGGAAAGGCACCAGCGGGGATGAGCCAGGGGAGGCGCCCGAGCATGTCTGGACCCAGTCCCCGCAGCCTGCCCCTTGGTGGGGCAGTACCCCCGGAGGCCAGGAAGGTCTGGGCAAGGCTGGTCAGGGGCAGGGGCCCTGCTGCGTCCTGCCCCTGGCCTGTGGGGCCTCTGAGCAAAACCGGCCCTCTCCCACTGGAAGACCTCCCCGGCTGCCTCCAAAGGCCGGTTTGCAAGCGCTCCCGCCCACTGTTCCCAGCAGGCGTGCACAATGCTCCCAAGCCCGGGAGAAAAGCGCTTCAGGGTGGTGCTCTCTCCGGGCCCTTGCCCCTGAGCCTCGGGTAAAGGCACGGTGTCCACATTCCCAGGCCAAGTCAGAACCACATGCACACGTCTGTTCCTGCCCCCTGCACCGGCAGAGAGCTCGGGGGAGCCAGAGTCTGTCAGGCAGCTGCTGGGCTGGCCGCCTGTGTGGGAAGTGGCAGAGCCGACCTAGGGGCAAGTTGGGCCTCTTGCCCTCCCTGCTGCCCTGAGGCTGCTTGGCCAAAGAGGTCTTGGGCATCCAATCCCTTGCTGGTCCCTTCCCTCTGACGAGGCCCTCTGAGCTCCAGCACCTTGCAGTGTGGAGACAGCCCCTGCCAGGAACCTCCTCTCCAAGGAGGCCTAAACCGAGGCCTAGGCACAGGGGAAAGGCACCAGCGGGGATGAGCCTGGGGAGGCGCCCGGGCATGTCTGGACCCAGTCCCCGCAGCCTGCCCCTTGGTGGGGCAGTACCCCCGGAGGCGAGGAAGGTCTGGGAAAGGCTGGCCAGGGGCAGGGGACCTGCTGGGTCCTGCCCCTGGCCTGTGGGGCCTCTGAGCACAACCGGCCCTCTCCCACTGGAAGACGTCCCCGGCTGCCTCCAAAGGCCGGTTTGCAAGCACTCCCGCCCACTGTTCCAACCAAGGGCGCACAACTCTCCCAAGCCCGGGAGAAAATCGCCTCGGGGTGGTGCTCTCTCCGGGCCCTTTCCCCTGAGCCTGGGGGCCAGGCAGGGTGTCCACACTCCCAGGCCAAGGCAGAACGACATGCACACGTCTGTTCCTGCCCCATGCACCGGCAGAGAGCTCGGGGGAGCCAAAGTCTGTCAGGCAGCTGCTGGGCTGGCCGCCTGTGTGGGAAGGGGCAGAGCCGACCTAGGGGCAAGTTGGGCCTCTTTCTCTCCCTGCTGCCCTGAGGCTGCTGGGTCAAAGAGGTCTTGGGCATCCAGCCCTTTGCTGGTCCCTTCCCTCTGACGAGGCCCTCTGAGCTCCAGCACCTTGCAGTGTGGAGACAGCCCCTGCCAGCAACCTCCTCTCCAAAGAGGCCTCAACCGAGGCCTACGCCCAGGGGAAAAGCACCAGCGGGGATGATCCTGGGGAGGCGCACGGACATGTCTGGACCCAGTCCCCGCAGCCTGCCCCTTGGTGGGGCAGTACCCCCAGAGGCCAGGAAGGTCTGGGCAAGGCTGGCCAGGGGCAGGGGCCCTGCTGGGTCCTGCCCCTGGCCTGTGAGGCCTCTGAGCACAACCGGCCCTCTCCCACTGGAAGACCTCCCCAGCTGCCTCCAAAGTCCTGTTTGCAAACACTCCCGCCCGCTGTTCACGCCAGGCTCGCACAATGCTCCCAAGCCCGGGAGAAAAGCGCTTCGGGGTGGTGCTCTCTCCGGGCCCTTGCCCCTGAGCCTGGGGGCCAGGCAGTGGGTCCACACTCCCAGACCAAGGCAGAACCACATGCACACGTCTGTTCCTGACCCCTGCACCGGCAGAGAGCTCTGGGGAGCCAGAGTCTGTCAGGCAGGTGCTGGGCTGGCCGCCTGTGTGGGAAGGGTTAGAGCCGACCTAGGGGCAAGTTGGGCCTCTTCCTCTCCCTGCTGCCCTGAGGCTGCTGGGCCAAAGAGGTCTTGGGCATCCAGCCCCTTGCTGGTCCCTTCCCTCTGACGAGGCCCTCTGAGCTCCAGCACCTTGCAGTGTGGAGACAGCCCCTGCCAGCAACCTCCTCTCCAATGAGGCCTCAACCGAGGCCTAGGCCTAGGGGAAAGACACCAGCGGGGATGAGCCTGGGGAGGCGCCCGGGCATGTCTGGACCCAGTCCCCGCAGCCTGCCCCTTGGTGGGGCAGTACCCCCGGAGGCCATGAAGGTCTGTGCAAGGCTGCCAGGGGCAGGGACAGTGCTGGGTCCTGCCCCTGGCCTGTTGGACGTCTGAGCACAACCGGCACTCTCGCGCTGGAAGACCTCCCCGTCTGCCTCCAAAGGCCGGTTTGCAAGCACTCCCGCCCGCTGTTCCCGCCAGGCACGCACAATGCTCCCAAGCCCGGGAGAAAAGCGCTTCGGGGTGGTGCTCTCTCCGGGCCCTTGCCCCTAAGCCTGCGGTCCAGGCAGGGGGAACACACTCCCAGGCCAAGACAGAACGACATGAACACGTCTGTTCCTGCCCCCTACACCGGCAGAGAGCTCGGGGGAACCAGAGTCTCTCAGGCAGGTGCTGGGCTGGCCGCCTGTGTGGGAAGGGGCAGAGCCGACCTAGGGGCAAGTTGGGCCTCTTGCTCTCCCTGCTGCCCTGAGGCTGCTGGGCCAAAGACGTCTTGGGCATCCAGCCCTTTGCTGGTCCCTTCCCTCGGACGAGGCCCTCTGAGCTCCAGCACCTTGCAGTGTGGAGACAGCACCTGGCAGCAATCTCCTCTCCAAGGAGGCCTCAACCGAGGCCTAGGCCCAGGGGAAAAGCACCAGCGGGGATGAGCCTGGGGAGGCGCCCGGGCATGTCTGGACCCAGTCCCCGCAGCCTGCCCCTTGGTGGGGCAGTACCCCTGGAGGCCAGGAAGGTCTGGGCAAGTCTGACCAGGGGCAGGGGACCTGCTGGGTCCTGCCCCTGGCCTGTGGGGCCTCTGAGCACAACCGGCCCTCTCCCACTGGAAGACCTCCCCGGCTGCCTCCAAAGGCCGTTTTGCACGCACTCCCGCCCACTGTTCCCACCAAGTGCGCACAATGCTCCCAAGCCCGGGAGAAAAGCGCTTCGGGGTGGTGCTCTTTCCGGGTCCTTGCCCCTGAGCCTGGGGGCCAGGCAGGGGGAACACACTCCCAGGCCAAGGCAGAACCACATGCACACGTCTGTTCCTGACCCCTGCACCGGCAGAGAGCTCGGGGGAGCCAGAGTCTGTCAGGCAGCTGCTGGGCTGGCCGCCTTTGTGGGAAGGGGCAGAGCCGACCTAGGGGCAAGTTGGGCCTCTTGCTCTCCCTGCTGCCCTGAGGCTGCTGGGCCAAAGAGGTCTTGGACATCCAGCCCTTTGCTTGTCCCTTCCCTCTGACGAGGCCCTCTGAGCTCCAGCACCTTGCAGTGTGGAGACAGCCCCTGCCAGCAACCTCCTCTCCAAGGAGGCCTCAACCGAGACCTAGGACCAGGGGAAAGGCACCAGCGGGGATGAGCCTGGGGAGGCGCCCGGGCATGTCTGGACCCAGGCCCCGCAGCCTGCCCCTGGGTGGGGCAGTACCCCCGGAGGCCAGGAAGGTCTGGGAAAGGCTGGCCAGGGGCAGGGGACCTACTGGGTCCTGCCCCTGGCCTGTGGGGCCTCTGAGCACAACCGGCCCTCTCCCACTGGAAGACCTCCCCGGCTGACTCCAAAGTCCTGTTTGCCAACACTCCCACCCGCTGTTCACGCCAGACTTGGACAATGCTCCCAAGCCCGGGAGAAAAGCGCTTCGGGGTGGTGCTCTCTCCGGGCCCTTGCCCCTGAGCCTGGGGGCAAGGCATGGGGAACACACTCCCAGGCCAAGGCAGAACCACATGCCCACGTCTGTTCCTGTCCCCTGCACCGGCAGAGAGCTTGGGGGAGCCAGAGTCTGTCAGGCAGCTGCTGGGTTGGCCGCCTGTGTGGGAAGGGGCAGAGCCACCCTAGGGGCAAGTTGGCCTCTTGCTCTCCCTGCTGCCCTGAGGCTGCTGGGCCAAAGACGTCTTGGGCATCCAGCCCCTTACTGGTCCCTTCCCTCTGACGAGGCCCTCTGAGCTCCAGCACCATGCAGTGTGGAGACAGCCCCTGCCAGCAACCTCCTCTCCAAGGAGGCCTCAACCGAGGCCTAGGCCCAGGGGAAAGGCACCAGCGGGGATGAGCCAGGGGAGGCGCCCGAGCATGTCTGGACCCAGTCCCCGCAGCCTGCCCCTTGGTGGGGCAGTACCCCCGGAGGCCAGGAAGGTCTGGGTAAGGCTGGCCAGGGGCAGGGGCCCTGCTGGGTCCTGCCCCTGGCCTGTGGGGCCTCTGAGCACAACCGGCCCTCTCCCACTGGAAGACCTCCCCGGCTGCCTCCAAAGGCCGGTTTGCAAGCGCTCCCGGCCACTGTTACCAGCAGGCGGGCACAATGCGCCTAAGCCCGGAAGAAAAGCGCTTCAGGGTGGTGCTCTCTCTGGGCCCTTGCCCCTGAGCCTGGGGGCCAGGCAGGGTGTCCACACTCCCAGGCCAAGGCAGAACCACATGCACACGTCTGATCTGCCCCCTGCACCGGCAGAGAGCTCGGGGGAGCCAGAGTCTGTCAGGCAGCTGCTGGAATGGCCGCCTGTGTGGGAAGTGGCAGAGCCGACCTAGGGGCAAGTTGGGCCTCTTGCTCTCCCTGCTGCCCTGAGGCTGCTGGGCCATAGAGGTCTTGGGCATCCAGCCCCTTGCTGGTCCCTTCCCTCTGACGAGGCCCTCTGAGCTCCAGCACCTTGCAGTGTGGAGACAGCCCCTGCCAGCAACCTCCTCTCCAAGGAGGCCTCAACCGAGGCCTAGGCCCAGGGGAAAGGCACCAGCGGGGATGAGCCTGGGGAGGCGCCCGGGCATGTCTGGACCCAGTCTCCGCAGCCTGCCCCTTGGTGGGGCAGTACCCCCGGAGGCCAGGAAGATCTGGGCAAGGCTGGCCAGGGGCAGGGGCCCTGCTGGGTCCTCCCCATGGCCTGTGGGGCCTCTGAGCACAACCGGCCCTCTCCCACTGGAAGACCTCCCCGGCTGCCTCCAAAGGCCGGTTTGCAAGCACTCCCGCCCACTGTTCCCGCCAGGCGCGCACAATGCTCCCAAGCCCGGGAGAAAAGCGCTTCGGGGTGGTGCTCTCTCCGGGCCCTTGTCCCTGAGCCTGTGGGCAAGGCAGGGGGAACACACTCCCAGACCAAGGCAGAAACACATGCACACGTCTGTTCCTGTCCCCTGCACCGGCAGAGAGCTCGGGGGAGCCAGAGTCTCTCAGGCAGGTGCTGGGCTGGCCGCCTGTGTGGGAAGGGGCAGAGCCGACCTAGGGGCAAGTTGGGCCTCTTGCTCTCCCTGCTGCCCTGAGGCTGCAGGGCCAAAGACGTCTTGGGCATCCAGCCCCTTACTGGTCCCTTCCCTCTGACGAGGCCCTCTGAGCTCCAGCACCTTGCAGTGTGGAGACAGCCCCTGCCAGCAATCTCCTCTCCAAGGAGGCCTCAACCGAGGCCTAGGCCCAGGGGAAAGGCACCAGCGGGGTTGAGCCAGGGGAGGCGCCCGGTCATGTCTGGACCCTGTCCCCGCAGCCTGCCCCTTGGTGGGGCAGTACCCCCGGAGGCCAGGAAGGTCTGGGCAAGGCTGGCAAGGGGCAGGGGCTCTGCTGGGTCCTGCCCCTGGCCTGTGGGGCCTCTGAGCACAACCGGCCCTCTCCCACTGGAAGACCTCCCCGGCTGCCTCCAAAGGCCGGTTTGGAAGCACTCCCGCCCACTGTTCCCGCCAGGCGCGCACAATGCTCCCAAGCCCGGGAGAAAAGCGCTTCGGGGTGGTGGTCTCTCCGGGCCCTTGCCCCTGAGCCTGGGGGCCAGGCAGGGGATCCACAGTCCCAGGCCAAGGCACAACAACATGCACACGTCTGTTCCTGCCCCCTCCACCGGCAGAGAGCTGGGGGGAGCCAGAGTCTGTCAGGCAGCTGCTGGGCTGGCCGCCTGTGTGGGAAGGGGCAGAGCCGACCTAGGGGCAAGTTGGGCCTCTTGCTCTCCCTGCTGCCCTGAGGCTGCTGGGCCAAAGAGGTCTTGAGCATCCAGCCCCTTGCTGGTCCCTTCCCTCTGACGAGGCCCTCTGAGCTCCAGCACCTTGCAGTGTTGAGACAGACCCTGCCAGCAACCTCCTCTCCAAGGAGGCCTCAACCGAGGCCTAGGCCCAGGGGAAAGGCACCAGCGGGGATGAGCCAGTGGAGGGGCCCGGGCATGTCTGGACCCAGTCCCCGCAGCCTGCCCCTTGGTGGGGCAGTACCCCCGGAGGCCAGGAAGGTCTGGGCAAGGCTGGCCAGGGGCAGGGGCCCTGCTGGGTCCTGCCCCTGGCCTGTGGGGCCTCTGAGCACAACCGGCCCTCTCCCACTGGAAGACCTCCCCGGCTGCCTTCAAAGGCGGGTTTGCCAACACTCCCGCCCGCTGTTCCCGCCAGGCACGCACAACGCTCCCAAGGCCAGGAGAAAAGCGCTTCGGGGTGTTGCTCTCTCCGGGCCCTTGCCCCAGAGCCTGGGGTACAGGCAGTGGGTCCACACTCCCAGACCAAGGCAGAACCACATGCACACGTCTGTTCCTGACCCCTGAACCGGCAGAGAGCTCGGGGGAGCCAGAGTCTATCAGGCAGCTGCTGGGTTGGCTGCCTGTGTGGGAAGGGGCAGAGCCGACCTAGGGGCAAGTTGGGCCTCTTGCTCTCCCTGCTGCCCTGAGGCTGCTGGGCCAAAGAGGTCTTGGGCATCCAGCCCCTTGCTGGTCCCTTCCCGCTGACGAGGCCCTCTGAGCTCCAGCACCTTGCAGTGTGGAGACAGCCCCTGCCAGCAACCTCCTCTCCAAGGAGGCATCAACCGAGGCCTATGCCCAGGGGAAAGGCACCAGCGGGGATGAGCCTGGGGAGTCGCCCAGGCATGTCTGAACCCAGTCCCCGCAGCCTGCCCCTTGGTGGGGCAGTACCCCCGGAGGCCAGAAAGGTCTGGGCAAGGCTGGCCAGGGGCAGGGGCCCTGCTGGGTCCTGCCCCTGGCCTGTGGGGCCTCTGAGCACAACCGGCCCTCTCCCACTGGAAGACCTCCCCGGCTGCCTCCAAAGGCCGGTTTGGAAGCACTCCCGCCCACTGTTCCCGCCAGGCGCGCACAATGCTCCCAAGCCCGGGAGAAAAGCGCTTCGGGGTGGTGGTCTCTCCGGGCCCTTGCCCCTGAGCCTGGGGGCCAGGCAGGGGATCCACAGTCCCAGGCCAAGGCACAACAACATGCACACGTCTGTTCCTGCCCCCTCCACCGGCAGAGAGCTGGGGGGAGCCAGAGTCTGTCAGGCAGCTGCTGGGCTGGCCGCCTGTGTGGGAAGGGGCAGAGCCGACCTAGGGGCAAGTTGGGCCTCTTGCTCTCCCTGCTGCCCTGAGGCTGCTGGGCCAAAGAGGTCTTGAGCATCCAGCCCCTTGCTGGTCCCTTCCCTCTGACGAGGCCCTCTGAGCTCCAGCACCTTGCAGTGTTGAGACAGACCCTGCCAGCAACCTCCTCTCCAAGGAGGCCTCAACCGAGGCCTAGGCCCAGGGGAAAGGCACCAGCGGGGATGAGCCAGTGGAGGCGCCCGGGCATGTCTGGACCCAGTCCCCGCAGCCTGCCCCTTGGTGGGGCAGTACCCCCGGAGGCCAGGAAGGTCTGGGCAAGGCTGGCCAGGGGCAGGGTCCCTGCTGGGTCCTGCCCCTGGCCTGTGGGGCCTCTGAGCACAACCGGCCCTCTCCCACTGGAAGACCTCCCCGGCTGCCTTCAAAGGCGGGTTTGCCAACACTCCCGCCCGCTGTTCCCGCCAGGCACGCACAACGCTCCCAAGGCCAGGAGAAAAGCGCTTCGGGGTGTTGCTCTCTCCGGGCCCTTGCCCCAGAGCCTGGGGTCCAGGCAGTGGGTCCACACTCCCAGACCAAGGCAGAACCACATGCACACGTCTGTTCCTGACCCCTGAACCGGCAGAGAGTTCGGGGGAGCCAGAGTCTATCAGGCAGCTGCTGGGTTGGCTGCCTGTGTGGGAAGGGGCAGAGCCGACCTAGGGGCAAGTTGGGCCTCTTGCTCTCCCTGCTGCCCTGAGGCTGCTGGGCCAAAGAGGTCTTGGGCATCCAGCCCCTTGCTGGTCCCTTCCCGCTGACGAGGCCCTCTGAGCTCCAGCACCTTGCAGTGTGGAGACAGCCCCTGCCAGCAACCTCCTCTCCAAGGAGGCCTCAACCGAGGCCTAGGCCCAGGGGAAAGGCTCCAGCGGGGATGAGCCTGGGGAGGCGCCCGGGGATGTCTGGACCCAGTCCCCGCAGCCTGCCCCTTGGTGGGGCAGTACCCCCGGAGGCCAGGAAGGTCTGGGCAAGGCTGGCCAGGGTCAGGGGCCCTACTGGGTCCTGCCCCTGGCCTGTGGGGCCTCTGAGCACAACCGCCCCTCTCCCACTGGAAGACCTCCCCGGCTGCCTCCAAAGTCCTGTTTGCTAACACTCCCGCCCGCTGTTCACGCCAGGCTCGCACAAAGCTCCCAAGCCCGGGAGAAAAGCGCATTGGGGTGGTTCTCTCTCCGGGCCCTTGCCCCTGAGCCTGGGGGCAAGGCACGGGGAACACACTCCCTGGCCAAGGCAGAACCACATGCCCACGTCTGTTCCTGTCCCCTGCACCGGCAGAGAGCTTGGGGGAGCCAGAGTCTGACAGGCAGCTGCTGGGTTGGCCGCCTGTGTGGGAAGGGGCAGAGCCGACCTAGGGGCAAGTTGGGCCTCTTGCTCTCCCTGCTGCCCTGAGGCTGCTGGGCCAAAGACGTCTTGGGCATCCAGCCCCTTACTGGTCCCTTCCCTCTGACGAGGCCCTCTGAGCTCCAGCACCTTGCAGTGTGGAGACAGCCCCTGCCAGCAACCTCCTCTCCAATGAGGCCTCAACCGAGGCCTAGGCCCAGGGGAAAGGCACCAGCGGGGATGAGCCAGGGGAGGCGCCCGAGCATGTCTGGACCCAGTCCCCGCAGCCTGCCCCTTGGTGGGGCAGTACCCCCGGAGGCCAGGAAGGTCTGGGCAAGGCTGGCCAGGGGCAGGGGCCCTGCTGCGTCCTGCCCCTGGCCTGTGGGGCCTCTGAGCACAACCGGCCCTCTCCCACTGGAAGACCTCCCCGGCTGCCTCCAAAGGCCGGTTTGCAAGCGCTCCCGCCCACTGTTCCAAGCAGGCGTGCACAATGCTCCCAAGCCCGGGAGAAAAGCGCTTCAGGGTGGTGCTCTCTCCGGGCCCTTGCCCCTGAGCCTGGGGTCAAGGCACGGTGTCCACACTCCCAGGCCAAGTCAGAACCACATGCACACGTCTGTTCCTGCCCCCTGCACCGGCAGAGAGCTCGGGGGAGCCAGAGTCTGTCAGGCAGCTGCTGGGCTGGCCGCCTGTGTGGGAAGTGGCAGAGCCGACCTAGGGGCAAGTTGGGCCTCTTGCCCTCCCTGCTGCCCTGAGGCTGCTGGGCCAAAGAGGTCTTGGGCATCCAACCCCTTGCTGGTCCCTTCCCTCTGACGAGGCCCTCTGAGCTCCAGCACCTTGCAGTGTGGAGACAGCCCCTGCCAGCAACCTCCTCTCCAAGGAGGCCTCAACCGAGGCCTAGGCACAGGGGAAAGGCACCAGCGGGGATGAGCCTGGGGAGGCGCCCGGGCATGTATGGACCCAGTCCCCGCAGCCTGCCCCTTGGTGGGGCAGTACCCCCGGAGGCGAGGAAGGTCTGGGAAAGGCTGGCCAGGGGCAGGGGACCTGCTGGGTCCTGCCCCTGGCCTGTGGGGCCTCTGAGCACAACCGGCCCTCTCCCACTGGAAGACGTCCCCGGCTGCCTCCAAAGGCCGGTTTGCAAGCACTCCCGCCCACTGTTCCAACCAAGGGCGCACAACGCTCCCAAGCCCGGGAGAAAATCGCCTCGGGGTGGTGCTCTCTCCGGGCCCTTTCCCTTGAGCCTGTGGGCCAGGCAGGGTGTCCACACTCCCAGGCCAAGGCAGAACCACATGCACACGTCTGTTCCTGCCCCATGCACCGGCAGAGAGCTCGGGGGAGCCAAAGTCTGTCAGGCAGCTGCTGGGCTGGCCGCCTGTGTGGGAAGGGGCAGAGCCGACCTAGGGGCAAGTTGGGCCTCTTGCTCTCCCTGATGCCCTGAGGCTGCTGGGTCAAAAAGATCTTGGGCATCCAGCCCCTTGCTTGTCCCTTCCCTCTGACGAGGCCCTCTGAGCTCCAGCACCTTGCAGTGTGGAGACAGCCCCTGCCAGCAACCTCCTCTCCAAGGAGGCCTCAACCGAGGCCTAGGCCCAGGGGAAAGGCACCAGCGGGGATGAGCCTGGGGAGGCGCCCGGGCATGTCTGGACCCAGTCCACGCAGCCTGCCCCTTGGTGGGGCAGTACCCCCGGAAGCCAGGAAGGTCTGGGCAAGGCTGGCCACGGGCAGGGGCCCTGCTGGGTCCTGCCCCTGGCCTGTGGGGCCTCTGAGCACAACCGGCCCTCTCCCACTGGAAGACTTCCCCGGCTGCCTCCAAAGGCCGGTTTGCCAACACTCCCGCCCGCTGTTCCCGCCAGGCACGCACAATTCTCCCAAGCCCGGGAGAAAAGCGCTTCGGGGTGGTGCTCTCTCCGGGCCCTTGCCCCTGAGCGTGGGGGCGAAGCAGTGGGTCCACACTCCCAGACCAACGCAGAACCACATGCACACGTCTGTTCCTGACCCCTGCACCGGCAGAGAGCTCGGGGGAGCCAGAGTCTGTCAGGCAGCTGCTGGGCTGGCCGCCTGTGTGGGAAGGGGCAGAGCCGACCTAGCGGCAAGTTGGGCCTCTTCCTCTCCCTGCTGCCCTGAGGCTGCTGGGCCAAAGAGGTCTTGGGCATCCAGCCCCTTGCTGGTCCCTTCCCTCTGACGAGGCCCTCTGAGCTCCAGCACCTTGCAGTGTGGAGACAGCCCCTGCCAGCAACCTCCTCTCCAAGGAGGCCTCAACCGAGGCCTAGGCCCAGGGGAAAGGCACCAGCGGGGATGAGCCTGGGGAGGCGCCCGGCCATGTCTGGACCCAGTCCCCGCAGCCTGCCCCTTGGTGGGGCAGTACCCCCGGAGGCCAGGAGGGTCTGGGCAAGGCTGCCAGGGGCGGGGACACTGCTGGGTCCTGCCCCTGGCCTGTGGGGCGTCTGAGCACAACCGGCACTCTCCCGCTGGAAGACCTCCCCGGCTGCCTCCAAAGGCCGGTTTGCAAGCACTCCCGCCCGCTGTTCCCGCCAGGCACGCACAATGCTCCCAAGCCCGGGAGAAAAGCGCTTCGGGGTGGTGCTCTCTCCGGGCCCTTGCCCCTGAGCCTGGGGGACAGGCAGGGGGAACACACTCCCAGGCCAAGGCAGAACGACATGCACACGTCTGTTCCTGCCCCCTACACCGGCAGAGAGTTCGGGGGAGCCAGAGACTGCCAGGCTGCTGCTGGGCTGGCTGCCTGTGTGGGACGGGGTAGAGCCGACCTAGGGGCAAGTTGGGCCTCTTGCTCTCCCTGCTGCCCTGAGGCTGCTGGGTCAAAGAGGTCTTGGGCATCCAGCCCTTTGCTGGTCCTTTCCCTCTGACGAGGCCCTCTGAGCTCCAGCACCTTGCAGTGTGCAGACAGCCCCTGCCGGCAACCTCCTCTCCAAGGAGGCCTCAACCGAGGCCTAGGCCCAGGGGAAAGGCACCAGCGGGGATGAGCCTGGGGAGGCGCCCGGGCATGTCTGGACCCAGGCCCCGCAGCCTGCCCCTTGGTGGGGTAGTACCCCCGGAGGCCAGGAAGGTCTGGGCAAGGCTGCCAGAGGCAGGGACACTGCTGGGTCCTGCCCCTGGCCTGTGGGGCCTCTGAGAACAACTGGCACTCTCCCGCTGGAAGACCTCCCCGGCTGCCTCCAAAGGCTGGTTTGCAAGCACTCAATCCCGCTGTTCACGCCAGCTGCGCACAATGCTTCCAAGCCCGGGAGAAAAGCATTTTGGGGTGGTGCTCACTCCGGGCTTTGGAAGACCTCCCCGGCTGCCTCCAAGGCCGGTTTGCAAGCACTTCTGCCTGCTGTTCCCGCCACCCGCGCACAATGCTCCCAAGCCCGGGAGAAAAGCGTTTCGGGGTGGTGTTCTCTCTGGGCCCAAGAAAGACCTCCCGGGCTGCCCCCAAATGCCGGTTTGCAAGCACTCCCACTCGCTGTTCCCGCCATCCGTGCAAATGCTCCAAGCCCAGGAGAAAAGCCCTTCAGGGTGGTGCTCTCTCCCGGCCCTTGGAAGACCTCCCCGGCTGCCTCCAAAGGCTGGATTTCAAGTACTCCCTCCCGCTGTCCCGCCAGCCGCACACAATGCTCCCAATCACGGGAGAAAAGCGCTTCGGGGTGGTGCTCTCTACGGGCCCTTGGAAGACCTCCCCGTTTGTCTCCAAAGGCCGGTTTGCAAGCACTCATGCCCGCTGTTCCCGCCAGCCGCGCACAATGCTCCCAAGCCTAGGAGAAAAGCGCTTCGGGGTGGTGCTCTCTCCCGGCCCTTGGAAGACCTCCCCGGCTGCCTCCAAAGGCCGGTTTTCAAGCACTCCTGCCTGCTGTTCCCGCCACCCGCGCACAATGCTCCCAAGCCCGGGAGAAAAGCGCTTCGGGGTGGTGCTCTCTACAGGCCCTTGGAAGACCTCCCCGGCTGCCTCCAAAGGCCGGTTTGCAAGGACTCCTTCCTGCTGTTCCCCCCAGCCACGCACAATGCTCCCAAGCCCGGGAGAGAAGCATTTTGGGGTGGTGCTCACACCGGGCCCTGGAAGACCTCCCCGGCTGCCTCCAAAGGACGGTTTTCAAGCACTCCTGCCTGCTGTTCCCGCCACCCGCGCAGAATGCTCCCAAGCGCGGGAGAAAAGCGCTTCAGGGTGGTGCTCTCTACAGGCCCTTGGAAGACCTCCCCGGCTGCCTCCAAAGGCCGGTTTGCAAGGACTCCTTCCTGCTGTTCCCGCCAGCCACGCACAATGCTCCCAAGCCCGGGAGAAAAGCATTTTGGGGTGGTGCTCACTCCGGGCCCTTGGAAGACCTCCCCGGCTGCCTCCAATGGCCAGTTTGCAAGCACTCATGTCCGCTGTTCCCACCAGCCGCGCACAATGCTCCCAAGCCCGGGAGAAAAGCTTTTTGGGGTGGTGCTCACACCGGGCCCTGGAAGACCTCCCCGGCTGCCTCCAAAGGACGGTTTTCAAGCACTCCTGCCTGCTGTTCCCGCCACCTGCGCACAATGCTCCCAAGCCCGGGAGAAAAGTGCTTCGGGGTGGTGCTCTCTACAGGCCCTTGGAAGACCTCCCCGGCTGCCTCCAAAGGCCGGTTTGCAAGCACTCATGCCCGTTGTTCCCACCAGCCGCGCACAATGCTCCCAAGCCCGGGAGAAAAGCATTTTGGGGTGGTGCTCACTCCGGGCCCTTGGAAGACCTCCCCGGCTGCCTCCAAAGGCCAGTTTGCAAGCAGTCCTGCCTGCTGTTCCCGCCAGCCGCGCACAATGCTCCCAAGCCCGGGAGAAAAGCGCTTTGGGGTGGTGCTCTCTCCGGGCCCTTGGAAGACGTCCCCGGCTGCCTCCAAAGGCCGGTTTGCAAGCACTCATGCCCGTTGTTCCCGCCACCTGCGCACAATGCTCCCAAGCCCGGGAGAAAAGCATTTTGGGGTGGTGCTCACTCCGGGCCCTTGGAAGACCTCCCCGGCTGCCTCCAAAGGCCAGTTTGCAAGCAGTCCTGCCTGCTGTTCCCGCCAGCCGCGCACAATGTTCCCAAGCCCGGGAGAAAAGCGCTTCGGGGTGGTGCTCTCTCCGGGCCCTGGAAGACCTCCCCGGCTGCCTCCAAAGGCCGGTTTGTAAGTACTCATTCCCGCTGCTTCCGCCAGCCACGCACAATGCTCCCAAGCCCGGGAGAAAAGCATTTTGGGGTGGTGCTCTCTCCGGGCCCTTGGAAGACCTCCCGGGCTGCCTCCAAAGGCCAGTTTGCAAGCATTCATGTCCGTTGTTCCCGACAGCCTCGCACAATGCTCCCAAGCCCGAGAGAAAAGCATTTTGGGGTGGTGATCAGTCCGGCCCTTGGAAGACCTCCCCGGCTGCCTGCAAAGGACAGTTTGCAAGCACTCATGCCCGCTGTTCCCGCCAGCCGCGCACAATGCTCCCAAGACCGTGAGAAAAGCGCTTCGGGGTGGTGTTCTCTCAGGGACCATGGAGGACCTCCCCGGCTGCCCCCAAAGGCCGGTTTGCAAGCATTCCCACTCGCTGTTCCCGCCAGGCACACACAATGTTCCAAAACCCCGGAGAAAAGCGCTTCGGGGTGGTGGTCTCTCCGGGCCCGTGCCCCTGAGCCTGGGGGCCAGGCAGGGGATCCACAGTCCCAGGCCAAGGCAGAACCACATGCACACGTCTGTTCCTGCCCCCTCCACCGGCAGAGAGCTGGGGGGAGCCAGAGTCTGTCAGGCAGCTGCTGGGCTGGCCGCCTGTGTGGGAAGGGGCAGAGCCGACCTAGGGGCAAGTTGGGCCTCTTGCTCTCCCTGCTGCCCTGAGGCTGCTGGGCCAATGAGGTCTTGGGCATCCAGCCCCTTGCTGGTCCCTTCCCTCTGACGAGGCCCTCTGAGCTCCAGCACCTTGCAGTGTGGAGACAGCCCCTGCCAGCAACCTCCTCTCCAAAGAGGCCTCAACCGAGGCCTACGCCCAGGGGAAAAGCACCAGCGGGGATGATCCTGGGGAGGCGCACGGACATGTCTGGACCCAGTCCCCGCAGCCTGCCCCTTGGTGGGGCAGTACCCCCGGAGGCCAGGAAGGTCTGGGCAAGGCTGGCCAGGGGCAGGGGCCCTGCTGGGTCCTGCCCCTGGCCTGTGAGGCCTCTGAGCACAACCGGCCCTCTCCCACTGGAAGACCTCCCCAGCTGCCTCCAAAGTCCTGTTTGCAAACACTCCCGCCCGCTGTTCACGCCAGGCTCGCACAATGCTCCCAAGCCCGGGAGAAAAGCGCTTCGGGGTGGTGCTCTCTCCGGGCCCTTGCACCTGAGCCTGGGGGCCAGGCAGTGGGTCCACACTCCCAGACCAAGGCAGAACCACATGCACACGTCTGTTCCTGACCCCTGCACCGGCAGAGAGCTCTGGGGAGCCAGAGTCTGTCAGGCAGGTGCTGGGCTGGCCGCCTGTGTGGGAAGGGTTAGAGCCGACCTAGGGGCAAGTTGGGCCTCTTCCTCTACCTGCTGCCCTGAGGCTGCTGGGCCAAAGAGGTCTTGGGCATCCTGCCCCTTGCTGGTCCCTTCCCTCTGACGAGGCCCTCTGAGCTCCAGCACCTTGCAGTGTGGAGACAGCCCCTGCCAGCAACCTCCTCTCCAATGAGGCCTCAACCGAGGCCTAGGCCTAGGGGAAAGACACCAGCGGGGATGAGCCTGGGGAGGCGCCCGGGCATGTCTGGACCCAGTCCCCGCAGCCTGCCCCTTGGTGGGGCAGTACCCCCGGAGGCCATGAAGGTCTGTGCAAGGCTGCCAGGGGCAGGGACAGTGCTGGGTCCTGCCCCTGGCCTGTTGGACGTCTGAGCACAACCGGCACTCTCGCGCTGGAAGACCTCCCCGTCTGCCTCCAAAGGCCGGTTTGCAAGCACTCCCGCCCGCTGTTCCCGCAAGGCACGCACAATGCTCCCAAGCCCGGGAGAAAAGCGCTTCGGGGTGGTGCTCTCTCCGGGCCCTTGCCCCTAAGCCTGCGGGCCAGGCAGGGGGAACACACTCCCAGGCCAAGACAGAACGACATGAACACGTCTGTTCCTGTCCCCTACACCGGCAGAGAGCTCGGGGGAGCCAGAGTCTCTCAGGCAGGTGCTGGGCTGGCCGCCTGTGTGGGAAGGGGCAGAGCCGACCTAGGGGCAAGTTGGGCCTCTTGCTCTCCCTGCTGCCCTGAGGCTGCTGGGCCAAAGACGTCTTGGGCATCCAGCCCTTTGCTGGTCCCTTCCCTCGGACGAGGCCCTCTGAGCTCCAGCACCTTGCAGTGTGGAGACAGCACCTGCCAGCAATCTCCTCTCCAAGGAGGCCTCAACCGAGGCCTAGGCCCAGGGGAAAAGCACCAGCGGGGATGAGCCTGGGGAGGCGCCCGGGCATGTCTGGACCCAGTCCCCGCAGCCTGCCCCTTGGTGGGGCAGTACCCCTGGAGGCCAGGAAGGTCTGGGCAAGTCTGACCAGGGGCAGGGGACCTGCTGGGTCCTGCCCCTGGCCTGTGGGGCCTCTGAGCACAACCGGCCCTCTCCCACTGGAAGACCTCCCCGGCTGACTCCAAAGGCCGTTTTGCACGCACTCCCGCCCACTGTTCCCACCACGTGCGCACAATGCTCCCAAGCCCGGGAGAAAAGCGCTTCGGGGTGGTGCTCTTTCCGGGTCCTTGCCCCTGAGCCTGGGGGCCAGGCAGGGAGAACACACTCCCAGGCCAAGGCAGAACCACATGCACACGTCTGTTCCTGACCCCTGCACCGGCAGAGAGCTCGGGGGAGCCAGAGTCTGTCAGGCAGCTGCTGGGCTGGCCGCCTTTGTGGGAAGGGGCAGAGCCGACCTAGGGGCAAGTTGGGCCTCTTGCTCTCCCTGCTGCCCTGAGGCTGCTGGGCCAAAGAGGTCTTGGACATCCAGCCCTTTGCTT
The DNA here is from genome assembly GCF_033118175.1 of Dama dama. Lineage (NCBI taxonomy): Eukaryota > Metazoa > Chordata > Mammalia > Artiodactyla > Cervidae > Dama > Dama dama. Next base: position 882,565 of record NW_026870977.1, read on the forward strand.
GTCCCTTCCCTCTGACGAGGCCCTCTGAGCTCCAGCACCTTGCAGTGTGGAGACAGCCCCTGCCAGCAACCTCCTCTCCAAGGAGGCCTCAACCGAGACCTAGGACCAGGGGAAAGGCACCAGCGGGGATGAGCCTGGGGAGGCGCCCGGGCATGTCTGGACCCAGGCCCCGCAGCCTGCCCCTTGGTGGGGCAGTACCCCCGGAGGCCAGGAAGGTCTGGGAAATGCTGGCCAGGGGCAGGGGACCTGCTGGGTCCTGCCCCTGGCCTGTGGGGCCTCTGAGCACAACCGGCCCTCTCCCACTGGAAGACCTCCCCGGCTGCCTCCAAAGTCCTGTTTGCCTACACTCCCACCCGCTGTTCACGCCAGACTTGCACAATGCTCCCAAGCCCGGGAGAAAAGCGCTTCGGGGTGGTGCTCTCTCCGGGCCCTTGCCCCTGAGCCTGGGGGCAAGGCACGGTGTCCACACTCCCAGGCCAAGTCAGAACCACATGCACACGTCTGTTCCTGACCCCTGCACCGGCAGAGAGCTCGGGGGAGCCAGAGTCTGTCAGGCAGCTGCTGGGCTGGCCGCCTGTGTGGGAAGTGGCAGAGCCGACCTAGGGGCAAGTTGGGCCTCTTGCCCTCCCTGCTGCCCTGAGGCTGCTTGGCCAAAGAGGTCTTGGGCATCCAACCCCTTGCTGGTCCCTTCCCTCTGACGAGGCCCTCTGAGCTCCAGCACCTTGCAGTGTGGAGACAGCCCCTGCCAGCAACCTCCTCTCCAAGGAGGCCTAAACCGAGGCCTAGGCACAGGGGAAAGGCACCAGCGGGGATGAGCCTGGGGAGGCGCCGGGGCATGTCTGGACCCAGTCCCCGCAGCCTGCCCCTTGGTGGGGCAGTACCCCCGGAGGCCAGGAAGGTCTGGGCAAGGCTGGCCAGGGGCAGGGGCCCTGCTGGGTCCTGCCCCTGGCCTGTGAGGCCTCTGAGCACAACCGGCCCTCTCCCACTGGAAGACCTCCCCAGCTGCTTCCAAAGTCCTGTTTGCAAACACTCCCGCCCGCTGTTCACGCCAGGCTCGCACAATGCTCCCAAGCCCGGGAGAAAAGCGCTTCGGGGTGGTGCTCTCTCCGGGCCCTTGCCCCTGAGCCTGGGGGCCAGGCAGTGGGTCCACACTCCCAGACCAAGGCAGAACCACATGCACACGTCTGTTCCTGACCCCTGCACCGGCAGAGAGCTCTGGGGAGCCAGAGTCTGTCAGGCAGGTGCTGGGCTGGCCGCCTGTGTGGGAAGGGTTAGAGCCGACCTAGGGGCAAGTTGGGCCTCTTCCTCTCCCTGCTGCCCTGAGGCTGCTGGGCCAAAGAGGTCTTGGGCATCCAGCCCCTTGCTGGTCCCTTCCCTCTGACGAGGCCCCCTGAGCTCCAGCACCTTGCAGTGTGGAGACAGCCCCTGCCAGCAACCTCCTCTCCAATGAGGCCTCAACCGAGGCCTAGGCCTAGGGGAAAGACACCAGCGGGGATGAGCCTGGGGAGGCGCCCGGGCATGTCTGGATCCAGTCCCCGCAGCCTGCCCCTTGGTGGGGCAGTACCCCCGGAGGCCATGAAGGTCTGTGCAAGGCTGCCAGGGGCAGGGACAGTGCTGGGTCCTGCCCCTGGCCTGTTGGACGTCTGAGCACAACCGGCACTCTCGCGCTGGAAGACCTCCCCGTCTGCCTCCAAAGGCCGGTTTGCAAGCACTCCCGCCCGCTGTTCCCGCCAGGCACGCACAATGCTCCCAAGCCCGGGAGAAAAGCGCTTCGGGGTGGTGCTCTCTCCGGGCCCTTGCCCCTAAGCCTGCGGGCCAGGCAGGGGGAACACACTCCCAGGCCAAGACAGAACGACATGAACACGTCTGTTCCTGCCCCCTACACCGGCAGAGAGCTCGGGGGAGCCAGAGTCTCTCAGGCAGGTGCTGGGCTGGCCGCCTGTGTGGGAAGGGGCAGAGCCGACCTAGGGGCAAGTTGGGCCTCTTGCTCTCCCTGCTGCCCTGAGGCTGCTGGGCCAAAGACGTCTTGGGCATCCAGCCCTTTGCTGGTCCCTTCCCTCGGACGAGGCCCTCTGAGCTCCAGCACCTTGCAGTGTGGAGACAGCACCTGCCAGCAATCTCCTCTCCAAGGAGGCCTCAACCGAGGCCTAGGCCCAGGGGAAAAGCACCAGCGGGGATGAGCCTGGGGAGGCGCCCGGGCATGTCTGGACCCAGTCCCCGCAGCCTGCCCCTTGGTGGGGCAGTACCCCTGGAGGCCAGGAAGGTCTGGGCAAGTCTGACAAGGGGCAGGGGACCTGCTGGGTCCTGCCCCTGGCCTGTGGGGCCTCTGAGCACAACCGGCCCTCTCCCACTGGAAGACGTCCCCGGCTGCCTCCAAAGGCCGGTTTGCAAGCACTCCCGCCCACTGTTCCAACCAAGGGCGCACAACGCTCCCAAGCCCGGGAGAAAATCGCCTCGGGGTGGTGCTCTCTCCGGGCCCTTTCCCCTGAGCCTGGGGGCCAGGCAGGGTGTCCACACTCCCAGGCCAAGGCAGAACGACATGCACACGTCTGTTCCTGCCCCATGCACCGGCAGAGAGCTCGGGGGAGCCAAAGTCTGTCAGGCAGCTGCTGGGCTGGCCGCCTGTGTGGGAAGGGGCAGAGCCGACCTAGGGGCAAGTTGGGCCTCTTGCTCTCCCTGCTGCCCTGAGGCTGCTGGGTCAAAGAGGTCTTGGGCATCCAGCCCTTTGCTGGTCCCTTCCCTCTGACGAGGCCCTCTGAGCTCCAGCACCTTGCAGTGTGGAGACAGCCCCTGCCAGCAACCTCCTCTCCAAAGAGGCCTCAACCGAGGCCTACGCCCAGGGGAAAAGCACCAGCGGGGATGATCCTGGGGAGGCGCACGGACATGTCTGGACCCAGTCCCCGCAGCCTGCCCCTTGGTGGGGCAGTACCCCCGGAGGCCAGGAAGGTCTGGGCAAGGCTGGCCAGGGGCAGGGGCCCTGCTGGGTCCTGCCCCTGGCCTGTGAGGCCTCTGAGCACAACCGGCCCTCTCCCACTGGAAGACCTCCCCAGCTGCCTCCAAAGTCCTGTTTGCAAACACTCCCGCCCGCTGTTCACGCCAGGCTCGCACAATGCTCCCAAGCCCGGGAGAAAAGCGCTTCGGGGTGGTGCTCTCTCCGGGCCCTTGCCCCTGAGCCTGGGGGCCAGGCAGTGGGTCCACACTCCCAGACCAAGGCAGAACCACATGCACACGTCTGTTCCTGACCCCTGCACCGGCAGAGAGCTCTGGGGAGCCAGAGTCTGTCAGGCAGGTGCTGGGCTGGCCGCCTGTGTGGGAAGGGTTAGAGCCGACCTAGGGGCAAGTTGGGCCTCTTCCTCTCCCTGCTGCCCTGAGGCTGCTGGGCCAAAGAGGTCTTGGGCATCCAGCCCCTTGCTGGTCCCTTCCCTCTGACGAGGCCCTCTGAGCTCCAGCACCTTGCAGTGTGGAGACAGCCCCTGCCAGCAACCTCCTCTCCAATGAGGCCTCAACCGAGGCCTAGGCCTAGGGGAAAGACACCAGCGGGGATGAGCCTGGGGAGGCGCCCGGGCATGTCTGGACCCAGTCCCCGCAGCCTGCCCCTTGGTGGGGCAGTACCCCCGGAGGCCATGAAGGTCTGTGCAAGGCTGCCAGGGGCAGGGACAGTGCTGGGTCCTGCCCCTGGCCTGTTGGACGTCTGAGCACAACCGGCACTCTCGCGCTGGAAGACCTCCCCGTCTGCCTCCAAAGGCCGGTTTGCAAGCACTCCCGCCCGCTGTTCCCGCCAGGCACGCACAATGCTCCCAAGCCCGGGAGAAAAGCGCTTCGGGGTGGTGCTCTCTCCGGGCCCTTGCCCCTAAGCCTGCGGGCCAGGCAGGGGGAACACACTCCCAGGCCAAGACAGAACGACATGAACACGTCTGTTCCTGCCCCCTACACCGGCAGAGAGCTCGGGGGAGCCAGAGTCTCTCAGGCAGGTGCTGGGCTGGCCGCCTGTGTGGGAAGGGGCAGAGCCGACCTAGGGGCAAGTTGGGCCTCTTGCTCTCCCTGCTGCCCTGAGGCTGCTGGGCCAAAGACGTCTTGGGCATCCAGCCCTTTGCTGGTCCCTTCCCTCGGACGAGGCCCTCTGAGCTCCAGCACCTTGCAGTGTGGAGACAGCACCTGGCAGCAATCTCCTCTCCAAGGAGGCCTCAACCGAGGCCTAGGCCCAGGGGAAAAGCACCAGCGGGGATGAGCCTGGGGAGGCGCCCGGGCATGTCTGGACCCAGTCCCCGCAGCCTGCCCCTTGGTGGGGCAGTACCCCTGGAGGCCAGGAAGGTCTGGGCAAGTCTGACCAGGGGCAGGGGACCTGCTGGGTCCTGCCCCTGGCCTGTGGGGCCTCTGAGCACAACCGGCCCTCTCCCACTGGAAGACCTCCCCGGCTGCCTCCAAAGGCCGTTTTGCACGCACTCCCGCCCACTGTTCCCACCAAGTGCGCACAATGCTCCCAAGCCCGGGAGAAAAGCGCTTCGGGGTGGTGCTCTTTCCGGGTCCTTGCCCCTGAGCCTGGGGGCCAGGCAGGGGGAACACACTCCCAGGCCAAGGCAGAACCACATGCACACGTCTGTTCCTGACCCCTGCACCGGCAGAGAGCTCGGGGGAGCCAGAGTCTGTCAGGCAGCTGCTGGGCTGGCCGCCTTTGTGGGAAGGGGCAGAGCCGACCTAGGGGCAAGTTGGGCCTCTTGCTCTCCCTGCTGCCCTGAGGCTGCTGGGCCAAAGAGGTCTTGGACATCCAGCCCTTTGCTTGTCCCTTCCCTCTGACGAGGCCCTCTGAGCTCCAGCACCTTGCAGTGTGGAGACAGCCCCTGCCAGCAACCTCCTCTCCAAGGAGGCCTCAACCGAGACCTAGGACCAGGGGAAAGGCACCAGCGGGGATGAGCCTGGGGAGGCGCCCGGGCATGTCTGGACCCAGGCCCCGCAGCCTGCCCCTTGGTGGGGCAGTACCCCCGGAGGCCAGGAAGGTCTGGGAAAGGCTGGCCAGGGGCAGGGGACCTACTGGGTCCTGCCCCTGGCCTGTGGGGCCTCTGAGCACAACCGGCCCTCTCCCACTGGAAGACCTCCCCGGCTGCCTCCAAAGTCCTGTTTGCCAACACTCCCACCCGCTGTTCACGCCAGACTTGCACAATGCTCCCAAGCCCGGGAGAAAAGCGATTCGGGGTGGTGCTCTCTCCGGGCCCTTGCCCCTGAGCCTGGGGGCAAGGCACGGTGTCCACACTCCCAGGCCAAGTCAGAACCACATGCACACGTCTGTTCCTGCCCCCTGCACCGGCAGAGAGCTCGGGGGAGCCAGAGTCTGTCAGGCAGCTGCTGGGCTGGCCGCCTGTGTGGGAAGTGGCAGAGCCGACCTAGGGGCAAGTTGGGCCTCTTGCCCTCCCTGCTGCCCTGAGGCTGCTTGGCCAAAGAGGTCTTGGGAATCCAACCCCTTGCTGGTCCCTTCCCTCTGACGAGGCCCTCTGAGCTCCAGCACCTTGCAGTGTGGAGACAGCCCCTGCCAGCAACCTCCTCTCCAAGGAGGCCTAAACCGAGGCCTAGGCACAGGGGAAAGGCACCAGCGGGGATGAGCCTGGGGAGGCGCCCGGGCATGTATGGACCCAGTCCCCGCAGCCTGCCCCTTGGTGGGGCAGTACCCCCGGAGGCGAGGAAGGTCTGGGAAAGGCTGGCCAGGGGCAGGGGACCTGCTGGGTCCTGCCCCTGGCCTGTGGGGCCTCTGAGCACAACCGGCCCTCTCCCACTGGAAGACGTCCCCGGCTGCCTCCAAAGGCCGGTTTGCAAGCACTCCCGCCCACTGTTCCAACCAAGGGCGCACAACGCTCCCAAGCCCGGGAGAAAATCGCCTCGGGGTGGTGCTCTCTCCGGGCCCTTTCCCCTGAGCCTGGGGGCCAGGCAGGGTGTCCACACTCCCAGGCCAAGGCAGAACGACATGCACACGTCTGTTCCTGCCCCATGCACCGGCAGAGAGCTCGGGGGAGCCAAAGTCTGTCAGGCAGCTGCTGGGCTGGCCGCCTGTGTGGGAAGGGGCAGAGCCGACCTAGGGGCAAGTTGGGCCTCTTGCTCTCCCTGCTGCCCTGAGGCTGCTGGGTCAAAGAGGTCTTGGGCATCCAGCCCTTTGCTGGTCCCTTCCCTCTGACGAGGCCCTCTGAGCTCCAGCACCTTGCAGTGTGGAGACAGCCCCTGCCAGCAACCTCCTCTCCAAAGAGGCCTCAACCGAGGCCTACGCCCAGGGGAAAAGCATCAGCGGGGATGATCCTGGGGAGGCGCACGGACATGTCTGGACCCAGTCCCCGCAGCCTGCCCCTTGGTGGGGCAGTACCCCCGGAGGCCAGGAAGGTCTGGGCAAGGCTGGCCAGGGGCAGGGGCCCTGCTGGGTCCTGCCCCTGGCCTGTGAGGCCTCTGAGCACAACTGGCCCTCTCCCACTGGAAGACCTCCCCAGCTGCCTCCAAAGTCCTGTTTGCAAACACTCCCGCCCGCTGTTCACGCCAGGCTCGCACAATGCTCCCAAGCCCGGGAGAAAAGCGCTTCGGGGTGGTGCTCTCTCCGGGCCCTTGCCCCTGAGCCTGGGGGTCAGGCAGTGGGTCCACACTCCCAGACCAAGGCAGAACCACATGCACACGTCTGTTCCTGACCCCTGCACCGGCAGAGAGCTCTGGGGAGCCAGAGTCTGTCAGGCAGGTGCTGGGCTGGCCGCCTGTGTGGGAAGGGTTAGAGCCGACCTAGGGGCAAGTTGGGCCTCTTCCTCTCCCTGCTGCCCTGAGGCTGCTGGGCCAAAGAGGTCTTGGGCATCCAGCCCCTTGCTGGTCCCTTCCCTCTGACGAGGCCCTCTGAGCTCCAGCACCTTGCAGTGTGGAGACAGCCCCTGCCAGCAACCTCCTCTCCAATGAGGCCTCAACCGAGGCCTAGGCCTAGGGGAAAGACACCAGCGGGGATGAGCCTGGGGAGGCGCCCGGGCATGTCTGGACCCAGTCCCCGCAGCCTGCCCCTTGGTGGGGCAGTACCCCCGGAGGCCATGAAGGTCTGTGCAAGGCTGCCAGGGGCAGGGACAGTGCTGGGTCCTGCCCCTGGCCTGTTGGACGTCTGAGCACAACCGGCACTCTCGCGCTGGAAGACCTCCCCGTCTGCCTCCAAAGGCCGGTTTGCAAGCACTCCCGCCCGCTGTTCCCGCCAGGCACGCACAATGCTCCCAAGCCCGGGAGAAAAGCGCTTCGGGGTGGTGCTCTCTCCGGGCCCTTGCCCCTAAGCCTGCGGGCCAGGCAGGGGGAACACACTCCCAGGCCAAGACAGAACGACATGAACACGTCTGTTCCTGCCCCCTACACCGGCAGAGAGCTCGGGGGAGCCAGAGTCTCTCAGGCAGGTGCTGGGCTGGCCGCCTGTGTGGGAAGGGGCAGAGCCGACCTAGGGGCAAGTTGGGCCTCTTGCTCTCCCTGCTGCCCTGAGGCTGCTGGGCCAAAGACGTCTTGGGCATCCAGCCCTTTGCTGGTCCCTTCCCTCGGACGAGGCCCTCTGAGCTCCAGCACCTTGCAGTGTGGAGACAGCACCTGGCAGCAATCTCCTCTCCAAGGAGGCCTCAACCGAGGCCTAGGCCCAGGGGAAAAGCACCAGCGGGGATGAGCCTGGGGAGGCGCCCGGGCATGTCTGGACCCAGTCCCCGCAGCCTGCCCCTTGGTGGGGCAGTACCCCTGGAGGCCAGGAAGGTCTGGGCAAGTCTGACCAGGGGCAGGGGACCTGCTGGGTCCTGCCCCTGGCCTGTGGGGCCTCTGAGCACAACCGGCCCTCTCCCACTGGAAGACCTCCCCGGCTGCCTCCAAAGGCCGTTTTGCACGCACTCCCGCCCACTGTTCCCACCAAGTGCGCACAATGCTCCCAAGCCCGGGAGAAAAGCGCTTCGGGGTGGTGCTCTTTCCGGGTCCTTGCCCCTGAGCCTGGGGGCCAGGCAGGGGGAACACACTCCCAGGCCAAGGCAGAACCACATGCACACGTCTGTTCCTGACCCCTGCACCGGCAGAGAGCTCGGGGGAGCCAGAGTCTGTCAGGCAGCTGCTGGGCTGGCCGCCTTTGTGGGAAGGGGCAGAGCCGACCTAGGGGCAAGTTGGGCCTCTTGCTCTCCCTGCTGCCCTGAGGCTGCTGGGCCAAAGAGGTCTTGGACATCCAGCCCTTTGCTTGTCCCTTCCCTCTGACGAGGCCCTCTGAGCTCCAGCACCTTGCAGTGTGGAGACAGCCCCTGCCAGCAACCTCCTCTCCAAGGAGGCCTCAACCGAGACCTAGGACCAGGGGAAAGGCACCAGCGGGGATGAGCCTGGGGAGGCGCCCGGGCATGTCTGGACCCAGGCCCCGCAGCCTGCCCCTTGGTGGGGCAGTACCCCCGGAGGCCAGGAAGGTCTGGGAAAGGCTGGCCAGGGGCAGGGGACCTACTGGGTCCTGCCCCTGGCCTGTGGGGCCTCTGAGCACAACCGGCCCTCTCCCACTGGAAGACCTCCCCGGCTGCCTCCAAAGTCCTGTTTGCCAACACTCCCACCCGCTGTTCACGCCAGACTTGCACAATGCTCCCAAGCCCGGGAGAAAAGCGCTTCGGGGTGGTGCTCTCTCCGGGCCCTTGCCCCTGAGCCTGGGGGCAAGGCACGGTGTCCACACTCCCAGGCCAAGTCAGAACCACATGCACACGTCTGTTCCTGCCCCCTGCACCGGCAGAGAGCTCGGGGGAGCCAGAGTCTGTCAGGCAGCTGCTGGGCTGGCCGCCTGTGTGGGAAGTGGCAGAGCCGACCTAGGGGCAAGTTGGGCCTCTTGCCCTCCCTGCTGCCCTGAGGCTGCTTGGCCAAAGAGGTCTTGGGAATCCAACCCCTTGCTGGTCCCTTCCCTCTGACGAGGCCCTCTGAGCTCCAGCACCTTGCAGTGTGGAGACAGCCCCTGCCAGCAACCTCCTCTCCAAGGAGGCCTAAACCGAGACCTAGGCACAGGGGAAAGGCACCAGCGGGGATGAGCCTGGGGAGGCGCCCGGGCATGTATGGACCCAGTCCCCGCAGCCTGCCCCTTGGTGGGGCAGTACCCCCGGAGGCGAGGAAGGTCTGGGAAAGGCTGGCCAGGGGCAGGGGACCTGCTGGGTCCTGCCCCTGGCCTGTGGGACCTCTGAGCACAACCGGCCCTCTCCCACTGGAAGACGTCCCCGGCTGCCTCCAAAGGCCGGTTTGCAAGCACTCCCGCCCACTGTTCCAACCAAGGGCGCACAACGCTCCCAAGCCCGGGAGAAAATCGCCTCGGGGTGGTGCTCTCTCCGGGCCCTTTCCCCTGAGCCTGGGGGCCAGGCAGGGTGTCCACACTCCCAGGCCAAGGCAGAACGACATGCACACGTCTGTTCCTGCCCCATGCACCGGCAGAGAGCTCGGGGGAGCCAAAGTCTGTCAGGCAGCTGCTGGGCTGGCCGCCTGTGTGGGAAGGGGCAGAGCCGACCTAGGGGCAAGTTGGGCCTCTTGCTCTCCCTGCTGCCCTGAGGCTGCTGGGTCAAAGAGGTCTTGGGCATCCAGCCCTTTGCTGGTCCCTTCCCTCTGACGAGGCCCTCTGAGCTCCAGCACCTTGCAGTGTGGAGACAGCCCCTGCCAGCAACCTCCTCTCCAAAGAGGCCTCAACCGAGGCCTACGCCCAGGGGAAAAGCATCAGCGGGGATGATCCTGGGGAGGCGCACGGACATGTCTGGACCCAGTCCCCGCAGCCTGCCCCTTGGTGGGGCAGTACCCCCGGAGGCCAGGAAGGTCTGGGCAAGGCTGGCCAGGGGCAGGGGCCCTGCTGGGTCCTGCCCCTGGCCTGTGAGGCCTCTGAGCACAACCGGCCCTCTCCCACTGGAAGACCTCCCCAGCTGCCTCCAAAGTCCTGTTTGCAAACACTCCCGCCCGCTGTTCACGCCAGGCTCGCACAATGCTCCCAAGCCCGGGAGAAAAGCGCTTCGGGGTGGTGCTCTCTCCGGGCCCTTGCCCCTGAGCCTGGGGGCCAGGCAGTGGGTCCACACTCCCAGACCAAGGCAGAACCACATGCACACGTCTGTTCCTGACCCCTGCACCGGCAGAGAGCTCTGGGGAGCCAGAGTCTGTCAGGCAGGTGCTGGGCTGGCCGCCTGTGTGGGAAGGGTTAGAGCCGACCTAGGGGCAAGTTGGGCCTCTTCCTCTCCCTGCTGCCCTGAGGCTGCTGGGCCAAAGAGGTCTTGGGCATCCAGCCCCTTGCTGGTCCCTTCCCTCTGACGAGGCCCTCTGAGCTCCAGCACCTTGCAGTGTGGAGACAGCCCCTGCCAGCAACCTCCTCTCCAATGAGGCCTCAACCGAGGCCTAGGCCTAGGGGAAAGACACCAGCGGGGATGAGCCTGGGGAGGCGCCCGGGCATGTCTGGACCCAGTCCCCGCAGCCTGCACCTTGGTGGGGCAGTACCCCCGGAGGCCATGAAGGTCTGTGCAAGGCTGCCAGGGGCAGGGACAGTGCTGGGTCCTGCCCCTGGCCTGTTGGACGTCTGAGCACAACCGGCACTCTCGCGCTGGAAGACCTCCCCGTCTGCCTCCAAAGGCCGGTTTGCAAGCACTCCCGCCCGCTGTTCCCGCCAGGCACGCACAATGCTCCCAAGCCCGGGAGAAAAGCGCTTCGGGGTGGTGCTCTCTCCGGGCCCTTGCCCCTAAGCCTGCGGGCCAGGCAGGGGGAACACACTCCCAGGCCAAGACAGAACGACATGAACACGTCTGTTCCTGCCCCCTATACCGGCAGAGAGCTCGGGGGAGCCAGAGTCTCTCAGGCAGGTGCTGGGCTGGCCGCCTGTGTGGGAAGGGGCAGAGCCGACCTAGGGGCAAGTTGGGCCTCTTGCTCTCCCTGCTGCCCTGAGGCTGCTGGGTCAAAGAGGTCTTGGGCATCCAGCCCTTTGCTGTCCCTTCCCTCTGACGAGGCCCTCTGAGCTCCAGCACCTTGCAGTGTGGAGACAGCCCCTGCCAGCAACCTCCTCTCCAAAGAGGCCTCAACCGAGGCCTACGCCCAGGGGAAAGGCACCAGCGGGGATGATCCTGGGGAGGCGCACGGACATGTCTGGACCCAGTCCCCGCAGCCTGCCCCTTGGTGGGGCAGTACCCCCGGAGGCCAGGAAGGTCTGGGCAAGGCTGGCCAGGGGCAGGGGCCCTGCTGGGTCCTGCCCCTGGCCTGTGAGGCCTCTGAGCACAACCGGCCCTCTCCCACTGGAAGACCTCCCCAGCTGCCTCCAAAGTCCTGTTTGCAAACACTCCCGCCCGCTGTTCACGCCAGGCTCGCACAATGCTCCCATGCCCGGGAGAAAAGCGCTTCGGGGTGGTGCTCTCTCCGGGCCCTTGCCCCTAAGCCTGGGGGCCAGGCAGTGGGTCCACACTCCCAGACCAAGGCAGAACCACATGCACACGTCTGTTCCTGACCCCTGCACCGGCAGAGAGCTCTGGGGAGCCAGAGTCTGTCAGGCAGGTGCTGGGCTGGCCGCCTGTGTGGGAAGGGTTAGAGCCGACCTAGGGGCAAGTTGGGCCTCTTCCTCTCCCTGCTGCCCTGAGGCTGCTGGGCCAAAGAGGTCTTGGGCATCCAGCCCCTTGCTGGTCCCTTCCCTCTGACGAGGCCCTCTGAGCTCCAGCACCTTGCAGTGTGGAGACAGCCCCTGCCAGCAACCTCCTCTCCAATGAGGCCTCAACCGAGGCCTAGGCCTAGGGGAAAGACACCAGCGGGGATGAGCCTGGGGAGGCGCCCGGGCATGTCTGGACCCAGTCCCCGCAGCCTGCCCCTTGGTGGGGCAGTACCCCCGGAGGCCATGAAGGTCTGTGCAAGGCTGCCAGGGGCAGGGACAGTGCTGGGTCCTGCCCCTGGCCTGTTGGACGTCTGAGCACAACCGGCACTCTCGCGCTGGAAGACCTCCCCGTCTGCCTCCAAAGGCCGGTTTGCAAGCACTCCCGCCCGCTGTTCCCGCCAGGCACGCACAATGCTCCCAAGCCCGGGAGAAAAGCGCTTCGGGGTGGTGCTCTCTCCGGGCCCTTGCCCCTAAGCCTGCGGGCCAGGCAGGGGGAACACACTCCCAGGCCAAGACAGAACGACATGAACACGTCTGTTCCTGCCCCCTATACCGGCAGAGAGCTCGGGGGAGCCAGAGTCTCTCAGGCAGGTGCTGGGCTGGCCGCCTGTGTGGGAAGGGGCAGAGCCGACCTAGGGGCAAGTTGGGCCTCTTGCTCTCCCTGCTGCCCTGAGGCTGCTGGGCCAAAGACGTCTTGGGCATCCAGCCCTTTGCTGGTCCCTTCCCTCTGACGAGGCCCTCTGAGCTCCAGCACCTTGCAGTGTGGAGACAGCACCTGCCAGCAATCTCCTCTCCAAGGAGGCCTCAACCGAGGCCTAGGCCCAGGGGAAAAGCACCAGCGGGGATGAGCCTGGGGAGGCGCCCGGGCATGTCTGGACCCAGTCCCCGCAGCCTGCCCCTTGGTGGGGCAGTACCCCTGGAGGCCAGGAAGGTCTGGGCAAGTCTGACCAGGGGCAGGGGACCTGCTGGGTCCTGCCCCTGGCCTGTGGGGCCTCTGAGCACAACCGGCCCTCTCCCACTGGAAGACCTCCCCGGCTGCCTCCAAAGGCCGTTTTGCACGCACTCCCACCCACTGTTCCCACCAAGTGCGCACAATGCTCCCAAGCCCGGGAGAAAAGCGCTTCGGGGTGGTGCTCTTTCCGGGTCCTTGCCCGTGAGCCTGGGGGCCAGGCACGGGGAACACACTCCCTGACCAAGGCAGAACCACATGCCCACGTCTGTTCCTGTCCCCTGCACCGGCAGAGAGCTTGGGGGAGCCAGAGTCTGGCAGGCAGCTGCTGGGTTGGCCGCCTGTGTGGGAAGGGGCAGAGCCGACCTAGGGGCAAGTTGGGCCTCTTGCTCTCCCTGCTGCCCTGAGGCTGCTGGGCCAAAGACGTCTTGGGCATCCAGCCCTTTGCTGGTCCCTTCCCTCTGACGAGGCCCTCTGAGCTCCAGCACCTTGCAGTGTGGAGACAGCCCCTGCCAGCAACCTCCTCTCCAAGGAGGCCTCAACCGAGGCCTAGGCCCAGGGGAAAGGCACCAGCGGGGATGAGCCAGGGGAGGCGCCCGAGCATGTCTGGACCCAGTCCCCGCAGCCTGCCCCTTGGTGGGGCAGTACCCCCGGAGGCCAGGAAGGTCTGGGCAAGGCTGGTCAGGGGCAGGGGCCCTGCTGCGTCCTGCCCCTGGCCTGTGGGGCCTCTGAGCACAACCGGCCCTCTCCCACTGGAAGACCTCCCCGGCTGCCTCCAAAGGCCGGTTTGCAAGCGCTCCCGCCCACTGTTCCCAGCAGGCGTGCACAATGCTCCCAAGCCCGGGAGAAAAGCGCTTCAGGGTGGTGCTCTCTCCGGGCCCTTGCCCCTGAGCCTGGGGTCAAGGCACGGTGTCCACATTCCCAGGCCAAGTCAGAACCACATGCACACGTCTGTTCCTGCCCCCTGCACCGGCAGAGAGCTCGGGGGAGCCAGAGTCTGTCAGGCAGCTGCTGGGCTGGCCGCCTGTGTGGGAAGTGGCAGAGCCGACCTAGGGGCAAGTTGGGCCTCTTGCCCTCCCTGCTGCCCTGAGGCTGCTTGGCCAAAGACGTCTTGGGCATCCAGCCCCTTACTGGTCCCTTCCCTCTGACGAGGCCCTCTGAGCTCCAGCACCTTGCAGTGTGGAGACAGCCCCTGCCAGGAACCTCCTCTCCAAGGAGGCCTAAACCGAGGCCTAGGCACAGGGGAAAGGCACCAGCGGGGATGAGCCTGGGGAGGCGCCCGGGCATGTCTGGACCCAGTCCCCGCAGCCTGCCCCTTGGTGGGGCAGTACCCCCGGAGGCGAGGAAGGTCTGGGAAAGGCTGGCCAGGGGCAGGGGACCTGCTGGGTCCTGCCCCTGGCCTGTGGGGCCTCTGAGCACAACCGGCCCTCTCCCACTGGAAGACGTCCCCGGCTGCCTCCAAAGGCCGGTTTGCAAGCACTCCCGCCCACTGTTCCAACCAAGGGCGCACAACGCTCCCAAGCCCGGGAGAAAAGCGCTTCGGGGTGGTGCTCTTTCCGGGTCCTTGCCCCTGAGCCTGGGGGCCAGGCAGGGGGAACACACTCCCAGGCCAAGGCAGAACCACATGCACACGTCTGTTCCTGACCCCTGCACCGGCAGAGAGCTCGGGGGAGCCAGAGTCTGTCAGGCAGCTGCTGGGCTGGCCGCCTTTGTGGGAAGGGGCAGAGCCGACCTAGGGGCAAGTTGGGCCTCTTGCTCTCCCTGCTGCCCTGAGGCTGCTGGGCCAAAGAGGTCTTGGACATCCAGCCCTTTGCTTGTCCCTTCCCTCTGACGAGGCCCTCTGAGCTCCAGCACCTTGCAGTGTGGAGACAGCCCCTGCCAGCAACCTCCTCTCCAAGGAGGCCTCAACCGAGACCTAGGACCAGGGGAAAGGCACCAGCGGGGATGAGCCTGGGGAGGCGCCCGGGCATGTCTGGACCCAGGCCCCGCAGCCTGCCCCTTGGTGGGGCAGTACCCCCGGAGGCCAGGAAGGTCTGGGAAAGGCTGGCCAGGGGCAGGGGACCTACTGGGTCCTGCCCCTGGCCTGTGGGGCCTCTGAGCACAACCGGCCCTCTCCCACTGGAAGACCTCCCCGGCTGCCTCCAAAGTCCTGTTTGCCAACACTCCCACCCGCTGTTCACGCCAGACTTGCACAATGCTCCCAAGCCCGGGAGAAAAGCGCTTCGGGGTGGTGCTCTCTCCGGGCCCTTGCCCCTGAGCCTGGGGGCAAGGCACGGTGTCCACACTCCCAGGCCAAGTCAGAACCACATGCACACGTCTGTTCCTGCCCCCTGCACCGGCAGAGAGCTCGGGGGAGCCAGAGTCTGTCAGGCAGCTGCTGGGCTGGCCGCCTGTGTGGGAAGTGGCAGAGCCGACCTAGGGGCAAGTTGGGCCTCTTGCCCTCCCTGCTGCCCTGAGGCTGCTTGGCCAAAGAGGTCTTGGGCATCCAACCCCTTGCTGGTCCCTTCCCTCTGACGAGGCCCTCTGAGCTCCAGC
Organism: Dama dama; assembly: GCF_033118175.1. Classification (NCBI taxonomy): domain Eukaryota; kingdom Metazoa; phylum Chordata; class Mammalia; order Artiodactyla; family Cervidae; genus Dama; species Dama dama. Next base: position 897,621 of record NW_026870977.1, read on the forward strand.
ACCTTGCAGTGTGGAGACAGCCCCTGCCAGCAACCTCCTCTCCAAGGAGGCCTCAACCGAGGCCTAGGCACAGGGGAAAGGCACCAGCGGGGATGAGCCTGGGGAGGCGCCCGGGCATGTATGGACCCAGTCCCCGCAGCCTGCCCCTTGGTGGGGCAGTACCCCCGGAGGCGAGGAAGGTCTGGGAAAGGCTGGCCAGGGGCAGGGGACCTGCTGGGTCCTGCCCCTGGCCTGTGGGGCCTCTGAGCACAACCGGCCCTCTCCCACTGGAAGACGTCCCCGGCTGCCTCCAAAGGCCGGTTTGCAAGCACTCCCGCCCACTGTTCCAACCAAGGGCGCACAACGCTCCCAAGCCCGGGAGAAAATCGCCTCGGGGTGGTGCTCTCTCCGGGCCCTTTCCCCTGAGCCTGGGGGCCAGGCAGGGTGTCCACACTCCCAGGCCAATGCAGAACGACATGCACACGTCTGTTCCTGCCCCATGCACCGGCAGAGAGCTCGGGGGAGCCAAAGTCTGTCAGGCAGCTGCTGGGCTGGCCGCCTGTGTGGGAAGGGGCAGAGCCGACCTAGGGGCAAGTTGGGCCTCTTGCTCTCCCTGCTGCCCTGAGGCTGCTGGGTCAAAGAGGTCTTGGGCATCCAGCCCTTTGCTGGTCCCTTCCCTCTGACGAGGCCCTCTGAGCTCCAGCACCTTGCAGTGTGGAGACAGCCCCTGCCAGCAACCTCCTCTCCAAAGAGGCCTCAACCGAGGCCTACGCCCAGGGGAAAAGCATCAGCGGGGATGATCCTGGGGAGGCGCACGGACATGTCTGGACCCAGTCCCCGCAGCCTGCCCCTTGGTGGGGCAGTACCCCCGGAGGCCAGGAAGGTCTGGGCAAGGCTGGCCAGGGGCAGGGGCCCTGCTGGGTCCTGCCCCTGGCCTGTGAGGCCTCTGAGCACAACCGGCCCTCTCCCACTGGAAGACCTCCCCAGCTGCCTCCAAAGTCCTGTTTGCAAACACTCCCGCCCGCTGTTCACGCCAGGCTCGCACAATGCTCCCAAGCCCGGGAGAAAAGCGCTTCGGGGTGGTGCTCTCTCCGGGCCCTTGCCCCTGAGCCTGGGGGCCAGGCAGTGGGTCCACACTCCCAGACCAAGGCAGAACCACATGCACACGTCTGTTCCTGACCCCTGCACCGGCAGAGAGCTCTGGGGAGCCAGAGTCTGTCAGGCAGGTGCTGGGCTGGCCGCCTGTGTGGGAAGGGTTAGAGCCGACCTAGGGGCAAGTTGGGCCTCTTCCTCTCCCTGCTGCCCTGAGGCTGCTGGGCCAAAGAGGTCTTGGGCATCCAGCCCCTTGCTGGTCCCTTCCCTCTGACGAGGCCCTCTGAGCTCCAGCACCTTGCAGTGTGGAGACAGCCCCTGCCAGCAACCTCCTCTCCAATGAGGCCTCAACCGAGGCCTAGGCCTAGGGGAAAGACACCAGCGGGGATGAGCCTGGGGAGGCGCCCGGGCATGTCTGGACCCAGTCCCCGCAGCCTGCCCCTTGGTGGGGCAGTACCCCCGGAGGCCATGAAGGTCTGTGCAAGGCTGCCAGGGGCAGGGACAGTGCTGGGTCCTGCCCCTGGCCTGTTGGACGTCTGAGCACAACCGGCACTCTCGCGCTGGAAGACCTCCCCGTCTGCCTCCAAAGGCCGGTTTGCAAGCACTCCCGCCTGCTGTTCCCGCCAGGCACGCACAATGCTCCCAAGCCCGGGAGAAAAGCGCTTCGGGGTGGTGCTCTCTCCGGGCCCTTGCCCCTAAGCCTGCGGGCCAGGCAGGGGGAACACACTCCCAGGCCAAGACAGAACGACATGAACACGTCTGTTCCTGCCCCCTATACCGGCAGAGAGCTCGGGGGAGCCAGAGTCTCTCAGGCAGGTGCTGGGCTGGCCGCCTGTGTGGGAAGGGGCAGAGCCGACCTAGGGGCAAGTTGGGCCTCTTGCTCTCCCTGCTGCCCTGAGGCTGCTGGGTCAAAGAGGTCTTGGGCATCCAGCCCTTTGCTGTCCCTTCCCTCTGACGAGGCCCTCTGAGCTCCAGCACCTTGCAGTGTGGAGACAGCCCCTGCCAGCAACCTCCTCTCCAAAGAGGCCTCAACCGAGGCCTACGCCCAGGGGAAAGGCACCAGCGGGGATGATCCTGGGGAGGCGCACGGACATGTCTGGACCCAGTCCCCGCAGCCTGCCCCTTGGTGGGGCAGTACCCCCGGAGGCCAGGAAGGTCTGGGCAAGGCTGGCCAGGGGCAGGGGCCCTGCTGGGTCCTGCCCCTGGCCTGTGAGGCCTCTGAGCACAACCGGCCCTCTCCCACTGGAAGACCTCCCCAGCTGCCTCCAAAGTCCTGTTTGCAAACACTCCCGCCCGCTGTTCACGCCAGGCTCGCACAATGCTCCCAAGCCCGGGAGAAAAGCGCTTCGGGGTGGTGCTCTCTCCGGGCCCTTGCCCCTGAGCCTGGGGGCCAGGCAGTGGGTCCACACTCCCAGACCAAGGCAGAACCACATGCACACGTCTGTTCCTGACCCCTGCACCGGCAGAGAGCTCTGGGGAGCCAGAGTCTGTCAGGCAGGTGCTGGGCTGGCCGCCTGTGTGGGAAGGGTTAGAGCCGACCTAGGGGCAAGTTGGGCCTCTTCCTCTCCCTGCTGCCCTGAGGCTGCTGGGCCAAAGAGGTCTTGGGCATCCAGCCCCTTGCTGGTCCCTTCCCTCTGACGAGGCCCTCTGAGCTCCAGCACCTTGCAGTGTGGAGACAGCCCCTGCCAGCAACCTCCTCTCCAATGAGGCCTCAACCGAGGCCTAGGCCTAGGGGAAAGACACCAGCGGGGATGAGCCTGGGGAGGCGCCCGGGCATGTCTGGACCCAGTCCCCGCAGCCTGCCCCTTGGTGGGGCAGTACCCCCGGAGGCCATGAAGGTCTGTGCAAGGCTGCCAGGGGCAGGGACAGTGCTGGGTCCTGCCCCTGGCCTGTTGGACGTCTGAGCACAACCGGCACTCTCGCGCTGGAAGACCTCCCCGTCTGCCTCCAAAGGCCGGTTTGCAAGCACTCCCGCCCGCTGTTCCTGCCAGGCACGCACAATGCTCCCAAGCCCGGGAGAAAAGCGCTTCGGGGTGATGCTCTCTCCGGGCCCTTGCCCCTAAGCCTGCGGGCTAGGCAGGGGGAACACACTCCCAGGCCAAGACAGAACGACATGAACACGTCTGTTCCTGCCCCCTATACCGGCAGAGAGCTCGGGGGAGCCAGAGTCTCTCAGGCAGGTGCTGGGCTGGCCGCCTGTGTGGGAAGGGGCAGAGCCGACCTAGGGGCAAGTTGGGCCTCTTGCTCTCCCTGCTGCCCTGAGGCTGCTGGGCCAAAGACGTCTTGGGCATCCAGCCCTTTGCTGGTCCCTTCCCTCTGACGAGGCCCTCTGAGCTCCAGCACCTTGCAGTGTGGAGACAGCACCTGCCAGCAATCTCCTCTCCAAGGAGGCCTCAACCGAGGCCTAGGCCCAGGGGAAAAGCACCAGCGGGGATGAGCCTGGGGAGGCGCCCCGGCATGTCTGGACCCAGTCCCCGCAGCCTGCCCCTTGGTAGGGCAGTACCCCTGGAGGCCAGGAAGGTCTGGGCAAGTCTGACCAGGGGCAGGGGACCTGCTGGGTCCTGCCCCTGGCCTGTGGGGCCTCTGAGCACAACCGGCCCTCTCCCACTGGAAGACCTCCCCGGCTGCCTCCAAAGGCCGTTTTGCACGCACTCCCGCCCACTGTTCCCACCAAGTGCGCACAATGCTCCCAAGCCCGGGAGAAAAGCGCTTCGGGGTGGTGCTCTTTCCGGGTCCTTGCCCGTGAGCCTGGGGGCCAGGCAGGGGGAACACACTCCCAGGCCAAGGCAGAACCACATGCACACGTCTGTTCCTGACCCCTGCACCGGCAGAGAGCTCGGGGGAGCCAGAGTCTGTCAGGCAGCTGCTGGGCTGGCCGCCTTTGTGGGAAGGGGCAGAGCCGACCTAGGGGCAAGTTGGGCCTCTTGCTCTCCCTGCTGCCCTGAGGCTGCTGGGCCAAAGAGGTCTTGGACATCCAGCCCTTTGCTTGTCCCTTCCCTCTGACGAGGCCCTCTGAGCTCCAGCACCTTGCAGTGTGGAGACAGCCCCTGCCAGCAACCTCCTCTCCAAGGAGGCCTCAACCGAGACCTAGGACCAGGGGAAAGGCACCAGCGGGGATGAGCCTGGGGAGGCGCCCGGGCATGTCTGGACCCAGTCCCCGCAGCCTGCCCCTTGGTGGGGCAGTACCCCCGGAGGCCAGGAAGGTCTGGGAAAGGCTGGCCAGGGGCAGGGGACCTACTGGGTCCTGCCCCTGGCCTGTGGGGCCTCTGAGCACAACCGGCCCTCTCCCACTGGAAGACCTCCCCGGCTGCCTCCAAAGTCCTGTTTGCCAACACTCCCACCCGCTGTTCACGCCAGACTTGCACAATGCTCCCAAGCCCGGGAGAAAAGCGCTTCGGGGTGGTGCTCTCTCCGGGCCCTTGCCCCTGAGCCTGGGGGCAAGGCATGGGGAACACACTCCCAGGCCAAGGCAGAACCACATGCCCACGTCTGTTCCTGTCCCCTGCACCGGCAGAGAGCTTGGGGGAGCCAGAGTCTGTCAGGCAGCTGCTGGGTTGGCCGCCTGTGTGGGAAGGGGCAGAGCCACCCTAGGGGCAAGTTGGGCCTCTTGCTCTCCCTGCTGCCCTGAGGCTGCTGGGCCAAAGACGTCTTGGGCATCCAGCCCCTTACTGGTCCCTTCCCTCTGACGAGGCCCTCTGAGCTCCAGCACCATGCAGTGTGGAGACAGCCCCTGCCAGCAACCTCCTCTCCAAGGAGGCCTCAACCGAGGCCTAGGCCCAGGGGAAAGGCACCAGCGGGGATGAGCCAGGGGAGGCGCCCGAGCATGTCTGGACCCAGTCCCCGCAGCCTGCCCCTTGGTGGGGCAGTACCCCCGGAGGCCAGGAAGGTCTGGGTAAGGCTGGCCAGGGGCAGGGGCCCTGCTGGGTCCTGCCCCTGGCCTGTGGGGCCTCTGAGCACAACCGGCCCTCTCCCACTGGAAGACCTCCCCGGCTGCCTCCAAAGGCCGGTTTGCAAGCGCTCCCGGCCACTGTTACCAGCAGGCGGGCACAATGCGCCTAAGCCCGGAAGAAAAGCGCTTCAGGGTGGTGCTCTCTCTGGGCCCTTGCCCCTGAGCCTGGGGGCCAGGCAGGGTGTCCACACTCCCAGGCCAAGGCAGAACCACATGCACACGTCTGATCTGCCCCCTGCACCGGCAGAGAGCTCGGGGGAGCCAGAGTCTGTCAGGCAGCTGCTGGAATGGCCGCCTGTGTGGGAAGTGGCAGAGCCGACCTAGGGGCAAGTTGGGCCTCTTGCTCTCCCTGCTGCCCTGAGGCTGCTGGGCCATAGAGGTCTTGGGCATCCAGCCCCTTGCTGGTCCCTTCCCTCTGACGAGGCCCTCTGAGCTCCAGCACCTTGCAGTGTGGAGACAGCCCCTGCCAGCAACCTCCTCTCCAAGGAGGCCTCAACCGAGGCCTAGGCCCAGGGGAAAGGCACCAGCGGGGATGAGCCTGGGGAGGCGCCCGGGCATGTCTGGACCCAGTCCCCGCAGCCTGCCCCTTGGTGGGGCAGTACCCCCGGAGGCCAGGAAGATCTGGGCAAGGCTGGCCAGGGGCAGGGGCCCTGCTGGGTCCTCCCCATGGCCTGTGGGGCCTCTGAGCACAACCGGCCCTCTCCCACTGGAAGACCTCCCCGGCTGCCTCCAAAGGCCGGTTTGCAAGCACTCCCGCCCACTGTTCCCGCCAGGCGCGCACAATGCTCCCAAGCCCGGGAGAAAAGCGCTTCGGGGTGGTGCTCTCTCCGGGCCCTTGTCCCTGAGCCTGTGGGCAAGGCAGGGGGAACACACTCCCAGACCAAGGCAGAAACACATGCACACGTCTGTTCCTGTCCCCTGCACCGGCAGAGAGCTCGGGGGAGCCAGAGTCTCTCAGGCAGGTGCTGGGCTGGCCGCCTGTGTGGGAAGGGGCAGAGCCGACCTAGGGGCAAGTTGGGCCTCTTGCTCTCCCTGCTGCCCTGAGGCTGCAGGGCCAAAGACGTCTTGGGCATCCAGCCCCTTACTGGTCCCTTCCCTCTGACGAGGCCCTCTGAGCTCCAGCACCTTGCAGTGTGGAGACAGCCCCTGCCAGCAATCTCCTCTCCAAGGAGGCCTCAACCGAGGCCTAGGCCCAGGGGAAAGGCACCAGCGGGGTTGAGCCAGGGGAGGCGCCCGGTCATGTCTGGACCCTGTCCCCGCAGCCTGCCCCTTGGTGGGGCAGTACCCCCGGAGGCCAGGAAGGTCTGGGCAAGGCTGGCCAGGGGCAGGGGCTCTGCTGGGTCCTGCCCCTGGCCTGTGGGGCCTCTGAGCACAACCGGCCCTCTCCCACTGGAAGACCTCCCCGGCTGCCTCCAAAGGCCGGTTTGGAAGCACTCCCGCCCACTGTTCCCGCCAGGCGCGCACAATGCTCCCAAGCCCGGGAGAAAAGCGCTTCGGGGTGGTGGTCTCTCCGGGCCCTTGCCCCTGAGCCTGGGGGCCAGGCAGGGGATCCACAGTCCCAGGCCAAGGCACAACAACATGCACACGTCTGTTCCTGCCCCCTCCACCGGCAGAGAGCTGGGGGGAGCCAGAGTCTGTCAGGCAGCTGCTGGGCTGGCCGCCTGTGTGGGAAGGGGCAGAGCCGACCTAGGGGCAAGTTGGGCCTCTTGCTCTCCCTGCTGCCCTGAGGCTGCTGGGCCAAAGAGGTCTTGAGCATCCAGCCCCTTGCTGGTCCCTTCCCTCTGACGAGGCCCTCTGAGCTCCAGCACCTTGCAGTGTTGAGACAGACCCTGCCAGCAACCTCCTCTCCAAGGAGGCCTCAACCGAGGCCTAGGCCCAGGGGAAAGGCACCAGCGGGGATGAGCCAGTGGAGGGGCCCGGGCATGTCTGGACCCAGTCCCCGCAGCCTGCCCCTTGGTGGGGCAGTACCCCCGGAGGCCAGGAAGGTCTGGGCAAGGCTGGCCAGGGGCAGGGGCCCTGCTGGGTCCTGCCCCTGGCCTGTGGGGCCTCTGAGCACAACCGGCCCTCTCCCACTGGAAGACCTCCCCGGCTGCCTTCAAAGGCGGGTTTGCCAACACTCCCGCCCGCTGTTCCCGCCAGGCAAGCACAACGCTCCCAAGGCCAGGAGAAAAGCGCTTCGGGGTGTTGCTCTCTCCGGGCCCTTGCCCCAGAGCCTGGGGTCCAGGCAGTGGGTCCACACTCCCAGACCAAGGCAGAACCACATGCACACGTCTGTTCCTGACCCCTGAACCGGCAGAGAGCTCGGGGGAGCCAGAGTCTATCAGGCAGCTGCTGGGTTGGCTGCCTGTGTGGGAAGGGGCAGAGCCGACCTAGGGGCAAGTTGGGCCTCTTGCTCTCCCTGCTGCCCTGAGGCTGCTGGGCCAAAGAGGTCTTGGGCATCCAGCCCCTTGCTGGTCCCTTCCCGCTGACGAGGCCCTCTGAGCTCCAGCACCTTGCAGTGTGGAGATAGCCCCTGCCAGCAACCTCCTCTCCAAGGAGGCATCAACCGAGGCCTATGCCCAGGGGAAAGGCACCAGCGGGGATGAGCCTGGGGAGTCGCCCAGGCATGTCTGAACCCAGTCCCCGCAGCCTGCCCCTTGGTGGGGCAGTACCCCCGGAGGCCAGAAAGGTCTGGGCAAGGCTGGCCAGGGGCAGGGGCCCTGCTGGGTCCTGCCCCTGGCCTGTGGGGCCTCTGAGCACAACCGGCCCTCTCCCACTGGAAGACCTCCCCGGCTGCCTCCAAAGGCCGGTTTGGAAGCACTCCCGCCCACTGTTCCCGCCAGGCGCGCACAATGCTCCCAAGCCCGGGAGAAAAGCGCTTCGGGGTGGTGGTCTCTCCGGGCCCTTGCCCCTGAGCCTGGGGGCCAGGCAGGGGATCCACAGTCCCAGGCCAAGGCACAACAACATGCACACGTCTGTTCCTGCCCCCTCCACCGGCAGAGAGCTGGGGGGAGCCAGAGTCTGTCAGGCAGCTGCTGGGCTGGCCGCCTGTGTGGGAAGGGGCAGAGCCGACCTAGGGGCAAGTTGGGCCTCTTGCTCTCCCTGCTGCCCTGAGGCTGCTGGGCCAAAGAGGTCTTGAGCATCCAGCCCCTTGCTGGTCCCTTCCCTCTGACGAGGCCCTCTGAGCTCCAGCACCTGGCAGTGTTGAGACAGACCCTGCCAGCAACCTCCTCTCCAAGGAGGCCTCAACCGAGGCCTAGGCCCAGGGGAAAGGCACCAGCGGGGATGAGCCAGTGGAGGCGCCCGGGCATGTCTGGACCCAGTCCCCGCAGCCTGCCCCTTGGTGGGGCAGTACCCCCGGAGGCCAGGAAGGTCTGGGCAAGGCTGGCCAGGGGCAGGGTCCCTGCTGGGTCCTGCCCCTGGCCTGTGGGGCCTCTGAGCACAACCGGCCCTCTCCCACTGGAAGACCTCCCCGGCTGCCTTCAAAGGCGGGTTTGCCAACACTCCCGCCCGCTGTTCCCGCCAGGCACGCACAACGCTCCCAAGGCCAGGAGAAAAGCGCTTCGGGGTGTTGCTCTCTCCGGGCCCTTGCCCCAGAGCCTGGGGTCCAGGCAGTGGGTCCACACTCCCAGACCAAGGCAGAACCACATGCACACGTCTGTTCCTGACCCCTGAACCGGCAGAGAGCTCGGGGGAGCCAGAGTCTATCAGGCAGCTGCTGGGTTGGCTGCCTGTGTGGGAAGGGGCAGAGCCGACCTAGGGGCAAGTTGGGCCTCTTGCTCTCCCTGCTGCCCTGAGGCTGCTGGGCCAAAGAGGTCTTGGGCATCCAGCCCCTTGCTGGTCCCTTCCCGCTGACGAGGCCCTCTGAGCTCCAGCACCTTGCAGTGTGGAGACAGCCCCTGCCAGCAACCTCCTCTCCAAGGAGGCCTCAACCGAGGCCTAGGCCCAGGGGAAAGGCACCAGCGGGGATGAGCCTGGGGAGGCGCCCGGGGATGTCTGGACCCAGTCCCCGCAGCCTGCCCCTTGGTGGGGCAGTACCCCCGGAGGCCAGGAAGGTCTGGGCAAGGCTGGCCAGGGTCAGGGGCCCTACTGGGTCCTGCCCCTGGCCTGTGGGGCCTCTGAGAACAACCGCCCCTCTCCCACTGGAAGACCTCCCCGGCTGCCTCCAAAGTCCTGTTTGCTAACACTCCCGCCCGCTGTTCACGCCAGGCTCGCACAAAGCTCCCAAGCCCGGGAGAAAAGCGCATTGGGGTGGTTCTCTCTCCGGGCCCTTGCCCCTGAGCCTGGGGGCAAGGCACGGGGAACACACTCCCTGGCCAAGGCAGAACCACATGCCCACGTCTGTTCCTGTCCCCTGCACCGGCAGAGAGCTTGGGGGAGCCAGAGTCTGACAGGCAGCTGCTGGGTTGGCCGCCTGTGTGGGAAGGGGCAGAGCCGACCTAGGGGCAAGTTGGGCCTCTTGCTCTCCCTGCTGCCCTGAGGCTGCTGGGCCAAAGAGGTCTTGGGCATCCAGCCCCTTGCTGGTCCCTTCCCTCTGACGAGGCCCTCTGAGCTCCAGCACCTTGCAGTGTGGAGACAGCCCCTGCCAGCAACCTCCTCTCCAATGAGGCCTCAACCGAGGCCTAGGCCCAGGGGAAAGGCACCAGCGGGGATGAGCCAGGGGAGGCGCCCGAGCATGTCTGGACCCAGTCCCCGCAGCCTGCCCCTTGGTGGGGCAGTACCCCCGGAGGCCAGGAAGGTCTGGGCAAGGCTGGCCAGGGGCAGGGGCCCTGCTGCGTCCTGCCCCTGGCCTGTGGGGCCTCTGAGCACAACCGGCCCTCTCCCACTGGAAGACCTCCCCGGCTGCCTCCAAAGGCCGGTTTGCAAGCGCTCCCGCCCACTGTTCCCAGCAGGCGTGCACAATGCTCCCAAGCCCGGGAGAAAAGCGCTTCAGGGTGGTGCTCTCTCCGGGCCCTTGCCCCTGAGCCTGGGGTCAAGGCACGGTGTCCACACTCCCAGGCCAAGTCAGAACCACATGCACACGTCTGTTCCTGCCCCCTGCACCGGCAGAGAGCTCGGGGGAGCCAGAGTCTGTCAGGCAGCTGCTGGGCTGGCCGCCTGTGTGGGAAGTGGCAGAGCCGACCTAGGGGCAAGTTGGGCCTCTTGCCCTCCCTGCTGCCCTGAGGCTGCTGGGCCAAAGAGGTCTTGGGCATCCAACCCCTTGCTGGTCCCTTCCCTCTGACGAGGCCCTCTGAGCTCCAGCACCTTGCAGTGTGGAGACAGCCCCTGCCAGCAACCTCCTCTCCAAGGAGGCCTCAACCGAGGCCTAGGCACAGGGGAAAGGCACCAGCGGGGATGAGCCTGGGGAGGCGCCCGGGCATGTATGGACCCAGTCCCCGCAGCCTGCCCCTTGGTGGGGCAGTACCCCCGGAGGCGAGGAAGGTCTGGGAAAGGCTGGCCAGGGGCAGGGGACCTGCTGGGTCCTGCCCCTGGCCTGTGGGGCCTCTGAGCACAACCGGCCCTCTCCCACTGGAAGACGTCCCCGGCTGCCTCCAAAGGCCGGTTTGCAAGCACTCCCGCCCACTGTTCCAACCAAGGGCGCACAACGCTCCCAAGCCCGGGAGAAAATCGCCTCGGGGTGGTGCTCTCTCCGGGCCCTTTCCCTTGAGCCTGTGGGCCAGGCAGGGTGTCCACACTCCCAGGCCAAGGCAGAACGACATGCACACGTCTGTTCCTGCCCCATGCACCGGCAGAGAGCTCGGGGGAGCCAAAGTCTGTCAGGCAGCTGCTGGGCTGGCCGCCTGTGTGGGAAGGGGCAGAGCCGACCTAGGGGCAAGTTGGGCCTCTTGCTCTCCCTGATGCCCTGAGGCTGCTGGGTCAAAGAGATCTTGGGCATCCAGCCCCTTGCTTGTCCCTTCCCTCTGACGAGGCCCTCTGAGCTCCAGCACCTTGCAGTGTGGAGACAGCCCCTGCCAGCAACCTCCTCTCGAAGGAGGCCTCAACCGAGGCCTAGGCCCAGGGGAAAGGCACCAGCGGGGATGAGCCTGGGGAGGCGCCCGGGCATGTCTGGACCCAGTCCACGCAGCCTGCCCCTTGGTGGGGCAGTACCCCCGGAAGCCAGGAAGGTCTGGGCAAGGCTGGCCACGGGCAGGGGCCCTGCTGGGTCCTGCCCCTGGCCTGTGGGGCCTCTGAGCACAACCGGCCCTCTCCCACTGGAAGACTTCCCCGGCTGCCTCCAAAGGCCGGTTTGCCAACACTCCCGCCCGCTGTTCCCGCCAGGCACGCACAATTCTCCCAAGCCCGGGAGAAAAGCGCTTCGGGGTGGTGCTCTCTCCGGGCCCTTGCCCCTGAGCGTGGGGGCGAAGCAGTGGGTCCACACTCCCAGACCAACGCAGAACCACATGCACACGTCTGTTCCTGACCCCTGCACCGGCAGAGAGCTCGGGGGAGCCAGAGTCTGTCAGGCAGCTGCTGGGCTGGCCGCCTGTGTGGGAAGGGGCAGAGCCGACCTAGCGGCAAGTTGGGCCTCTTCCTCTCCCTGCTGCCCTGAGGCTGCTGGGCCAAAGAGGTCTTGGGCATCCAGCCCCTTGCTGGTCCCTTCCCTCTGACGAGGCCCTCTGAGCTCCAGCACCTTGCAGTGTGGAGACAGCCCCTGCCAGCAACCTCCTCTCCAAGGAGGCCTCAACCGAGGCCTAGGCCCAGGGGAAAGGCACCAGCGGGGATGAGCCTGGGGAGGCGCCCGGCCATGTCTGGACCCAGTCCCCGCAGCCTGCCCCTTGGTGGGGCAGTACCCCCGGAGGCCAGGAGGGTCTGGGCAAGGCTGCCAGGGGCGGGGACACTGCTGGGTCCTGCCCCTGGCCTGTGGGGCGTCTGAGCACAACCGGCACTCTCCCGCTGGAAGACCTCCCCGGCTGCCTCCAAAGGCCGGTTTGCAAGCACTCCCGCCCGCTGTTCCCGCCAGGCACGCACAATGCTCCCAAGCCCGGGAGAAAAGCGCTTCGGGGTGGTGCTCTCTCCGGGCCCTTGCCCCTGAGCCTGGGGGACAGGCAGGGGGAACACACTCCCAGGCCAAGGCAGAACGACATGCACACGTCTGTTCCTGCCCCCTACACCGGCAGAGAGTTCGGGGGAGCCAGAGACTGCCAGGCTGCTGCTGGGCTGGCTGCCTGTGTGGGACGGGGTAGAGCCGACCTAGGGGCAAGTTGGGCCTCTTGCTCTCCCTGCTGCCCTGAGGCTGCTGGGTCAAAGAGGTCTTGGGCATCCAGCCCTTTGCTGGTCCTTTCCCTCTGACGAGGCCCTCTGAGCTCCAGCACCTTGCAGTGTGCAGACAGCCCCTGCCGGCAACCTCCTCTCCAAGGAGGCCTCAACCGAGGCCTAGGCCCAGGGGAAAGGCACCAGCGGGGATGAGCCTGGGGAGGCGCCCGGGCATGTCTGGACCCAGGCCCCGCAGCCTGCCCCTTGGTGGGGTAGTACCCCCGGAGGCCAGGAAGGTCTGGGCAAGGCTGCCAGAGGCAGGGACACTGCTGGGTCCTGCCCCTGGCCTGTGGGGCCTCTGAGAACAACTGGAACTCTCCCGCTGGAAGACCTCCCCGGCTGCCTCCAAAGGCTGGTTTGCAAGCACTCAATCCCGCTGTTCACGCCAGCTGCGCACAATGCTCCCAAGCCCGGGAGAAAAGCATTTTGGGGTGGTGCTCACTCCGGGCTTTGGAAGACCTCCCCGGCTGCCTCCAAGGCCGGTTTGCAAGCACTTCTGCCTGCTGTTCCCGCCTCCCGCGCACAATGCTCCCAAGCCCGGGAGAAAAGCGTTTCGGGGTGGTGTTCTCTCTGGGCCCAAGAAAGACCTCCCGGGCTGCCCCCAAATGCCGGTTTGCAAGCACTCCCACTCGCTGTTCCCGCCATCGGTGCAAATGCTCCAAGCCCAGGAGAAAAGCCCTTCAGGGTGGTGCTCTCTCCCGGCCCTTGGAAGACCTCCCCGGCTGCCTCCAAAGGCTGGATTTCAAGTACTCCCTCCCGCTGTCCCGCCAGCCGCACACAATGCTCCCAATCACGGGAGAAAAGCGCTTCGGGGTGGTGCTCTCTACGGGCCCTTGGAAGACCTCCCCGTTTGTCTCCAAAGGCCGGTTTGCAAGCACTCATGCCCGCTGTTCCCGTCAGCCGCGCACAATGCTCCCAAGCCTAGGAGAAAAGCGCTTCGGGGTGGTGCTCTCTCCCGGCCCTTGGAAGACCTCCCCGGCTGCCTCCAAAGGCCGGTTTTCAAGCACTCCTGCCTGCTGTTCCCGCCACCCGCGCACAATGCTCCCAAGCCCGGGAGAAAAGCGCTTCGGGGTGGTGCTCTCTACAGGCCCTTGGAAGACCTCCCCGGCTGCCTCCAAAGGCCGGTTTGCAAGGACTCCTTCCTGCTGTTCCTGCCAGCCACGCACAATGCTCCCAAGCCCGGGAGAAAAGCATTTTGGGGTGGTGCTCACACCGGGCCCTGGAAGACCTCCCCGGCTGCCTCCAAAGGACGGTTTTCAAGCACTCCTGCCTGCTGTTCCCGCCACCCGCGCACAATGCTCCCAAGCGCGGGAGAAAAGCGCTTCGGGGTGGTGCTCTCTACAGGCCCTTGGAAGACCTCCCCGGCTGCCTCCAAAGGCCGGTTTGCAAGGACTCCTTCCTGCTGTTCCCGCCAGCCACGCACAATGCTCCCAAGCCCGGGAGAAAAGCATTTTGGGGTGGTGCTCACTCCGGGCCCTTGGAAGACCTCCCCGGCTGCCTCCAATGGCCAGTTTGCAAGCACTCATGTCCGCTGTTCCCACCAGCCGCGCACAATGCTCCCAAGCCCGGGAGAAAAGCTTTTTGGGGTGGTGCTCACACCGGGCCCTGGAAGACCTCCCCGGCTGCCTGCAAAGGCCGGTTTTCAAGCACTCCTGCCTGCTGTTCCCGCCAGCCGCGCACAATGCTCCCAAGCCCGGGAGAAAAGCTTTTTGGGGTGGTGCTCACACCGGGCCCTGGAAGACCTCCCCGGCTGCCTCCAAAGGACGGTTTTCAAGCACTCCTGCCTGCTGTTCCCGCCACCTGCGCACAATGCTCCCAAGCCCGGGAGAAAAGCGCTTCGGGGTGGTGCTCTCTACAGGCCCTTGGAAGACCTCCCCGGCTGCCTCCAAAGGCCGGTTTGCAAGCACTCATGCCCGTTGTTCCCACCAGCCGCGCACAATGCTCCCAAGCCCGGGAGAAAAGCATTTTGGGGTGGTGCTCACTCCGGGCCCTTGGAAGACCTCCCCGGCTACCTCCAAAGGCCAGTTTGCAAGCAGTCCTGCCTGCTGTTCCCGCCAGCCGCGCACAATGCTCCCAAGCCCGGGAGAAAAGCGCTTTGGGGTGGTGCTCTCTCCGGGCCCTTGGAAGACGTCCCCGGCTGCCTCCAAAGGCCGGTTTGCAAGCACTCATGCCCGTTGTTCCCGCCACCAGCGCACAATGCTCCCAAGCCCGGGAGAAAAGCATTTTGGGGTGGTGCTCACTCCGGGCCCTTGGAAGACCTCCCCGGCTGCCTCCAAAGGCCAGTTTGCAAGCAGTCCTGCCTGCTGTTCCCGCCAGCCGCGCACAATGTTCCCAAGCCCGGGAGAAAAGCGCTTCGGGGTGGTGCTCTCTCCGGGCACTTTCAAGACCTCCCCGGCTGCCTCCAAAGGCCGGTTTGTAAGTACTCATTCCCGCTGCTTCCGCCAGCCACGCACAATGCTCCCAAGCCCGGGAGAAAAGCATTTTGGGGTGGTGCTCTCTCCGGGCCCTTGGAAGACCTCCCGGGCTGCCTCCAAAGGCCAGTTTGCAAGCATTCATGTCCGTTGTTCCCGACAGCCGCGCACAATGCTCCCAAGCCCGAGAGAAAAGCATTTTGGGGTGGTGATCAGTCCGGCCCTTGGAAGACCTCCCCGGCTGCCTCCAAAGGACAGTTTGCAAGCACTCATGCCCGCTGTTCCCGCCAGCCGCGCACAATGCTCCCAAGACCGTGAGAAAAGCGCTTCGGGGTGGTGTTCTCTCAGGGACCATGGAGGACCTCCCCGGCTGCCCCCAAAGGCCGGTTTGCAAGCATTCCCACTCGCTGTTCCCGCCAGGCACACACAATGTTCCAAAACCCCGGAGAAAAGCGCTTCGGGGTGGTGGTCTCTCCGGGCCCGTGCCCCTGAGCCTGGGGGCCAGGCAGGGGATCCACAGTCCCAGGCCAAGGCAGAACCACATGCACACGTCTGTTCCTGCCCCCTCCACCGGCAGAGAGCTGGGGGGAGCCAGAGTCTGTCAGGCAGCTGCTGGGCTGGCCGCCTGTGTGGGAAGGGGCAGAGCCGACCTAGGGGCAAGTTGGGCCTCTTGCTCTCCCTGCTGCCCTGAGGCTGCTGGGCCAAAGAGGTCTTGGGCATCCAGCCCCTTGCTGGTCCCTTCCCTCTGACGAGGCCCTCTGAGCTCCAGCACCTTGCAGTGTGGAGACAGCCCCTGCCAGCAACATCCTCTCCAAGGAGGCCTCAACCGAGGCCTAGGCCCAGGGGAAAGGCACCAGCGGAGATGAGCCAGTGGAGGCGCACGGGCATGTCTGGACCCAGTCCCCGCAGCCTGCCCCTTGGTGGGGCAGTACCCCCGGAGGCCAGGAAGGTCTGGGCAAGGCTGCGAGGGGCAGGGGCCCTGCTGGGTCGTGCCCCTGGCCTGTGGGGCGTCTGAGCACAACCGGCACTCTCCCGCTGGAAGACCTCCCCGTCTGCCTCCAAAGGCCGGTTTGCAAGCACTCCCGCCCGCTGTTCCCGCCAGGCACGCACAATGCTCCCAAGCCCGGGAGAAAAGCGCTTCGGGGTGGTGCTCTCTCCGGGCCCTTGCCCCTGAGCCTGGGGTCCAGGCAGTTGGAACACACTCCCAGGCCAATGCAGAACGACATGCACACGTCTGTTCCTGCCCCCTACACCGGCAGAGAGCTCGGGGGAGCCAGAGACTGCCAGGCTGCTGCTGGGCTGGCTGCCTGTGTGGGACGGGGCAGAGCCGACCTAGGGGCAAGTTGGGCCTCTTGCTCTCCCTGCTGCCCTGAGGCTGCTGGGTCAAAGAGGTCTTGGGCATCCAGCCCTTTGCTGGTCCCTTCCCTCTGACGAGGCCCTCTGAGCTCCAGCACCTTGCAGTGTGGAGACAGCCCCTGCCAGCAACCTCCTCTCCAAAGAGGCCTCAACCGAGGCCTACGCCCAGGGGAAAAGCACCACCGGGGATGATCCTGGGGAGGCGCACGGACATGTCTGGACCCAGTCCCCGCAGCCTGCCCCTTGGTGGGGCAGTACCCCCGGAGGCCAGGAAGGTCTGGGCAAGGCTGGCCAGGGGCAGGGGCCCTGCTGGGTCCTGCCCCTGGCCTGTGAGGCCTCTGAGCACAACCGGCCCTCTCCCACTGGAAGACCTCCCCAGCTGCCTCCAAAGTCCTGTTTGCAAACACTCCCGCCCGCTGTTCACGCCAGGCTCGCACAATGCTCCCAAGCCCGGGAGAAAAGCGCTTCGGGGTGGTGCTCTCTCCGGGCCCTTGCCCCTGAGCCTGGGGGCCAGGCAGTGGATCCACACTCCCAGACCAAGGCAGAACCACATGCACACGTCTGTTCCTGACCCCTGCACCGGCAGAGAGCTCTGGGGAGCCAGAGTCTGTCAGGCAGGTGCTGGGCTGGCCGCCTGTGTGGGAAGGGGCAGAGCCGACCTAGGGGCAAGTTGGGCCTCTTGCTCTCCCTGCTGCCCTGAGGCTGCTGGGCCAAAGAGGTCTTGCGCATCCAGCCCCTTGCTGGTCCCTTCCCTCTGACGAGGCCCTCTGAGCTCCAGCACCTTGCAGTGTGGAGACAGCCCCTGCCAGCAACCTCCTCTCTAAGGAGGCCTCAACCGAGGCCTAGGCACAGGGGAAAGGCACCAGCGGGGATGAGCCTGGGGAGGCGCCCGGGCATGTCTGGACCCAGTCCCCGCAGCCTGCCCCTTGGTGGGGCAGTACCCCCGGAGGCCAGGAAGGTCTGGGCAAGGCTGGCCAGGGGCAGGGGACCTGCTGGGTCCTGCCCCTGGCCTGTGGGGCCTCTGAGCACAACCGGCCCTCTCCCACTGGAAGACGTCCCCGGCTGCCTCCAAAGGCCGGTTTGCAAGCACTCCCGCCCACTGTTCCAACCAAGGGCGCACAACGCTCCCAAGCCCGGGAGAAAATCGCCTCGGGGTGGTGCTCTCTCCGGGCCCTTTCCCCTGAGCCTGTGGGCCAGGCAGGGTGTCCACACTCCCAGGCCAAGGCAGAACGACATGCACACGTCTGTTCCTGCCCCATGCACCGGCAGAGAGCTCGGGGGAGCCAAAGTCTGTCAGGCAGCTGCTGGGCTGGCCGCCTGTGTGGGAAGGGGCAGAGCCGACCTAGGGGCAAGTTGGGCCTCTTGCTCTCCCTGATGCCCTGAGGCTGCTGGGTCAAAGAGATCTTGGGCATCCAGCCCCTTGCTTGTCCCTTCCCTCTGACGAGGCCCTCTGAGCTCCAGCACCTTGCAGTGTGGAGACAGCCCCTGCCAGCAACCTCCTCTCCAAGGAGGCCTCAACCGAGGCCTAGGCCCAGGGGAAAGGCACCAGCGGGGATGAGCCTGGGGAGGCGCCCGGGCATGTCTGGACCCAGTCCCCGCAGCCTGCCCCTTGGTGGGGCAGTACCCCCGGAAACCAGGAAGGTCTGGGCAAGGCTGGCCACGGGCAGGGGCCCTGCTGGGTCCTGCCCCTGGCCTGTGGGGCTTCTGAGCACAACCGGCCCTCTCCCACTGGAAGACTTCCCCGGCTGCCTCCAAAGGCCGGTTTGCCAACACTCCCGCCCGCTGTTCACGCCAGGCTCGCACAAAGCTCCCAAGCCCGGGAGAAAAGCGCATTGGGGTGGTTCTCTCTCCGGGCCCTTGCCCCTGAGCCTGGGGGCAAGGCACGGGGAACACACTCCCTGGCCAAGGCAGAACCACATGCCCACGTCTGTTCCTGTCCCCTGCACCGGCAGAGAGCTTGGGGGAGCCAGAGTCTGACAGGCAGCTGCTGGGTTGGCCGCCTGTGTGGGAAGGGGCAGAGCCGACCTAGGGGCAAGTTGGGCCTCTTGCTCTCCCTGCTGCCCTGAGGCTGCTGGGCCAAAGAGGTCTTGGGCATCCAGCCCCTTGCTGGTCCCTTCCCTCTGACGAGGCCCTCTGAGCTCCAGCACCTTGCAGTGTGGAGACAGCCCCTGCCAGCAACCTCCTCTCCAATGAGGCCTCAACCGAGGCCTAGGCCCAGGGGAAAGGCACCAGCGGGGATGAGCCAGGGGAGGCGCCCGAGCATGTCTGGACCCAGTCCCCGCAGCCTGCCCCTTGGTGGGGCAGTACCCCCGGAGGCCAGGAAGGTCTGGGCAAGGCTGGCCAGGGGCAGGGGCCCTGCTGCGTCCTGCCCCTGGCCTGTGGGGCCTCTGAGCACAACCGGCCCTCTCCCACTGGAAGACCTCCCCGGCTGCCTCCAAAGGCCGGTTTGCAAGCGCTCCCGCCCACTGTTCCCAGCAGGCGTGCACAATGCTCCCAAGCCCGGGAGAAAAGCGCTTCAGGGTGGTGCTCTCTCCGGGCCCTTGCCCCTGAGCCTGGGGTCAAGGCACGGTGTCCACACTCCCAGGCCAAGTCAGAACCACATGCACACGTCTGTTCCTGCCCCCTGCACCGGCAGAGAGCTCGGGGGAGCCAGAGTCTGTCAGGCAGCTGCTGGGCTGGCCGCCTGTGTGGGAAGTGGCAGAGCCGACCTAGGGGCAAGTTGGGCCTCTTGCCCTCCCTGCTGCCCTGAGGCTGCTGGGCCAAAGAGGTCTTGGGCATCCAACCCCTTGCTGGTCCCTTCCCTCTGACGAGGCCCTCTGAGCTCCAGCACCTTGCAGTGTGGAGACAGCCCCTGCCAGCAACCTCCTCTCCAAGGAGGCCTCAACCGAGGCCTAGGCACAGGGGAAAGGCACCAGCGGGGATGAGCCTGGGGAGGCGCCCGGGCATGTATGGACCCAGTCCCCGCAGCCTGCCCCTTGGTGGGGCAGTACCCCCGGAGGCGAGGAAGGTCTGGGAAAGGCTGGCCAGGGGCAGGGGACCTGCTGGGTCCTGCCCCTGGCCTGTGGGGCCTCTGAGCACAACCGGCCCTCTCCCACTGGAAGACGTCCCCGGCTGCCTCCAAAGGCCGGTTTGCAAGCACTCCCGCCCACTGTTCCAACCAAGGGCGCACAACGCTCCCAAGCCCGGGAGAAAATCGCCTCGGGGTGGTGCTCTCTCCGGGCCCTTTCCCTTGAGCCTGTGGGCCAGGCAGGGTGTCCACACTCCCAGGCCAAGGCAGAACGACATGCACACGTCTGTTCCTGCCCCATGCACCGGCAGAGAGCTCGGGGGAGCCAAAGTCTGTCAGGCAGCTGCTGGGCTGGCCGCCTGTGTGGGAAGGGGCAGAGCCGACCTAGGGGCAAGTTGGGCCTCTTGCTCTCCCTGATGCCCTGAGGCTGCTGGGTCAAAGAGATCTTGGGCATCCAGCCCCTTGCTTGTCCCTTCCCTCTGACGAGGCCCTCTGAGCTCCAGCACCTTGCAGTGTGGAGACAGCCCCTGCCAGCAACCTCCTCTCGAAGGAGGCCTCAACCGAGGCCTAGGCCCAGGGGAAAGGCACCAGCGGGGATGAGCCTGGGGAGGCGCCCGGGCATGTCTGGACCCAGTCCACGCAGCCTGCCCCTTGGTGGGGCAGTACCCCCGGAAGCCAGGAAGGTCTGGGCAAGGCTGGCCACGGGCAGGGGCCCTGCTGGGTCCTGCCCCTGGCCTGTGGGGCCTCTGAGCACAACCGGCCCTCTCCCACTGGAAGACTTCCCCGGCTGCCTCCAAAGGCCGGTTTGCCAACACTCCCGCCCGCTGTTCCCGCCAGGCACGCACAATTCTCCCAAGCCCGGGAGAAAAGCGCTTCGGGGTGGTGCTCTCTCCGGGCCCTTGCCCCTGAGCGTGGGGGCGAAGCAGTGGGTCCACACTCCCAGACCAACGCAGAACCACATGCACACGTCTGTTCCTGACCCCTGCACCGGCAGAGAGCTCGGGGGAGCCAGAGTCTGTCAGGCAGCTGCTGGGCTGGCCGCCTGTGTGGGAAGGGGCAGAGCCGACCTAGCGGCAAGTTGGGCCTCTTCCTCTCCCTGCTGCCCTGAGGCTGCTGGGCCAAAGAGGTCTTGGGCATCCAGCCCCTTGCTGGTCCCTTCCCTCTGACGAGGCCCTCTGAGCTCCAGCACCTTGCAGTGTGGAGACAGCCCCTGCCAGCAACCTCCTCTCCAAGGAGGCCTCAACCGAGGCCTAGGCCCAGGGGAAAGGCACCAGCGGGGATGAGCCTGGGGAGGCGCCCGGCCATGTCTGGACCCAGTCCCCGCAGCCTGCCCCTTGGTGGGGCAGTACCCCCGGAGGCCAGGAGGGTCTGGGCAAGGCTGCCAGGGGCGGGGACACTGCTGGGTCCTGCCCCTGGCCTGTGGGGCGTCTGAGCACAACCGGCACTCTCCCGCTGGAAGACCTCCCCGGCTGCCTCCAAAGGCCGGTTTGCAAGCACTCCCGCCCGCTGTTCCCGCCAGGCACGCACAATGCTCCCAAGCCCGGGAGAAAAGCGCTTCGGGGTGGTGCTCTCTCCGGGCCCTTGCCCCTGAGCCTGGGGGACAGGCAGGGGGAACACACTCCCAGGCCAAGGCAGAACGACATGCACACGTCTGTTCCTGCCCCCTACACCGGCAGAGAGTTCGGGGGAGCCAGAGACTGCCAGGCTGCTGCTGGGCTGGCTGCCTGTGTGGGACGGGGTAGAGCCGACCTAGGGGCAAGTTGGGCCTCTTGCTCTCCCTGCTGCCCTGAGGCTGCTGGGTCAAAGAGGTCTTGGGCATCCAGCCCTTTGCTGGTCCTTTCCCTCTGACGAGGCCCTCTGAGCTCCAGCACCTTGCAGTGTGCAGACAGCCCCTGCCGGCAACCTCCTCTCCAAGGAGGCCTCAACCGAGGCCTAGGCCCAGGGGAAAGGCACCAGCGGGGATGAGCCTGGGGAGGCGCCCGGGCATGTCTGGACCCAGGCCCCGCAGCCTGCCCCTTGGTGGGGTAGTACCCCCGGAGGCCAGGAAGGTCTGGGCAAGGCTGCCAGAGGCAGGGACACTGCTGGGTCCTGCCCCTGGCCTGTGGGGCCTCTGAGAACAACTGGCACTCTCCCGCTGGAAGACCTCCCCGGCTGCCTCCAAAGGCTGGTTTGCAAGCACTCAATCCCGCTGTTCACGCCAGCTGCGCACAATGCTCCCAAGCCCGGGAGAAAAGCATTTTGGGGTGGTGCTCACTCCGGGCTTTGGAAGACCTCCCCGGCTGCCTCCAAGGCCGGTTTGCAAGCACTTCTGCCTGCTGTTCCCGCCTCCCGCGCACAATGCTCCCAAGCCCGGGAGAAAAGCGTTTCGGGGTGGTGTTCTCTCTGGGCCCAAGAAAGACCTCCCGGGCTGCCCCCAAATGCCGGTTTGCAAGCACTCCCACTCGCTGTTCCCGCCATCGGTGCAAATGCTCCAAGCCCAGGAGAAAAGCCCTTCAGGGTGGTGCTCTCTCCCGGCCCTTGGAAGACCTCCCCGGCTGCCTCCAAAGGCTGGATTTCAAGTACTCCCTCCCGCTGTCCCGCCAGCCGCACACAATGCTCCCAATCACGGGAGAAAAGCGCTTCGGGGTGGTGCTCTCTACGGGCCCTTGGAAGACCTCCCCGTTTGTCTCCAAAGGCCGGTTTGCAAGCACTCATGCCCGCTGTTCCCGTCAGCCGCGCACAATGCTCCCAAGCCTAGGAGAAAAGCGCTTCGGGGTGGTGCTCTCTCCCGGCCCTTGGAAGACCTCCCCGGCTGCCTCCAAAGGCCGGTTTTCAAGCACTCCTGCCTGCTGTTCCCGCCACCCGCGCACAATGCTCCCAAGCCCGGGAGAAAAGCGCTTCGGGGTGGTGCTCTCTACAGGCCCTTGGAAGACCTCCCCGGCTGCCTCCAAAGGCCGGTTTGCAAGGACTCCTTCCTGCTGTTCCTGCCAGCCACGCACAATGCTCCCAAGCCCGGGAGAAAAGCATTTTGGGGTGGTGCTCACACCGGGCCCTGGAAGACCTCCCCGGCTGCCTCCAAAGGACGGTTTTCAAGCACTCCTGCCTGCTGTTCCCGCCACCCGCGCACAATGCTCCCAAGCGCGGGAGAAAAGCGCTTCGGGGTGGTGCTCTCTACAGGCCCTTGGAAGACCTCCCCGGCTGCCTCCAAAGGCCGGTTTGCAAGGACTCCTTCCTGCTGTTCCCGCCAGCCACGCACAATGCTCCCAAGCCCGGGAGAAAAGCATTTTGGGGTGGTGCTCACTCCGGGCCCTTGGAAGACCTCCCCGGCTGCCTCCAATGGCCAGTTTGCAAGCACTCATGTCCGCTGTTCCCACCAGCCGCGCACAATGCTCCCAAGCCCGGGAGAAAAGCTTTTTGGGGTGGTGCTCACACCGGGCCCTGGAAGACCTCCCCGGCTGCCTGCAAAGGCCGGTTTTCAAGCACTCCTGCCTGCTGTTCCCGCCAGCCGCGCACAATGCTCCCAAGCCCGGGAGAAAAGCTTTTTGGGGTGGTGCTCACACCGGGCCCTGGAAGACCTCCCCGGCTGCCTCCAAAGGACGGTTTTCAAGCACTCCTGCCTGCTGTTCCCGCCACCTGCGCACAATGCTCCCAAGCCCGGGAGAAAAGCGCTTCGGGGTGGTGCTCTCTACAGGCCCTTGGAAGACCTCCCCGGCTGCCTCCAAAGGCCGGTTTGCAAGCACTCATGCCCGTTGTTCCCACCAGCCGCGCACAATGCTCCCAAGCCCGGGAGAAAAGCATTTTGGGGTGGTGCTCACTCCGGGCCCTTGGAAGACCTCCCCGGCTACCTCCAAAGGCCAGTTTGCAAGCAGTCCTGCCTGCTGTTCCCGCCAGCCGCGCACAATGCTCCCAAGCCCGGGAGAAAAGCGCTTTGGGGTGGTGCTCTCTCCGGGCCCTTGGAAGACGTCCCCGGCTGCCTCCAAAGGCCGGTTTGCAAGCACTCATGCCCGTTGTTCCCGCCACCAGCGCACAATGCTCCCAAGCCCGGGAGAAAAGCATTTTGGGGTGGTGCTCACTCCGGGCCCTTGGAAGACCTCCCCGGCTGCCTCCAAAGGCCAGTTTGCAAGCAGTCCTGCCTGCTGTTCCCGCCAGCCGCGCACAATGTTCCCAAGCCCGGGAGAAAAGCGCTTCGGGGTGGTGCTCTCTCCGGGCACTTTCAAGACCTCCCCGGCTGCCTCCAAAGGCCGGTTTGTAAGTACTCATTCCCGCTGCTTCCGCCAGCCACGCACAATGCTCCCAAGCCCGGGAGAAAAGCATTTTGGGGTGGTGCTCTCTCCGGGCCCTTGGAAGACCTCCCGGGCTGCCTCCAAAGGCCAGTTTGCAAGCATTCATGTCCGTTGTTCCCGACAGCCGCGCACAATGCTCCCAAGCCCGAGAGAAAAGCATTTTGGGGTGGTGATCAGTCCGGCCCTTGGAAGACCTCCCCGGCTGCCTCCAAAGGACAGTTTGCAAGCACTCATGCCCGCTGTTCCCGCCAGCCGCGCACAATGCTCCCAAGACCGTGAGAAAAGCGCTTCGGGGTGGTGTTCTCTCAGGGACCATGGAGGACCTCCCCGGCTGCCCCCAAAGGCCGGTTTGCAAGCATTCCCACTCGCTGTTCCCGCCAGGCACACACAATGTTCCAAAACCCCGGAGAAAAGCGCTTCGGGGTGGTGGTCTCTCCGGGCCCGTGCCCCTGAGCCTGGGGGCCAGGCAGGGGATCCACAGTCCCAGGCCAAGGCAGAACCACATGCACACGTCTGTTCCTGCCCCCTCCACCGGCAGAGAGCTGGGGGGAGCCAGAGTCTGTCAGGCAGCTGCTGGGCTGGCCGCCTGTGTGGGAAGGGGCAGAGCCGACCTAGGGGCAAGTTGGGCCTCTTGCTCTCCCTGCTGCCCTGAGGCTGCTGGGCCAAAGAGGTCTTGGGCATCCAGCCCCTTGCTGGTCCCTTCCCTCTGACGAGGCCCTCTGAGCTCCAGCACCTTGCAGTGTGGAGACAGCCCCTGCCAGCAACATCCTCTCCAAGGAGGCCTCAACCGAGGCCTAGGCCCAGGGGAAAGGCACCAGCGGAGATGAGCCAGTGGAGGCGCACGGGCATGTCTGGACCCAGTCCCCGCAGCCTGCCCCTTGGTGGGGCAGTACCCCCGGAGGCCAGGAAGGTCTGGGCAAGGCTGCGAGGGGCAGGGGCCCTGCTGGGTCGTGCCCCTGGCCTGTGGGGCGTCTGAGCACAACCGGCACTCTCCCGCTGGAAGACCTCCCCGTCTGCCTCCAAAGGCCGGTTTGCAAGCACTCCCGCCCGCTGTTCCCGCCAGGCACGCACAATGCTCCCAAGCCCGGGAGAAAAGCGCTTCGGGGTGGTGCTCTCTCCGGGCCCTTGCCCCTGAGCCTGGGGTCCAGGCAGTTGGAACACACTCCCAGGCCAATGCAGAACGACATGCACACGTCTGTTCCTGCCCCCTACACCGGCAGAGAGCTCGGGGGAGCCAGAGACTGCCAGGCTGCTGCTGGGCTGGCTGCCTGTGTGGGACGGGGCAGAGCCGACCTAGGGGCAAGTTGGGCCTCTTGCTCTCCCTGCTGCCCTGAGGCTGCTGGGTCAAAGAGGTCTTGGGCATCCAGCCCTTTGCTGGTCCCTTCCCTCTGACGAGGCCCTCTGAGCTCCAGCACCTTGCAGTGTGGAGACAGCCCCTGCCAGCAACCTCCTCTCCAAAGAGGCCTCAACCGAGGCCTACGCCCAGGGGAAAAGCACCACCGGGGATGATCCTGGGGAGGCGCACGGACATGTCTGGACCCAGTCCCCGCAGCCTGCCCCTTGGTGGGGCAGTACCCCCGGAGGCCAGGAAGGTCTGGGCAAGGCTGGCCAGGGGCAGGGGCCCTGCTGGGTCCTGCCCCTGGCCTGTGAGGCCTCTGAGCACAACCGGCCCTCTCCCACTGGAAGACCTCCCCAGCTGCCTCCAAAGTCCTGTTTGCAAACACTCCCGCCCGCTGTTCACGCCAGGCTCGCACAATGCTCCCAAGCCCGGGAGAAAAGCGCTTCGGGGTGGTGCTCTCTCCGGGCCCTTGCCCCTGAGCCTGGGGGCCAGGCAGTGGATCCACACTCCCAGACCAAGGCAGAACCACATGCACACGTCTGTTCCTGACCCCTGCACCGGCAGAGAGCTCTGGGGAGCCAGAGTCTGTCAGGCAGGTGCTGGGCTGGCCGCCTGTGTGGGAAGGGGCAGAGCCGACCTAGGGGCAAGTTGGGCCTCTTGCTCTCCCTGCTGCCCTGAGGCTGCTGGGCCAAAGAGGTCTTGCGCATCCAGCCCCTTGCTGGTCCCTTCCCTCTGACGAGGCCCTCTGAGCTCCAGCACCTTGCAGTGTGGAGACAGCCCCTGCCAGCAACCTCCTCTCTAAGGAGGCCTCAACCGAGGCCTAGGCACAGGGGAAAGGCACCAGCGGGGATGAGCCTGGGGAGGCGCCCGGGCATGTCTGGACCCAGTCCCCGCAGCCTGCCCCTTGGTGGGGCAGTACCCCCGGAGGCCAGGAAGGTCTGGGCAAGGCTGGCCAGGGGCAGGGGACCTGCTGGGTCCTGCCCCTGGCCTGTGGGGCCTCTGAGCACAACCGGCCCTATCCCACTGGAAGACGTCCCCGGCTGCCTCCAAAGGCCGGTTTGCAAGCACTCCCGCCCACTGTTCCAACCAAGGGCGCACAACGCTCCCAAGCCCGGGAGAAAATCGCCTCGGGGTGGTGCTCTCTCCGGGCCCTTTCCCCTGAGCCTGTGGGCCAGGCAGGGTGTCCACACTCCCAGGCCAAGGCAGAACGACATGCACACGTCTGTTCCTGCCCCATGCACCGGCAGAGAGCTCGGGGGAGCCAAAGTCTGTCAGGCAGCTGCTGGGCTGGCCGCCTGTGTGGGAAGGGGCAGAGCCGACCTAGGGGCAAGTTGGGCCTCTTGCTCTCCCTGATGCCCTGAGGCTGCTGGGTCAAAGAGATCTTGGGCATCCAGCCCCTTGCTTGTCCCTTCCCTCTGACGAGGCCCTCTGAGCTCCAGCACCTTGCAGTGTGGAGACAGCCCCTGCCAGCAACCTCCTCTCCAAGGAGGCCTCAACCGAGGCCTAGGCCCAGGGGAAAGGCACCAGCGGGGATGAGCCTGGGGAGGCGCCCGGGCATGTCTGGACCCAGTCCCCGCAGCCTGCCCCTTGGTGGGGCAGTACCCCCGGAAACCAGGAAGGTCTGGGCAAGGCTGGCCACGGGCAGGGGCCCTGCTGGGTCCTGCCCCTGGCCTGTGGGGCTTCTGAGCACAACCGGCCCTCTCCCACTGGAAGACTTCCCCGGCTGCCTCCAAAGGCCGGTTTGCCAACACTCCCGCCCGCTGTTCCCGCCAGGCACGCACAATTCTCCCAAGCCCGGGAGAAAAGCGCTTCGGGGTGGTGCTCTCTCCGGGCCCTTGCCCCTGAGCGTGGGGGCGAAGCAGTGGGTCCACACTCCCAGACCAACGCAGAACCACATGCACACGTCTGTTCCTGACCCCTGCACCGGCAGAGAGCTCGGGGGAGCCAGAGTCTGTCAGGCAGCTGCTGGGCTGGCCGCCTGTGTGGGAAGGGGCAGAACCGACCTAGGGGCAAGTTGGGCCTCTTCCTCTCCCTGCTGCCCTGAGGCTGCTGGGCCAAAGAGGTCTTGGGCATCCAGCCCCTTGCTGGTCCCTTCCCTCTGACGAGGCCCTCTGAGCTCCAGCACCTTGCAGTGTGGAGACAGCCCCTGCCAGCAACCTCCTCTCCAAGGAGGCCTCAACCGAGGCCTAGGCCCAGGGGAAAGGCACCAGCGGGGATGAGCCTGGGGAGGCGCCCGGCCATGTCTGGACCCAGTCCCCGCAGCCTGCCCCTTGGTGGGGCAGTACCCCCGGAGGCCAGGAGGGTCTGGGCAAGGCTGCCAGGGGCGGGGACACTGCTGGGTCCTGCCCCTGGCCTGTGGGGCGTCTGAGCACAACCGGCACTCTCCCGCTGGAAGACCTCCCCGGCTGCCTCCAAAGGCCGGTTTGCAAGCACTCCCGCCCGCTGTTCCCGCCAGGCACGCACAATGCTCCCAAGCCCGGGAGAAAAGCGCTTCGGGGTGGTGCTCTCTCCGGGCCCTTGCCCCTGAGCCTGGGGGACAGGCAGGGGGAACACACTCCCAGGCCAAGGCAGAACGACATGCACACGTCTGTTCCTGCCCCCTACACCGGCAGAGAGTTCGGGGGAGCCAGAGACTGCCAGGCTGCTGCTGGGCTGGCTGCCTGTGTGGGACGGGGTAGAGCCGACCTAGGGGCAAGTTGGGCCTCTTGCTCTCCCTGCTGCCCTGAGGCTGCTGGGTCAAAGAGGTCTTGGGCATCCAGCCCTTTGCTGGTCCTTTCCCTCTGACGAGGCCCTCTGAGCTCCAGCACCTTGCAGTGTGCAGACAGCCCCTGCCGGCAACCTCCTCTCCAAGGAGGCCTCAACCGAGGCCTAGGCCCAGGGGAAAGGCACCAGCGGGGATGAGCCTGGGGAGGCGCCCGGGCATGTCTGGACCCAGGCCCCGCAGCCTGCCCCTTGGTGGGGTAGTACCCCCGGAGGCCAGGAAGGTCTGGGCAAGGCTGCCAGAGGCAGGGACACTGCTGGGTCCTGCCCCTGGCCTGTGGGGCCTCTGAGAACAACTGGCACTCTCCCGCTGGAAGACCTCCCCGGCTGCCTCCAAAGGCTGGTTTGCAAGCACTCAATCCCGCTGTTCACGCCAGCTGCGCACAATGCTCCCAAGCCCGGGAGAAAAGCATTTTGGGGTGGTGCTCACTCCGGGCTTTGGAAGACCTCCCCGGCTGCCTCCAAGGCCGGTTTGCAAGCACTTCTGCCTGCTGTTCCCGCCTCCCGCGCACAATGCTCCCAAGCCCGGGAGAAAAGCGTTTCGGGGTGGTGTTCTCTCTGGGCCCAAGAAAGACCTCCCGGGCTGCCCCCAAATGCCGGTTTGCAAGCACTCCCACTCGCTGTTCCCGCCATCGGTGCAAATGCTCCAAGCCCAGGAGAAAAGCCCTTCAGGGTGGTGCTCTCTCCCGGCCCTTGGAAGACCTCCCCGGCTGCCTCCAAAGGCTGGATTTCAAGTACTCCCTCCCGCTGTCCCGCCAGCCGCACACAATGCTCCCAATCACGGGAGAAAAGCGCTTCGGGGTGGTGCTCTCTACGGGCCCTTGGAAGACCTCCCCGTTTGTCTCCAAAGGCCGGTTTGCAAGCACTCATGCCCGCTGTTCCCGTCAGCCGCGCACAATGCTCCCAAGCCTAGGAGAAAAGCGCTTCGGGGTGGTGCTCTCTCCCGGCCCTTGGAAGACCTCCCCGGCTGCCTCCAAAGGCCGGTTTTCAAGCACTCCTGCCTGCTGTTCCCGCCACCCGCGCACAATGCTCCCAAGCCCGGGAGAAAAGCGCTTCGGGGTGGTGCTCTCTACAGGCCCTTGGAAGACCTCCCCGGCTGCCTCCAAAGGCCGGTTTGCAAGGACTCCTTCCTGCTGTTCCTGCCAGCCACGCACAATGCTCCCAAGCCCGGGAGAAAAGCATTTTGGGGTGGTGCTCACACCGGGCCCTGGAAGACCTCCCCGGCTGCCTCCAAAGGACGGTTTTCAAGCACTCCTGCCTGCTGTTCCCGCCAGCCGCGCACAATGCTCCCAAGCCCGGGAGAAAAGCTTTTTGGGGTGGTGCTCACACCGGGCCCTGGAAGACCTCCCCGGCTGCCTCCAAAGGACGGTTTTCAAGCACTCCTGCCTGCTGTTCCCGCCACCTGCGCACAATGCTCCCAAGCCCGGGAGAAAAGCGCTTCGGGGTGGTGCTCTCTACAGGCCCTTGGAAGACCTCCCCGGCTGCCTCCAAAGGCCGGTTTGCAAGCACTCATGCCCGTTGTTCCCACCAGCCGCGCACAATGCTCCCAAGCCCGGGAGAAAAGCATTTTGGGGTGGTGCTCACTCCGGGCCCTTGGAAGACCTCCCCGGCTACCTCCAAAGGCCAGTTTGCAAGCAGTCCTGCCTGCTGTTCCCGCCAGCCGCGCACAATGCTCCCAAGCCCGGGAGAAAAGCGCTTTGGGGTGGTGCTCTCTCCGGGCCCTTGGAAGACGTCCCCGGCTGCCTCCAAAGGCCGGTTTGCAAGCACTCATGCCCGTTGTTCCCGCCACCAGCGCACAATGCTCCCAAGCCCGGGAGAAAAGCATTTTGGGGTGGTGCTCACTCCGGGCCCTTGGAAGACCTCCCCGGCTGCCTCCAAAGGCCAGTTTGCAAGCAGTCCTGCCTGCTGTTCCCGCCAGCCGCGCACAATGTTCCCAAGCCCGGGAGAAAAGCGCTTCGGGGTGGTGCTCTCTCCGGGCACTTTCAAGACCTCCCCGGCTGCCTCCAAAGGCCGGTTTGTAAGTACTCATTCCCGCTGCTTCCGCCAGCCACGCACAATGCTCCCAAGCCCGGGAGAAAAGCGTTTCGGGGTGGTGTTCTCTCTGGGCCCAAGAAAGACCTCCCGGGCTGCCCCCAAATGCCGGTTTGCAAGCACTCCCACTCGCTGTTCCCGCCATCCGTGCAAATGCTCCAAGCCCAGGAGAAAAGCCCTTCAGGGTGGTGCTCTCTCCCGGCCCTTGGAAGACCTCCCCGGCTGCCTCCAAAGGCCAGTTTGCAAGCACTCAATCCCGCTGTTCCCGCCAGCCGCGCACAATGCTCCCAAGCCCGGGAGAAAAGCGCTTCGGGGTGGTGCTCTCTCCTGGCCCTTGGAAGACCTCCCCGGCTGCCTCCAAAGGCTGGTTTTCGAGAACTCCCTCCCGCTGACCCGCCAGCCGCACACAATGCTCCCAAGCCCGGGAGAAAAGCATTTTGGGGTGGTCTCTCTCCGGGCCCTTGGAAGACTCCCCGGCTGCCTCTAAAGGCCGGTTTGCAAGCACTCATGTCCTCTGTTCCCGACAGCCGCGAACAATGCTCCCAATTCCGTGAGAAAAGTGCTTCGGGATGGTGCTCTCTCCGGGCCCTTGGAAGACCTCCCAAGCTGCCTCCAAAGGCCGGTTTGCAAGCACTCCCGCCCGCTGTTCCCGCCAGCCTCGCACAATGCTCCCAAGACCGGAAGAAAAGCGCTTCGGGGTGGTGTTCTCTCCGTGCCAATGGAGGACCTCCCTGGCTGCCCCCAAAGGCCGGTTTGCAAGCACTCCCACTCGCTGTTCCCGCCAGCCACGCACAATCCTCCAAAACCCCGGAGAAAAGCGCTTCGGGGTGGTGTTCTCTCCGTGCCCATGGAAGACCTCCCGGGGTGCCCCCAAAGGCCGGTTTGCAAGCACTCCCACTCGCTGTTCCCGCCATCCGCGCACAATGCTCCCAAGCCCGGGAGAAAAGCATTTTGGGGTGGTGCTCACACCGGGCCCTGGAAGACCTCCCCGGCTGCCTCCAAAGGACGGTTTTCAAGCACTCCTGCCTGCTGTTCCCGCCACCCGCGCACAATGCTCCCAAGCCCGGGAGAAAAGCGCTTCGGGGTGGTGCTCTCTACAGGCCCTTGGAAGACCTCCCCGGCTGCCTCCAAAGGCCGGTTTGCAAGGACTCCTTCCTGCTGTTCCCGCCATCCGCGCACAATGCTCCCAAGCCCGGGAGAAAAGCATTTTGGGGTGGTGCTCACACCGGGCCCTGGAAGACCTCCCCGGCTGCCTCCAAAGGACGGTTTTCAAGCACTCCTGCCTGCTGTTCCCGCCACCCGCGCAGAATGCTCCCAAGCGCGGGAGAAAAGCGCTTCGGGGTGGTGCTCTCTACAGGCCCTTGGAAGACCTCCCCGGCTGCCTCCAAAGGCCGGTTTGCAAGGACTCCTTCCTGCTGTTCCCGCCAGCCACGCACAATGCTCCCAAGCCCGGGAGAAAAGCATTTTGGGGTGGTGCT
This sequence comes from Dama dama, assembly GCF_033118175.1. NCBI lineage: Eukaryota > Metazoa > Chordata > Mammalia > Artiodactyla > Cervidae > Dama > Dama dama. Next base: position 928,497 of record NW_026870977.1, read on the forward strand.
CACTCCGGGCCCTTGGAAGACCTCCCCGGCTGCCTCCAATGGCCAGTTTGCAAGCACTCATGTCCGCTGTTCCCACCAGCCGCGCACAATGCTCCCAAGCCCGGGAGAAAAGCTTTTTGGGGTGGTGCTCACACCGGGCCCTGGAAGACCTCCCCGGCTGCCTCCAAAGGCCAGTTTTCAAGCACTCCTGCCTGCTGTTCCCGCCACCTGCGCACAATGCTCCTAAGCCCGGGAGAAAAGCGCTTCGGGGTGGTGCTCTCTACAGGCCCTTGGAAGACCTCCCCGGCTGCCTCCAAAGGCCGGTTTGCAAGGACTCCTTCCTGCTGTTCCCGCCAGCCACGCACAATGCTCCCAAGCCCGGGAGAGAAGCATTTTGGGGTGGTGCTCTCTACAGGCCCTTGGAAGACCTCCCCGGCTGCCTCCAGTGGCCAGTTTGCAAGCACTCATGCCCGCTGTTCCCACCAGCCGCGCACAATGCTCCCAAGCCCGGGAGAAAAGCTTTTTGGGGTGGTGCTCACACCGGGCCCTGGAAGACCTCCCCGGCTGCCTGCAAAGGCCGGTTTTCAAGCACTCCTGCCTGCTGTTCCCGCCACCCGCGCACAATACTCCCAAGCCTGGGAGAAAAGCGCTTCGGGGTGGTGCTCTCTACAGGCCCTTGGAAGACCTACCCCGCTGCCTCCAAAGGCCGGTTTGCAAGGACTCCTTCCTGCTGTTCCCGCCAGCCACGCACAATGCTCCCAAGCCCGGGAGAAAAGTGCTTCGGGGTGGTGATCTCTCCGGGCCCTTGGAAGTCGTCCCCGGCTGCCTCCAAAGGCCGGTTTGCAAGCACTCATGCCCGTTGTTCCCACCAGCCGCGCACAATGCTCCCAAGCCCGGGAGAAAAGCATTTTGGGGTGGTGCTCACTCCGCGCCCTTGGAAGACCTCCCCGGCTGCCTCCAAAGGCCAGTTTGCAAGCAGTCCTGCCTGCTGTTCCCGCCAGCCGCGCACAATGCTCCCAAGGCCGGGAGAAAAGCGCTTCGGGGTGGTGCTCTCTCCGGGCCCTTGGAAGACGTCCCCGGCTGCCTCCAAAGGCCGGTTTGCAAGCACTCATGCCCGTTGTTCCCACCAGCCGCGCACAATGCTCCCAAGCCCGGGAGAAAAGCGCTTCGGGGTGGTGCTCTCTCCGGGCCCTTGCCCCTGAGCCTGGGGGCCAGGCAGGGGATCCACAGTCCCAGGCCAAGGCAGAACCACATGCACACGTCTGTTCCTGCCCCCTTCACCGGCAGAGAGCTGGGGGGAGCCAGAGTCTGTCAGGCAGCTGCTGGGCTGGCCGCCTGTGTGGGAAGGGGCAGAGCCGAACTAGGGGCAAGTTGGGCCTCTTGCTCTCCCTGCTGCCCTGAGGCTGCTGGGCCAAAGAGGTCTTGGGCATCCAGCCCCTTGCTGGTCCCTTGCCTCTGACGAGGCCCTCTGAGCTCCAGCACCTTGCAGTGTGGAGACAGCCCCTGCCAGCAACCTCCTCTCCAAGGAGGCCTCAACCGAGGCCTAGGCCCAGGGGAAAGGCACCAGCGGGGATGAGCCAGTGGAGGCGCACGGGCATGTCTGGACCCAGTCCCCGCAGCCTGCCCCTTGGTGGGGCAGTACCCCCGGAGGCCAGGAAGGTCTGGGCAAGGCTGGCCAGGGGCAGGGGCCCTGCTGGGTCCTGCCCCTGGCCTGTGGGGCCTCTGAGCACAACCGGCCCTCTCCCACTTGAAGACCTCCCCGGCTGCCTCCAAAGGCCGGTTTGCCAACACTCCCGCCCGCTGTTCCCGCCAGGCACGCACAATGCTCCCAAGCCCGGGAGAAAAGCGCTTCGGGGTGTTGCTCTCTCCGGGCCCTTGCCCCTGAGCCTGGGGTCCAGGCAGTGTGTCCACACTCCCAGACCAAGGCAGAACCACATGCACACGTCTTTTCCTGACCCCTGCACCGGCAGAGCGCTCGGGGGAGCCACAGTCTGTCAGGCAGCTGCTGGGTTGGCTGCCTGTGTGGGAAGGGGCAGAGCCGACCTAGGGGCAAGTTGGGCCTCTTCCTCTCCCTGCTGCCCTGAGGCTGCTGGGCCAAAGAGGTCTTGGGCATCCAGCCCCTTGCTGGTCCCTTCCCTCTGACGAGGCCCTCTGAGCTCCAGCACCTTGCAGTGTGGAGACAGCCCCTGCCAGCAACCTCCTCTCCAAGGAGGCCTCAACCGAGGCCTAGGACCAGGGGAAAGGCACCAGCGGGGATGAGCCTGGGGAGGCGCCCGGGCATGTCTGGACCCAGTCCCCGCAGCCTGCCCCTTGGTGGGATAGTAACCCCGGAGTCCAGGAGGGTCTGGGCAAGGCTGCCAGGGGCAGGGACACTGCTGGGTCCTGCCCCTGGCCTGTGGGGCGTCTGAGCACAACCGGCACTCTCCCGCTGGAAGACCTCCCTGGCTGCCTCCAAAGGCCGGTTTGCAAGCACTCCCGCGCGCTGTTCCCGCCAGGCACGCACAATGCTACCAAGCACGAGAGAAAAGCGCTTCGGGGTGGTGCTCTCTCCGGACCCTTGCCCCTGAGCCTGGGGGCCAGGCAGGGGGAACACACTCCCAGGCCAAGGCAGAACGACATGCACACGTCTGTTCCTGCCCCCTACACCGGCAGAGAGATCGGGGGAGCCAGAGACTGCCAGGCTGCTGCTGGGCTGGCTGCCTGTCTGGGACGGGGCAGAGCCGACCTAGGGGCAAGTTGGGCCTCTTGCTCTCCCTGCTGCCCTGAGGCTGCTGGGTCAAAGAGGTCTTGGGCATCCAGCCCTTTGCTGGTCCCTTCCCTCTGACGAGGCCCTCTGAGCTCCAGCACCTTGCAGTGTGGAGAGAGCCCCTGCCAGCAACCTCCTCTCCAAAGAGGCCTCAACCGAGGCCTATGCCCAGGGGAAAGGCACCAGCGGGGATGATCCTGGGGAGGCGCTCGGACATGTCTGGACCCAGTCCCCGCAGCCTGCCCCTTGTTGGGGCAGTACCCCCGGAGGCCAGGAAGGTCTGGGCAAGGCTGGCCAGGGGCAGGGGCCCTGCTGGGTCCTGCCCCTGGCCTGTGGGGCCTCTGAGCCCAACCGGCCCTCTCCCACTGGAAGACCTCCCCGGCTGCCTCCAAAGGCCGGTTTGCAAGCGCTCCCGCCCACTGTTCCCAGCAGGCGTGGACAATGCTCCCAAGCCCGGGAGAAAAGCGCTTCAGGGTGGTGCTCTCTCTGGGCCCTTGCCCCTGAGCCTGGGGGCAAGGCAGGGTGTCCACACTCCCAGGCCAAGGCAGAACCACATGCACACGTCTGATCTGCGCCCTGCACCGGCAGAGAGCTCGGGGGAGCCAGAGTCTGTCAGGCAGCTGCTGGGCTGGCCGCCTGTGTGGGAAGGGGCAGAGCCGACCTAGGGGCAAGTTGGGCCTCTTGCTCTCCCTGCTGCCCTGAGGCTGCTGGGCCAAAGAGGTCTTGGGCATCCAGCCCCTTGCTGGTCCCTTCCCTCTGACGAGGCCCTCTGAGCTCCAGCACCTTGCAGTGTGGAGACAGCCCCTGCCAGCAACCTCCTCTCCAAGGAGGCCTCAACCGAGACCTAGGACCAGGGGAAAGGCACCAGCGGGGATGAGCCTGGGGAGGCGACCAGGCATGTCTGGACCCAGTCCCCGCAGCCTGCCCCTTGGTGGGGCAGTACCCCCGGAGGCCAGGAAGGTCTGGGCAAGGCTGGCCAGGGGCAGGGGCCCTGCTGGGTCCTGCCCCTGGCCTGTGGGGCCTCTGAGCACAACCGGCCCTCTCCCACTGGAAGACCTCCCCGGCTGCCTCCAAAGGCCGGTTTGCCAACACTCCCGCCCGCTGTTCTCGCCAGGCACGCACAATTCTCCCAAGCCCGGGAGAAAAGCGCTTCGGTGTGTTGCTCTCTCCGGGCCCTTGCCCCTGAGTGTGGGGGCCAGGCAGTGGTTCCACACTCCCAGACCAAGGCAGAACCACATGCACACGTCTGTTCCTGACCCCTGCACCGGCAGAGAGCTCGGGGGAGCCAGAGTCTGTCAGGCAGCTGCTGGGCTGGCCGCCTGTGTGGGAAGGGGCAGAGCCGACCTAGGGGCAAGTTGGGCCTCTTCCTCTCCCTGCTGCCCTGAGGCTGCTGGGCCAAAGAGGTCTTGGGCATCCAGCCCCTTGCTGGTCCCTTCCCTCTGACGAGGCCCTCTGAGCTCCAGCACCTTGCAGTGTGGAGACAGCCCCTGCCAGCAACCTCCTCTCCAAGGAGGCCTCAACCGAGGCCTAGGCCCAGGGGAAAGGCACCAGCGGGGATGAGCCTGGGGAGGCGCAAGGGCATGTCTGGACCCAGTCCCCGCAGCCTGCCCCTTGGTGGGGCAGTACCCCCGGAGGCCAGGAAGGTCTGGGCAAGGCTGCCAGGGGCAGGGACACTGCTGGGTCCTGCCCCTGGCCTGTGGGGCGTCTGAGCACAACCGGCACTCTCCCGCTGGAAGACCTGCCCGGCTGCCTCCAAAGGCCGGTTAACAAGCGCTCCCGCCCACTGTTCCCAGCAGGCGTGCACAATGCTCCCAAGCCCGGGAGAAAAGCGCTTCGGGGTGGTGCTCTCTCCGGGCCCTTGCCCCTGAGCCTGGGGCCCAGGCAGGGGAACCACAGTCCCAGGCCAAGGCAGAACCACATGCACAGGTCTGTTCCTGCCCCCTCCACCGGCAGAGAGCTGGGGGGAGCCAGAGTCTGTCAGGCAGCTGCTGGGCTGGCCGCCTGTGTGGGAAGGGGCAGAGCCGACCTAGGGGCAAGTTGGGCCTCTTGCTCTCCCTGCTGCCCTGAGGCTGCTGGGCCAAAGACGTCTTGGGCATCCAGCCCCTTGCTTGTCCCTTCCCTCTGACGAGGCCCTCTGAGCTCCAGCACCTTGAAGTGTGGAGACAGCACCTGCCAGCAATCTCCTCTCCAAGGAGGCCTCAACCGAGGCCTAGGCCCAGGGAAAAGGCACCAGCGGGGTTGAGCCAGGGGAGGCGCCCGGGCATGTCTGGACCCTGTCCCCGCAGCCTGCCCCTTGGTGGGGCAGTACCCCCGGAGGCCAGAAAGGTCTGGGCAAGGCTGGCCAGGGGCAGGGGCCCTGCTGGGTCCTGCCCCTGGCCTGTGGGGCCTCTGAGCACAACCGGCCCTTGCCCACTGGAAGACCTCCCCGGCTGCCTCCAAAGGCCGGTTTGCAAGCCCTCCCGCCCACTGTTCCCGCCAGGCGCGCACAATGCTCCCAAGCCCGGGAGAAAAGCGCTTCGGGGTGGTGGTCTCTCCGGGCCCCTGCCCCTGAGCCTGGGGCCCAGGCAGGGGAACCACAGTCCCAGGCCAAGGCAGAACCACATGCACAGGTCTGTTCCTGCCCCCTCCACCGGCAGAGAGCTGGGGGGAGCCAGAGTCTGTCAGGCAGCTGCTGGGCTGGCCGCCTGTGTGGGAAGGGGCAGAGCCGACCTAGGGGCAAGTTGGGCCTCTTGCTCTCCCTGCTGCCCTGAGGCTGCTGGGCCAAAGAGGTCTTGGGCATCCAGCCCCTTGCTGGTCCCTTCCCTCTGACGAGGCCCTCTGAGCTCCAGCACCTTGCAGTGTGGAGACAGCCCCTGCCAGCAACCTCCTCTCCAAGGAGGCCTCAACCGAGACCTAGGACCAGGGGAAAGGCACCAGCGGGGATGAGCCTGGGGAGGCGCAAGGGCATGTCTGGACCCAGTCCCCGCAGCCTGCCCCTTGGTGGGGCAGTACCCCCGGAGGCCAGGAAGGTCTGGGCAAGGCTGGCCAGGGGCAGGGGCCCTGCTGGGTCCTGCCCCTGGCCTGTGGGGCCTCTGAGCACAACCGGCCCTCTCCCACTGGAAGACCTCCCCGGCTGCCTCCAAAGGCCGGTTTGCCAACACTCCCGCCCGCTGTTCTCGCCAGGCACGCACAATTCTCCCAAGCACGGGAGAAAAGCGCTTCGGTGTGTTGCTCTCTCCGGGCCCTTGCCCCTGAGTGTGGGGGCCAGGCAGTGGTTCCACACTCCCAGACCAAGGCAGAACCACATGCACACGTCTGTTCCTGACCCCTGCACCGGCAGAGAGCTCGGGGGAGCCAGAGTCTGTCAGGCAGCTGCTGGGCTGGCCGCCTGTGTGGGAAGGGGCAGAGCCGACCTAGGGGCAAGTTGGGCCTCTTCCTCTCCCTGCTGCCCTGAGGCTGCTGGGCCAAAGAGGTCTTGGGCATCCAGCCCCTTGCTGGTCCCTTCCCTCTGACGAGGCCCTCTGAGCTCCAGCACCTTGCAGTGTGGAGACAGCCCCTGCCAGCAACCTCCTCTCCAAGGAGGCCTCAACCGAGGCCTAGGCCCAGGGGAAAGGCACCAGCGGGGATGAGCCTGGGGAGGCGCAAGGGCATGTCTGGACCCAGTCCCCGCAGCCTGCCCCTTGGTGGGGCAGTACCCCCGGAGGCCAGGAAGGTCTGGGCAAGGCTGCCAGGGGCAGGGACACTGCTGGGTCCTGCCCCTGGCCTGTGGGGCGTCTGAGCACAACCGGCACTCTCCCGCTGGAAGACCTGCCCGGCTGCCTCCAAAGGCCGCTTAACAAGCGCTCCCGCCCACTGTTCCCAGCAGGCGTGCACAATGCTCCCAAGCCCGGGAGAAAAGCGCTTCGGGGTGGTGCTCTCTCCGGGCCCTTGCCCCTGAGCCTGGGGGCAAGGCAGGGTGTCCACACTCCCAGGCCAAGGCAGAACCACATGCACACGTCTGTTCCTGACCCCTGCACCGGCAGAGAGCTCGGGGGAGCCAGAGTCTGTCAGGCAGCTGCTGGGCTGGCCGCCTGTGTGGGAAGGGGCAGAGCCGACCTAGGGGCAAGTTGGGCCTCTTCCTCTCCCTGCTGCCCTGAGGCTGCTGGGCCAAAGAGGTCTTGGGCATCCAGCCCCTTGCTTGTCCCTTCCCTCTGACGAGGCCCTCTGAGCTCCAGCACCTTGAAGTGTGGAGACAGCACCTGCCAGCAATCTCCTCTCCAAGGAGGCCTCAACCGAGGCCTAGGCCCAGGGAAAAGGCACCAGCGGGGTTGAGCCAGGGGAGGCGCCCGGGCATGTCTGGACCCTGTCCCCGCAGCCTGCCCCTTGGTGGGGCAGTACCCCCGGAGGCCAGGAAGGTCTGGGCAAGGCTGGCCAGGGGCAGGGGCCCTGCTGGGTCCTGCCCCTGGCCTGTGGGGCCTCTGAGCACAACCGGCCCTTGCCCACTGGAAGACCTCCCCGGCTGCCTCCAAAGGCCGGTTTGCAAGCCCTCCCGCCCACTGTTCCCGCCAGGCGCGCACAATGCTCCCAAGCCCGGGAGAAAAGCGCTTCGGTGTGGTGGTCTCTCCGGGCCCCTGCCCCTGAGCCTGGGGCCCAGGCAGGGGAACCACAGTCCCAGGCCAAGGCAGAACCACATGCACAGGTCTGTTCCTGCCCCCTCCACCGGCAGAGAGCTGGGGGGAGCCAGAGTCTGTCAGGCAGCTGCTGGGCTGGCCGCCTGTGTGGGAAGGGGCAGAGCCGACCTAGGGGCAAGTTGGGCCTCTTGCTCTCCCTGCTGCCCTGAGGCTGCTGGGCCAAAGAGGTCTTGGGCATCCAGCCCCTTGCTGGTCCCTTCCCTCTGACGAGGCCCTCTGAGCTCCAGCACCTTGCAGTGTGGAGACAGCCCCTGCCAGCAACCTCCTCTCCAAGGAGGCCTCAACCGAGGCCTAGGCCCAGGGGAAAGGCACCAGCGGGGATGAGCCAGTGGAGGCGCACGGGCATGTCTGGACCCAGTCCCCGCAGCCTGGCCCTTGGTGGGGCAGTACCCCCGGAGGCCAGGAAGGTCTGGGCAAGGCTGGCCAGGGGCAGGGGCCCTGCTGGGTCCTGCCCCTGGCCTGTGGGGCCTCTGAGCACAACCGGCCCTCTCCCACTGGAAGACCTCCCCGGCTGCCTCCAAAGGCCGGTTTGCCAACACTCCCGCCCGCTGTTCCCGCCAGGCACGCACAATGCTCCCAAGCCCGGGAGAAAAGCGCTTCGGGGTGTTGCCCTCTCCGGACCCTTGCCCCTGAGCCTGGGGTCCAGGCAGTGGGTCCACACTCCCAGACCAAGGCAGAACCACATGCACTCGTCTGTTCCTGACCCCTGCACCGACAGAGAGCTCGGGGGAGCCAGAGTCTGTCAGGCAGCTGCTGGGCTGGCCGCCTGTGTGGGAAGGGGCAGAGCCGACCTAGGGGCAAGTTGGGCCTCTTGCTCTCCCTGCTGCCCTGAGGCTGCTGGGCCAAAGAGGTCTTGGGCATCCAGCCCTTTGCTTGTCCCTTCCCTCTGACGAGGCCCTCTGAGCTCCAGCACCTTGCAGTGTGGAGACAGCCCCTGCCAGCAACCTCCTCTCCAAGGAGGCCTCAACCGAGACCTAGGACCAGGGGAAAGGCACCAGCGGGGATGAGCCTGGGGAGGCGACCAGGCATGTCTGGACCCAGTCCCCGCAGCCTGCCCCTTGGTGGGGCAGTACCCCCGGAGGCCAGGAAGGTCTGGGAAAGGCTGGCCAGGGGCAGGGGACCTGCTCGGTACTGCCCCTGGCCTGTGGGGCCTCTGAGCACAGCCGGCCCTCTCCCACTGGAAGACCTCCCCGGCTGCCTCCAAAGGCCGGTTTGCAAGCGCTCCCGGCCACTGTTACCAGCAGGCGGGCACAATGCTCCTAAGCCCGGAAGAAAAGCGCTTCAGGGTGGTGCTCTCTCTGGGCCCTTGCCCCTGAGCCTGGGGGCAAGGCAGGGTGTCCACACTCCCAGGCCAAGGCAGAACCACATGCACACGTCTGACCTGCCCCCTGCACCGGCAGAGAGCTCGGGGGAGCCAGAGTCTGTCAGGCAGCTGCTGGGCTGGCCGCCTGTGTGGGAAGTGGCAGAGCCGACCTAGGGGCAAGTTGGGCCTCTTGCTCTCCCTGCTGCCCTGAGGCTGCTGGGCCAAAGAGGTCTTGGGCATCCAGCCCCTTGCTGGTCCCTTCCCTCTGACGAGGCCCTCTGAGCTCCAGCACCTTGCAGTGTGGAGACAGCCCCTGCCAGCAACCTCCTCTCCAAGGAGGCCTCAACCGAGGCCTAGGCCCAGGGGAAAGGCACCAGCGGGGATGAGCCTGGGGAGGCGCCCGGGCATGTCTGGACCCAGTCCCCGCAGCCTGCCCCTTGGTGGGGCAGTACCCCCGGAGGCCAGGAAGGTCTGGGCAAGGCTGGCCAGGGGCAGGGGCCCTGCTGGGTCCTGCCCCTGGCCTGTGGGGCCTCTGAGCACAACCGGCCCTCTCCCACTGGAAGAACTCCCCGGCTGCCTCCAAAGGCCAGTTTGCCAACACTCCCGCCCGCTGTTCCCGCCAGGCACGCACAATGCTCCCAAGCCCGTGAGAAAAGGACTTCGGGGTGGTGCTCTCCTCGGGCCCTTGCCCCTGAGCCTGGGGGCCAGGCAGTTGGTCCACACTCCCAGACCAAGGCAGAACCACATGCACACGTCTGTTCCTGACCCCTGCACCGGCAGAGAGCTCGGGGGAGCCAGAGTCTGTCAGGCAGCTGCTGGGCTGGCCGCCTGTGTGGGAAGGGGCAGAGCCGACCTAGGGGCAAGTTGGGCCTCTTGCTCTCCCTGCTGCCCTGAGGCTGCTGGGCCAAAGAGGTCTTGGGCATCCAGCCCCTTGCTGGTCCCTTCCCTCTGACGAGGCCCTCTGAGCTCCAGCACCTTGCAGTGTGGAGACAGCCCCTGCCAGCAACCTCCTCTCCAAGGAGGCCTCAACCGAGGCCTAGGCCCAGGGGAAAGGCACCAGCGGGGATGAGCCTGGGGAGGCGCCCGGGCATGTCTGGACCCAGTCCCTGCAGCCTGCCCCTTGGTGGGGCAGTACCCCCGGAGGCCAGGAAGGTCTCGGCAAGGCTGCCAGGGGCAGGGACAGCGCTGGGTCCTGCCCCTGGCCTGTGGGACGTCTGAGCACAACCGGCACTCTCCCGCTGGAAGAACTCCCCGTCTGCCTCAAAAGGCCGGTTTGCAAGCACTCCCGCCCGCTGTTCCCGCCAGGCACGCACAATGCTCCCAAGCCCGGTAGAAAAGCGCTTCGGGGTGGTGCTCTCTCCGGGCCCTTGCCCCTAAGCCTGCGGGCCAGGCAGGGGGAACACACTCCCAGGCCAAGACAGAACGACATGAACACGTCTGTTCCTGCCCCCTACACCAGCAGAGAGCTCGGGGGAGCCAGAGTCTCTCAGGCAGGTGCTGGGCTGGCCGCCTGTGTGGGAAGGGGCAGAGCCGACCTAGGGGCAAGTTGGGCCTCTTGCTCTCCCTGCTGCCCTGAGGCTGCTGGGCCAAAGACGTCTTGGGCATCCAGCCCTTTGCTGGTCCCTTCCCTCTGACGAGGCCCTCTGAGCTCCAGACCTTGCAGTGTGGAGACAGCACCTGCCAGCAATCTCCTCTCCAAGGAGACCTCAACCGAGGCCTAGGCCCAGGGGAAAGGCACCAGTGGGGATGAGCCTGGAGAGGCGCCCGGGCATGTCTGGACCCAGTCCCCGCAGCCTGCCCCTTGGTGGGGCAGTACCCCTGGAGGCCAGGAAGGTCTGGGCAAGGCTGACCAGGGGCAGGGGACCTGCTGGGTCCTGCCCCTGGCCTGTCGGGCCTCTGAGCACAACCGGCCCTCTCCCACTGGAAGACCTCCCCGGCTGCCTCCAAAGGCCGTTTTGCACGCACTCCCGCCCACTGTTCCCACCAAGCGCGCACAATGCTCCCATCCCGGGAGAAAAGCGCTTCGGGGTGGTGCTCTCTCCGGGCCCTTGCCCCTGAGACTGGGGGCCAGGCAGGGGGTCCACACTCCCAGGCCAAGGCAGAACCACATGCACACGTCTGTTCCTGACCCCTGCACCGGCAGAGAGCTCGGGGGAGCCAGAGTCTGTCAGGCAGCTGCTGGGCTGGCCGCCTTTGTGGGAAGGGGCAGAGCCGACCTAGGGGCAAGTTGGGCCTCTTGCTCTCCCTGCTGCCCTGAGGCTGCTGGGCCAAAGAGGTCTTGGGCATCCAGCCCTTTGCTTGTCCCTTCCCTCTGACGAGGCCCTCTGAGCTCCAGCACCTTGCAGTGTGGAGACAGCCCCTGCCAGCAACCTCCTCTCCAAGGAGGCCTCAACCGAGACCTAGGACCAGGGGAAAGGCACCAGCGGGGATGAGCCTGGGGAGGCGCCCAGGCATGTCTGGACCCAGTCCCCGCAGCCTGCCCCTTGGTGGGGCAGTACCCCCGGAGGCCAGGAAGGTCTGGGAAAGGCTGGCCAGGGGCAGGGGACCTGCTGGGTCCTGCCCCTGGCCTGTGGGGCCTCTGAGCACAACCGGCCCTCTCCCACTGGAAGACCTCCCCGGCTGCCTCCAAAGTCCTGTTTGCCAACACTCCCACCCGCTGTTCACGCCAGACTTGCACAATGCTCCCAAGCCCGGGAGAAAAGCGCTTCGGGGTGGTGCTCTCTCCGGGCCCTTGCCCCTGAGCCTGGGGGCAAGGCATGGGGAACACACTCCCAGGCCAAGGCAGAACCACATGCCCACGTCTGTTCCTGTCTCCTGCACCGGCAGAGAGCTTGGGGGAGCCAGAGTCTGTCAGGCAGCTGCTGGGTTGGCCGCCTGTGTGGGAAGGGGCAGAGCCGACCTAGGGGCAAGTTGGGCCTCTTGCTCTCCCTGCTGCCCTGAGGCTGCTGGGCCAAAGACGTCTTGGGCATCCAGCCCCTTACTGGTCCCTTCCCTCTGACGAGGCCCTCTGAGCTCCAGCACCTTGCAGTGTGGAGACAGCCCCTGCCAGCAACCTCCTCTCCAAGGAGGCCTCAACCGAGGCCTAGGCCCAGGGGAAAGGCACCAGCGGGGATGAGCCTGGGGAGGCGCCCGGCCATGTCTGGACCCAGTCCCCGCAGCCTGCCCCTTGGTGGGGCAGTACCCCCGGAGGCCAGGAGGGTCTGGGCAAGGCTGCCAGGGGCAGGGACACTGCTGGGTCCTGCCCCTGGCATGTGGGGCGTCTGAGCACAACCGGCACTCTCCCGCTGGAAGACCTCCCCGGCTGCCTCCAAAGGCCGGTTTGCAAGCACTCCCGCCCGCTGTTCCCGCCAGGCACGCACAATGCTCCCAAGCCCGGGAGAAAAGCGCTTCGGGGTGGTGCTCTCTCCGGGCCCTTGCCCCTGAGCCTGGGGGACAGGGAGGGGGAACACACTCCCAGGCCAAGGCAGAACGACATGCACACGTCTGTTCCTGCCCCCTACACCGGCAGAGAGTTCGGGGGAGCCAGAGACTGCCAGGCTGCTGCTGGGCTGGCTGCCTGTGTGGGACGGGGTAGAGCCGACCTAGGGGCAAGTTGGGCCTCTTGCTCTCCCTGCTGCCCTGAGGCTGCTGGGTCAAAGAGGTCTTGGGCATCCAGCCCTTTGCTGGTCCTTTCCCTCTGACGAGGCCCTCTGAGCTCCAGCACCTTGCATTGTGCAGACAGCCCCTGCCGGCAACCTCCTCTCCAAGGAGGCCTCAACCGAGGCCTAGGCCCAGGGGAAAGGCACCAGCGGGGATGAGCCTGGGGAGGCGCCCGGGCATGTCTGGACCCAGGCCCCGCAGCCTGCCCCTTGGTGGGGTAGTACCCCCGGAGGCCAGGAAGGTCTGGGCAAGGCTGCCAGAGGCAGGGACACTGCTGGGTCCTGCCCCTGGCCTGTGGGACCTCTGAGAACAACTGGCACTCTCCCGCTGGAAGACCTCCCCGGCTGCCTCCAAAGGCTGGTTTGCAAGCACTCAATCCCGCTGTTCACGCCAGCTGCGCACAATGCTCCCAAGCCCGGGAGAAAAGCATTTTCGGGTGGTGCTCACTCCGGGCTTTGGAAGACCTCCCCGGCTGCCTCCAAGGCCGGTTTGCAAGCACTTCTGCCTGCTGTTCCCGCCACCCGCGCACAATGCTCCCAAGCCTGGGAGAAAAGCGTTTCGGGGTGGTGTTCTCTCTGGGCCCAAGAAAGACCTCCCGGGCTGCCCCCAAATGCCGGTTTGCAAGCACTCCCACTCGCTGTTCCCGCCATCCGTGCAAATGCTCCAAGCCCAGGAGAAAAGCCCTTCAGGGTGGTGCTCTCTCCCGGCCCTTGGAAGACCTCCCCGGCTGCCTCCAAAGGCTGGATTTCAAGTACTCCCTCCCGCTGTCCCGCCAGCTGCACACAATGCTCCCAATCACGGGAGAAAAGCGCTTCGGGGTGGTGCTCTCTACGGGCCCTTGGAAGACCTCCCCGTTTGTCTCCAAAGGCCGGTTTGCAAGCACTCATGCCCGCTGTTCCCGTCAGCCGCGCACAATGCTCCCAAGCCTAGGAGAAAAGCGCTTCGGGGTGGTGCTCTCTCCCGGCCCTTGGAAGACCTCCCCGGCTGCCTCCAAAGGCCGGTTTGCAAGCACTCAATCCCGCTGTTCCCGCCAGCCGCGCACAATGCTCCCAAGCCCGGGAGAAAAGCGCTTCGGGGTGGTGCTCTCTCCTGGCCCTTGGAAGACCTCCCCGGCTGCCTCCAAAGGCTGGTTTTCGAGAACTCCCTCCCGCTGACCCGCCAGCCGCACACAATGCTCCCAAGCCCGGGAGAAAAGCATTTTGGGGTGGTCTCTCTCCGGGCCCTTGGAAGACTCCCCGGCTGCCTCTAAAGGCCGGTTTGCAAGCACTCATGTCCTCTGTTCCCGACAGCCGCGAACAATGCTCCCAATTCCGTGAGAAAAGTGCTTCGGGATGGTGCTCTCTCCGGGCCCTTGGAAGACCTCCCAAGCTGCCTCCAAAGGCCGGTTTGCAAGCACTCCCGCCCGCTGTTCCCGCCAGCCTCGCACAATGCTCCCAAGACCGGGAGAAAAGCGCTTCGGGGTGGTGTTCTCTCCGTGCCAATGGAGGACCTCCCTGGCTGCCCCCAAAGGCCGGTTTGCAAGCACTCCCACTCGCTGTTCCCGCCAGCCACGCACAATCCTCCAAAACCCCGGAGAAAAGCGCTTCGGGGTGGTGTTCTCTCCGTGCCCATGGAAGACCTCCCGGGGTGCCCCCAAAGGCCGGTTTGCAAGCACTCCCACTCGCTGTTCCCGCCATCCGCGCACAATGCTCCCAAGCCCGGGAGAAAAGCATTTTGGGGTGGTGCTCACACCGGGCCCTGGAAGACCTCCCCGGCTGCCTCCAAAGGACGGTTTTCAAGCACTCCTGCCTGCTGTTCCCGCCACCCGCGCACAATGCTCCCAAGCCCGGGAGAAAAGCGCTTCGGGGTGGTGCTCTCTACAGGCCCTTGGAAGACCTCCCCGGCTGCCTCCAAAGGCCGGTTTGCAAGGACTCCTTCCTGCTGTTCCCGCCAGCCACGCACAAAGCTTCCAAGCCCGGGAGAGAAGCATTTTGGGGTGGTGCTCTCTACAGGCCCTTGGAAGACCTCCCCGGCTGCCTCCAGTGGCCAGTTTGCAAGCACTCATGCCCGCTGTTCCCACCAGCCGCGCACAATGCTCCCAAGCCCGGGAGAAAAGCTTTTTGGGGTGGTGCTCACACCGGGCCCTGGAAGACCTCCCCGGCTGCCTGCAAAGGCCGGTTTTCAAGCACTCCTGCCTGCTGTTCCCGCCACCCGCGCACAATACTCCCAAGCCCGGGAGAAAAGCGCTTCGGGGTGGTGCTCTCTACAGGCCCTTGGAAGACCTCCCCCGCTGCCTCCAAAGGCCGGTTTGCAAGGACTCCTTCCTGCTGTTCCCGCCAGCCACGCACAATGCTCCCAAGCCCGGGAGAAAAGTGCTTCGGGGTGGTGATCTCTCCGGGCCCTTGGAAGTCGTCCCCGGCTGCCTCCAAAGGCCGGTTTGCAAGCACTCATGCCCGTTGTTCCCACCAGCCGCGCACAATGCTCCCAAGCCCGGGAGAAAAGCATTTTGGGGTGGTGCTCACTCCGGGCCCTTGGAAGACCTCCCCGGCTGCCTCCAAAGGCCAGTTTGCAAGCAGTCCTGCCTGCTGTTCCCGCCAGCCGCGCACAATGCTCCCAAGCCCGGGAGAAAAGCGCTTCGGGGTGGTGCTCTCTCCGGGCCCTTGGAAGACGTCCCCGGCTGCCTCCAAAGGCCGGTTTGCAAGCACTCATGCCCGTTGTTCCCACCAGCCGCGCACAATGCTCCCAAGCCCGGGAGAAAAGCATTTTGGGGTGGTGCTCACTCCGGGCCCTTGGAAGACCTCCCCGGCTGCCTCCAAAGGCCAGTTTGCAAGCAGTCCTGCCTGCTGTTCCCGCCAGCCGCGCACAATGTTCCCAAGCCCGGGAGAAAAGCGCTTGGGGTGGTGCTCTCTCCGGGCACTTTCAAGACCTCCCCGGCTGCCCCCAAAGGCCGGTTTGTAAGTAATCATTCCCGCTGCTTCCGCCAGCCACGCACAATGCTCCCAAGCCCGGGAGAAAAGCATTTTGGGGTGGTGCTCTCTCCGGGCCCTTGGAAGACCTCCCCGGCTGCCTCCAAAGGACAGTTTGCAAGCACTCATGCCCGCTGTTCCCGCCAGCCACGCACAATGCTCCCAAGACCGTGAGAAAAGCGCTTCGGGGTGGTGTTCTCTCAGGGACCATGGAGGACCTCACCGGCTGCCCCCAAAGGCCGGTTTGCAAGCATTCCCACTCGCTGTTCCCGCCAGGCACACACAATGTTCCAAAACCCCGGAGAAAAGCGCTTCGGGGTGGTGCTCTCTCCGCGCCCTTGGAAGACTTCTCTGGCTGCCGCCAAATGCCGGTTTGCAAGAATTCCCTCCCGGTGTCCCACCAGCCGCACACAATGCTCCAAAACCCAAGAGAAAAGCGCTTCGAGGTGGTGCTCTCTCCGGGCCCTTGGAAGACCTCCCCGGCTGCCTCCAAAGGCCGGTTTGCAAGCACTCCTGCCTGCTGTTCCCGCCACGCGCGCACAATGCTCCCAAGCCCGGAAGAAAAGCATTTTGGGGTAGTGTTCTCTCCGGGCGCTTGGAAGACCTCCCGGGCGGCCTCCAAAGGCCGGTTTGCAAGCACTCATGTCCGCTGTTCCCGACAGCCACACACAATGCTCCCAAGCCCGGGAGAAAAGCATTTTGGGGTGGTGATCAGTCCGGGCCCTTGGAAGACCTCCCCGGCTGCCTAAAAGGACAGTTTGCAAGAACTCATGCCCGCTGTTCCCGCCAGGCACGCACAACGCTCCCAAGGCCAGGAGAAAAGCGCTTCGGGATGTTGCTCTCTCCGGGCCCTTGCCCCTGAGCCTGGGGTCCAGGCAGTGGGTCCACACTCCCAGACCAAGGCAGAACCACATGCACACGTCTGTTCCTGACCCCTGCACCGGCAGAGAGCTCGGGGGAGCCAGAGACTATCAGGCAGCTGCTGGGTTGGCTGCCTGTGTGGGAAGGGGCAGAGCCGACCTAGGGGCAAGTTGGGCCTCTTGCTCTCCCTGCTGCCCTGAGGCTGCTGGGCCAAAGAGGTCTTGGGCATCCAGCCCCTTGCTGGTCCCTTCCCGCTGACGAGGCCCTCTGAGCTCCAGCACCTTGCAGTGTGGAGACAGCCCCTGCCAGCAACCTCCTCTCCAACGAGGCATCAACCGAGGCCTATGCCCAGGGGAAAGGCACCAGCGGGGATGAGCCTGGGGAGGCGCCCAGGCATGTCTGGACCCAGTGCCCGCAGCCTGCCCCTTGGTGGGGCAGTACCCCCGGAGGCCAGGAAGGTCTGGTCAAGGCTGGCCAGGGGCAGGGGCCCTACTGGGTCCTGCCCCTGGCCTGTGGGGCCTCTGAGCACAACCGGCCCTCTCCCACTCGAAGAACTCCCCGGCTGCCTCCAAAGGCCAGTTTGCCAACACTCCCGCCCGCTGTTCCCGCCAGGCACGCACAATGCTCCCAAGCCCGGGAGAAAAGCACTTCGGGGTGGTGCTCTCCTCGGGCCCTTGCCCCTGAGCCTGGGGGCCAGGCAGTTGGTCCACACTCCCAGACCAAGGCAGAACCACATGCACACGTCTGTTCCTGACCCTTGCACCGGCAGAGAGCTCGGGGGAGCCAGAGTCTGTCAGGCAGCTGCTGGGCTGGCCGCCTGTGTGGGAAGGGGCAGAGCCGACCTAGGGGCAAGTTGGGCCTCTTCTTCTCCCTGCTGCCCTGAGGCTGCTGGGCCAAATAGGTCTTGGGCATCCAGCCCCTTGCTGGTCCCTTCACTCTGACGAGGCCCTCTGAGCTCTAGCACCTTGCAGTGTGGAGACAGCCCCTGCCAGCAACATCCTCTCCAAGGAGGCCTCAACCGAGGCCTAGGCCCAGGGGAAAGGCACCAGCGGGGATGAGCCTGGGGAGGCGCCCGGGCATGTCTGGACCCAGTCCCCGCACCCTGCCCCTTGGTGGGGCAGTACCCCCGGAGGCCAGGAAGATCTGGGCAAGGCTGGCCAGGGGCAGGGGCCCTGCTCGGTCCTCCCCATGGCCTGTGGGGCCTCTGAGCACAACCGGCCCTCTCCCACTGGAAGACCTCCCCGGCTGCCTCCAAAGGCCAGTTTGCCAACACTCCTGCCCGCTCTTCCCGCCAGGCACGCACAATGCTCCCAAGCCCGGGAGAAAAGCGCTTCGGGGTGGTGCTCTCTCCGGGCCCTTGCCCCTGAGCCAGTGGGCAAGGCAGGGGGAACACACTCCCAGACCAAGGCAGAAACACATGCACACGTCTGTTCCTGTCCCCTGCACCGGCAGAGAGCTCGGGGGAGCCAGAGTCTCTCAGGCAGGTGCTGGGCTGGCCGCCTGTGTGGGAAGGGGCAGAGCCGACCTAGGGGCAAGTTGGGCCTCTTGCTCTCCCTGCTGCCCTGAGGCTGCAGGGCCAAAGACGTCTTGGGCATCCAGCCCCTTACTGGTCCCTTCCCTCTGACGAGGCCCTCTGAGCTCCAGCACCTTGCAGTGTGGAGACATCCCCTGCCAGCAATCTCCTCTCCAAGGAGGCCTCAACCGAGGCCTAGGCCCAGGGGAAAGGCACCAGCGGGGTTGAGCCAGGGGAGGCGCCCGGGCATGTCTGGACCCTGTCCCCGCAGCCTGCCCCTTGGTGGGGCAGTACCCCCGGAGGCCAGGAAGGTCTGGGCAAGGCTGGCCAGGGGCAGGGGCCCTGCTGGGTCCTGCCCCTGGCCTGTGGGGCCTCTGAGCACAACCGGCCCTCTCCCACTGGAAGACCTCCCCGGCTGCCTCCAAAGTCCTGTTTGCAAGCACTCCCGCCCACTGTTCCCGCCAGGCGCGCACAATGCTCCCAAACCCGGGAGAAAAGCGCTTCGGGGTGGTGGTCTCTCCGGGCCCTTGCCCCTGAGCCTGGGGGCCAGGCAGGGGATCCACAGTCCCAGGCCAAGGCACAACAACATGCACACGTCTGTTCCTGCCGCCTCCACCGGCAGAGAGCTGGGGGGAGCTAGAGTCTCTCAGGCAGGTGCTGGGCTGGCCGCCTGTGTGGGAAGGGGCAGAGCCGACCTAGGGGCAAGTTGGGCCTCTTGCTCTCCCTGCTGCCCTGAGGCTGCTGGGCCAAAGAGGTCTTGGGCATCCAGCCCCTTGCTGGTCCCTTCCCTCTGACGAGGCCCTCTGAGCTCCAGCACCTTGCAGTGTGGAGACAGCCCCTGCCAGCAACCTCCTCTCCAAGGAGGCCTCAACCGAGGCCTAGGCACAGTGGAAAGGCACCAGCGGGGATGAGCCAGTGGAGGCGCACGGGCATATCAGGACCCAGTCCCTGCAGCCTGCCCCTTGGTGGGGCAGTACCCCCGGAGGCCAGGAAGTTCTGGGCAAGGCTGGCCAGGGGCAGGGTCCCTGCTGCGTCCTGCCCCTGGCCTGTGGGGCCTCTGAGCACAACCGGCCCTCTCCCACTGGAAGACCTCCCCGTCTGCCTCGAAAGGCCGGTTTGCAAGCACTCCCGCCCGCTGTTCCCGCCAGGCACGCACAATGCTCCCAAGCCCGGGAGAAAAGCGCTTCGGGGTGGTGCTCTCTCCGGGCCCTTGCCCCTGAGCCTGGGGGCAAGGCATGGGGAACACACTCCCAGGCCAAGGCAGAACCACATGCACACGTCTGATCTGCCCCCTGCACCGGCAGAGAGCTCGGGGGAGCCAGAGTCTGTCAGGCAGCTGCTGGGCTGGCCGCCTGTGTGGGAAGTGGCAGAGCCGACCTAGGGGCAAGTTGGGCCTCTTGCTCTCCCTGCTGCCCTGAGGCTGCTGGGCCAAAGAGGTCTTGGGCATCCAGCCCCTTGCTGGTCCCTTCCCTCTGACGAGGCCCTCTGAGCTCCAGCACCTTGCAGTGTGGAGACAGCCCCTGCCAGCAACCTCCTCTCCAAGGAGGCCTCAACCGAGGCCTAGGCCCAGGGGAAAGGCACCAGCGGGGATGAGCCTGGGGAGGCGCCCGGGCATGTCTGGACCCAGTCCCCGCAGCCTGCCCCTTGGTGGGGCAGTACCCCCGGAGGCCAGGAAGGTCTGGGCAAGGCTGGCCAGGGGCAGGGGCCCTGCTGGGTCCTGCCCCTGGCCTGTGGGGCCTCTGAGCACAACCGGCCCTCTCCCACTGGAAGAACTCCCCGGATGCCTCCAAAGGCCAGTTTGCCAACACTCCCGCCCGCTGTTCCCGCCAGGCAAGCACAATGCTCCCAAGCCCGTGAGAAAAGCGCTTCGGGGTGGTGCTCTCCTCGGGCCCTTGCCCCTGAGCCTGGGGGCCAGGCAGTTGGTCCACACTCCCAGACCAAGGCAGAACCACATGCACACGTCTGTTCCTGACCCCTGCACCGGCAGAGAGCTCGGGGGAGCCAGAGTCTGTCAGGCAGCTGCTGGGCTGGCCGCCTGTGTGGGAAGGGGCAGAGCCGACCTAGGGGCAAGTTGGGCCTCTTCCTCTCCCTGCTGCCCTGAGGCTGCTGGGCCAAAGAGGTCTTGGGCATCCAGCCCCTTGCTGGTCCCTTCCCTCTGACGAGGCCCTCTGAGCTCCAGCACCTTGCAGTGTGGAGACAGCCCCTGCCAGCAACCTCCTCTCCAAGGAGGCCTCAACCGAGGCCTAGGCCCAGGGGAAAGGCACCAGCGGGGATGAGCCAGTGGAGGCGCACGGGCATGTCTGGACCCAGTCCCCGCAGCCTGCCCCTTGGTGGGGCAGTACCCCCGGAGGCCAGGAAGGTCTGAGCAAGGCTGCCAGGGGCAGGGACACTGCTGGGTCCTGCCCCTGGCCTGTGGGGCGTCTGAGCACAACCGGCACTCTCCCGCTGGAAGACCTGCCCGGCCGCCTCCAAAGGCCTGTTAACAAGCGCTCCCGCCCACTGTTCCCAGCAGGCGTGCACAATGCTCCCAAGCCCGGGAGAAAAGCGCTTCGGGGTGGTGCTCTCTCCGGGCCCTTGCCCCTGAGCCTGGGGGCAAGGCAGGGTGTCCACACTCCCAGGCCAAGGCAGAACCACATGCACACGTCTGATCTGCCCCCTGCACCGGCAGAGAGCTCGGGGGAGCCAGAGTCTGTCAGGCAGCTGCTGGGCTGGCCGCCTGTGTGGGAAGGGGCAGAGCCGACCTAGGGGCAAGTTGGGCCTCTTGCTCTCCCTGCTGCCCAGAGGCTGCTGGGCCAAAGAGGTCTTGGGCATCCAGCCCCTTGCTTGTCCCTTCCCTCTGACGAGGCCCTCTGAGCTCCAGCACCTTGCAGTGTGGAGACAGCCCCTGCCAGCAATCTCCTCTCCAAGGAGGCCTCAACCGAGGCCTAGGCCCAGGGAAAAGGCACCAGCGGGGTTGAGCCAGTGGAGGCGCCCGGGCATGTCTGGACCCTGTCCCCGCAGCCTGCCCCTTGGTGGGGCAGTACCCCCGGAGGCCAGGAAGGTCTGGGCAAGGCTGGCCAGGGGCAGGGGCCCTGCTGGGTCCTGCCCCTGGCCTGTGGGGCCTCTGAGCACAACCGGCCCTTGCCCACTGGAAGACCTCCCCGGCTGCCTCCAAAGGCCGGTTTGCAAGCACTCCCGCCCACTGTTCCCGCCAGGCGCGCACAATGCTCCCAAGCCCGGGAGAAAAGCGCTTCGGGGTGGTGGTCTCTCCGGGCCCCTGCCCCTGAGCCTGGGGGCCAGGCAGGGGATCCACAGTCCCAGGCCAAGGCAGAACCACATGCACACGTCTGTTCCTGCCCCCTCCACCGGCAGAGAGCTGGGGGGAGCCAGAGTCTGTCAGGCAGCTGCTGGGCTGGCCGCCTGTGTGGGAAGGGGCAGAGCCGACCTAGGGGCAAGTTGGGCCTCTTGCTCTCCCTGCTGCCCTGAGGCTGCTGGGCCAAAGAGGTCTTGGGCATCCAGCCCCTTGCTGGTCCCTTCCCTCTGACGAGGCCCTCTGAGCTCCAGCACCTTGCAGTGTGGAGACAGCCCCTGCCAGCAACCTCTTCTCCAAGGAGGCCTCAACCGAGGCCTAGGCCCAGGGGAAAGGCACCAGCGGGGATGAGCCAGTGGAGGCGCACGGGCATGTCTGGACCCAGTCCCCGCAGCCTGCCCCTTGGTGGGGCAGTACCCCCGGAGGCCAGGAAGGTCTGGGCAAGGCTGGCCAGGGGCAGGGGCCCTGCTGGGTCCTGCCCCTGGCCTGTGGGGCCTCTGAGCACAACCGGCCCTCTCCCACTGGAAGACCTCCCCGGCTGCCTCCAAAGGCCGTTTTGCACGCACTCCCGCCCACTGTTCCCACCAAGCGCGCACAATGCTCCCATCCCGGGAGAAAAGCGCTTCGGGGTGGTGCTCTCTCCGGGCCCTTGCCCCTGAGACTGGGGGCCAGGCAGGGGATCCACAGTCCCAGGCCAAGGCACAACAACATGCACACGTCTGTTCCTGCCCCCTCCACCGGCAGAGAGCTGGGGGGAGCCAGAGTCTGTCAGGCAGCTGCTGGGCTGGCCGCCTGTGTGGGAAGGGGCAGAGCCGACCTAGGGGCAAGTTGGGCCTCTTGCTCTCCCTGCTGCCCTGAGGCTGCTGGGCCAAAGAGGTCTTGGGCATCCAGCCCCTTGCTGGTCCCTTCCCTCTGACGAGGCCCTCTGAGCTCCAGCACCTTGCAGTGTGGAGACAGCCCCTGCCAGCAACCTCCTCTCCAAGGAGGCCTCAACCGAGGCCTAGGCACAGGGGAAAGGCACCAGCGGGGATGAGCCAGTGGAGGCGCACGGGCATATCAGGACCCAGGCCCTGCAGCCTGCCCCTTGGTGGGGCAGTACCCCCGGAGGCCAGGAAGGTCTGGGCAAGGCTGGCCAGGGGCAGGGTCCCTGCTGGGTCCTGCCCCTGGCCTGTGGGGCCTCTGAGCACAACCGTCCCTCTCCCACTGGAAGACCTCCCCGGCTGCCTCCAAAGGCGGGTTTGCCAACACTCCCGCCCGCTGTTCCCGCCAGGCACGCACAACGCTCCCAAGGCCAGGAGAAAAGCGCTTCGGGGTGTTGCTCTCTCCGGGCCCTTGCCCCTGAGCCTGGGGTCCAGGCAGTGGGTCCACACTCCCAGACCAAGGCAGAACCACATGCACACGTCTGTTCCTGACCCCTGCACCGGCAGAGAGCTCGGGGGAGCCAGAGTCTGTCAGGCAGCTGCTGGGTTGGCTGCCTGTGTGGGAAGGGGCAGAGCCGACCTAGGGGCAAGTTGGGCCTCTTGCTCTCCCTGCTGCCCTGAGGCTCCTGGGCCAAAGAGGTCTTGGGCATCCAGCCCCTTGCTGGTCCCTTCCCGCTGACGAGGCCCTCTGAGCTCCAGCACCTTGCAGTGTGGAGACAGCCCCTGCCAGCAACCTCCTCTCCAAGGAGGCCTCAACCGAGGCCTAGGCCCAGGGGAAAGGCACCAGCGGGGATGAGCCTGGGGAGGCGCCCGGGCATCTCTGGACCCAGGCCCCGCAGCCTGCCCCTTAGTGGGGCAGTACCCCCGGAGGCCAGGAAGGTCTGGGCAAGGCTGGCCAGGGGCAGGGGCCCTGCTGCGTCCTGCCCCTGGCCTGTGGGGCCTCTGAGCACAACCGGCCCTCTCCCACTGGAAGACCTCCCCGGCTGCCTTCAAGGCCGGTTTGCAAGCGCTCCCGCCCACTGTTCCCAGCAGGCGTGCACAATGCTCCCAAGCCCGGGAGAAAAGCGCTTCAGGGTGGTGCTCTCTCCGGGCCCTTGCCCCTGAGCCTGGGGGCAAGGCAGGGTGTCCACACTCCCAGGACAAGGCAGAACCACATGCACACGTCTGATCTGCCCCCTGCACCGGCAGAGAGCTCGGGGGAGCCAGAGTCTGTCAGGCAGCTGCTGGGCTGGCCGCCTGTGTGGGAAGGGGCAGAGCCGACCTAGGGGCAAGTTGGGCCTCTTGCTCTCCCTGCTGCCCTGAGGCTGCTGGGCCAAAGAGGTCTTGGGCATCCAGCCCCTTGCTGGTCCCTTCCCTCTGACGAGGCCCTCTGAGCTCCAGCACCTTGCAGTGTGGAGACAGCCCCTGCCAGCAACCTCCTCTCCAAGGAGGCCTCAACCGAGGCCTAGGCCCAGGGGAAAGGCACCAGCGGGGATGAGCCTGGGGAGGCGCCCGGGCATGTCTGGACCCAGTCCCCGCAGCCTGCCCCTTGGTGGGGCAGTACCCCCGGAGGCCAGGAAGGTCTGGGCAAGGCTGCCAGGGGCAGGGACACTGCTGGGTCCTGCCCCTGGCCTGTGGGGCGTCTGAGCACAACCGGCACTCTCCCGCTGGAAGACCTCCCCGTCTGCCTCGAAAGGCCGGTTTGCAAGCACTCCCGCCCGCTGTTCCCGCCAGGCACGCACAATGCTCCCAAGCCCGGGAGAAAAGCGCTTCGGGGTGGTGCTCTCTCCGGGCCCTTGCCCCTGAGCCTGGGGGCAAGGCATGGGGAACACACTCCCAGGCCAAGGCAGAACCACATGCCCACGTCTGTTCCTGTCCCCTGCACCGGCAGAGAGCTTGGGGGAGCCAGAGTCTGTCAGGCAGCTGCTGGGTTGGCCGCCGGTGTGGGAAGGGGCAGAGCCGCCCTAGGGGCAAGTTGGGCCTCTTGCTCTCCCTGCTGCCCTGAGGCTGCTGGGCCAAAGACGTCTTGGGCATCCAGCCCCTTACTGGTCCCTTCCCTCTGACGAGGCCCTCTGAGCTCCAGCACCTTGCAGTGTGGAGACAGCCCCTGCCAGCAACCTCCTCTCCAAGGAGGCCTCAACCGAGGCCTAGGCCCAGGGGAAAGGCACCAGCGGGGATGAGCCAGGGGAGGCGCCCGAGCATGTCTGGACCCAGTCCCCGCAGCCTGCCCCTTGGTGGGGCAGTACCCCCGGAGGCCAGGAAGGTCTGGGTAAGACTGGCCAGGGGCAGGGGCCCTGCTGGGTCCTGCCCCTGGCCTGTGGGGCCTCTGAGCACAACCGGCCCTCTCCCACTGGAAGACCTCCCCGGCTGCCTCCAAAGGCCGGTTTGCAAGCGCTCCCGGCCACTGTTACCAGCAGGCGGGCACAATGCTCCTAAGCCCGGAAGAAAAGCGCTTCAGGGTGGTGCTCTCTCTGGGCCCTTGCCCCTGAGCCTGGGGGCAAGGCAGGGTGTCCACACTCCCAGGCCAAGGCAGAACCACATGCACACGTCTGACCTGCCCCCTGCACCGGCAGAGAGCTCGGGGGAGCCAGAGTCTGTCAGGCAGCTGCTGGGCTGGCCGCCTGTGTGGGAAGTGGCAGAGCCGACCTAGGGGCAAGTTGGGCCTCTTGCTCTCCCTGCTGCCCTGAGGCTGCTGGGCCAAAGACGTCTTGGGCATCCAGCCCCTTACTGGTCCCTTCCCTCTGACGAGGCCCTCTGAGCTCCAGCACCTTGCAGTGTGGAGACAGCCCCTGCCAGCAACCTCCTCTCCAAGGAGGCCTCAATCGAGGCCTAGGCCCAGGGGAAAGGCACCAGCGGGGATGAGCCTAGGGAGGCGCCCGGGCATGTCTGGACCCAGTCCCCGCAGCCTGCCCCTTGGTGGGGCAGTACCCCCGGAGGCCAGGAAGGTCTGGGCAAGGCTGGCCAGGGGCAGGGGCCCTGCTGGGTCCTCCCCATGGCCTGTGGGGCCTCTGAGCACAACCGGCCCTCTCCCACTGGAAGAACTCCCCGGCTGCCTCCAAAGGCCAGTTTGCCAACACTCCCGCCCGCTGTTCCCGCCAGGCACGCACAATGCTCCCAAGCCCGGGAGAAAAGCGCTTCGGGGTGGTGCTCTCCTCGGGCCCTTGCCCCTGAGCCTGGGGGCCAGGCAGTTGGTCAACACTCCCAGACCAAGGCAGAACCACATGCACACGTCTGTTCCTGACCCCTGCACCGGCAGAGAGCTCGGGGGAGCCAGAGTCTGTCAGGCAGCTGCTGGGCTGGCCGCCTGTGTGGGAAGGGGCAGAGCCGACCTAGGGGCAAGTTGGGCCTCTTCCTCTCCCTGCTGCCCTGAGGCTGCTGGGCCAAAGAGGTCTTGGGCATCCAGCCCCTTGCTGGTCCCTTCCCTCTGACGAGGCCCTCTGAGCTCCAGCACCTTGCAGTGTGGAGACAGCCCCTGCCAGCAACCTCCTCTCCAAGGAGGCCTCAACCGAGGCCTAGGCCCAGGGGAAAGGCACCAGCGGGGATGAGCCAGTGGAGGCGCACGGGCATGTCTGGACCCAGTCCCCGCAGCCTGCCCCTTGGTGGGGCAGTACCCCCGGAGGCCAGGAAGGTCTGGGCAAGGCTGCCAGGGGCAGGGACACTGCTGGGTCCTGCCCCTGGCCTGTGGGGCGTCTGAGCACAACCGGCACTCTCCCGCTGGAAGACCTGCCCGGTCGCCTCCAAAGGCCGGTTAACAAGCGCTCCCGCCCACTGTTCCCAGCAGGCGTGCACAATGCTCCCAAGCCCGGGAGAAAAGCGCTTCGGGGTGGTGCTCTCTCCGGGCCCTTGCCCCTGAGCCTGGGGGCCAGGCAGGGTGTCCACACTCCCAGGCCAAGGCAGAACCACATGCACACGTCTGATCTGCCCCCTGCACCGGCAGAGAGCTCGGGGGAGCCAGAGTCTGTCAGTCAGCTGCTGGGCTGGCCGCCTGTGTGGGAAGGGGCAGAGCCGACCTAGGGGCAAGTTGGGCCTCTTGCTCTCCCTGCTGCCCTGAGGCTGCTGGGCCAAAGAGGTCTTGGGCATCCAGCCCCTTGCTTGTCCCTTCCCTCTGACGAGGCCCTCTGAGCTCCAGCACCTTGCAGTGTGGAGACAGCCCCTGCCAGCAATCTCCTCTCCAAGGAGGCCTCAACCGAGGCCTAGGCCCAGGGAAAAGGCACCAGCGGGGTTGAGCCAGGGGAGGCGCCCGGGCATGTCTGGACCCTGTCCCCGCAGCCTGCCCCTTGGTGGGGCAGTACCCCCGGAGGCCAGGAAGGTCTGGGCAAGGCTGGCCAGGGGCAGGGGCCCTGCTGGGTCCTGCCCCTGGCCTGTGGGGCCTCTGAGCACAACCGGCCCTTGCCCACTGGAAGACCTCCCCGGCTGCCTCCAAAGGCCGGTTTGCAAGCACTCCCGCCCACTGTTCCCGCCAGGCGCGCACAATGCTCCCAAGCCCGGGAGAAAAGCGCTTCGGGGTGGTGGTCTCTCCGGGCCCCTGCCCCTGAGCCTGGGGGCCAGGCAGGGGATTCACTGTCCCAGGCCAAGGCAGAACCACATGCACACGTCTGTTCCTGCCCCCTCCACCGGCAGAGAGCTGGGGGGAGCCAGAGTCTGTCAGGCAGCTGCTGGGCTGGCCGCCTGTGTGGGAAGGGGCAGAGCCGACCTAGGGGCAAGTTGGGCCTCTTGCTCTCCCTGCTGCCCTGAGGCTGCTGGGCCAAAGACGTCTTGGGCATCCAGCCCCTTGCTGGTCCCTTCCCTCTGACGAGGCCCTCTGAGCTCCAGCACCTTGCAGTGTGGAGACAGCCCCTGCCAGCAACCTCTTCTCCAAGGAGGCCTCAACCGAGGCCTAGGCCCAGGGGAAAGGCACCAGCGGGGATGAGCCAGTGGAGGCGCATGGGCATGTCTGGACCCAGTCCCTGCAGCCTGCCCCTTGGTGGGGCAGTACCCCCGGAGGCCAGGAAGGTCTGGGCAAGGCTGGCCAGGGGCAGGGGCCCTGCTGGGTCCTGCCCCTGGCCTGTGGGGCCTCTGAGCACAACCGGCCCTCTCCCACTGGAAGACCTCCCCGGCTGCCTCCAAAGGCCGGTTTGCCAACACTCCCGCCCGCTGTTCCCGCCAGGCACGCACAATTCTCCCAAGCCCGGGGGAAAAGCGCTTCAGGGTGTTGCCCTCTCCGGGCCCTTGCCCCTGAGCCTGGGGTCCAGGCAGTGGGTCCACACTCCCAGACCAAGGCAGAACCACATGCACACGTCTGTTCCTGACCCCTGCACCGGCAGAGAGCTCGGGGGAGCCAGAGTCTGTCAGGCAGCTGCTGGGTTGGCTGCCTGTGTGGGAAGGGGCAGAGCCGACCTAGGGGCAAGTTGGGCCTCTTCCTCTCCCTGCTGCCCTGAGGCTGCTGGGCCAAAGACGTCTTGGGCATCCAGCCCCTTACTGGTCCCTTCCCTCTGACGAGGCCCTCTGAGCTCCAGCACCTTGCAGTGTGGAGACAGCCCCTGCCAGCAACCTCCTCTCCAAGGAGGCCTCAACCGAGGCCTAGGCCCAGGGGAAAGGCACCAGCGGGGATGAGCCAGTGGAGGCGCAAGGGCATGTCTGGACCCAGTCCCCGCAGCCTGCCCCTTGGTGGGGCAGTACCCCCGGAGGCCAGGAAGGTCTGGGCAAGGCTGCGAGGGCCAGGGGCCCTGCTGGGTCGTGCCCCTGGCCTGTGGGGCGTCTGAGCACAACCGGCACTCTCCCGCTGGAAGACCTCCCCGTCTGCCTCCAAAGGCCGGTTTGCAAGCACTCCCGCCCGCTGTTCCCGCCAGGCAGGCACAATGCTCCCAAGCCCGGGAGAAAAGCGCTTCGGGGTGGTGCTCTCCTCGGGCCCTTGCCCCTGAGCCTGGGGGCCAGGCAGTTGGAACACACTCCCAGGCCAAGGCAGAACGACATGCACACGTCTGTTCCTGCCCCCTACACCGGCAGAGAGCTCGGGGGAGCCAGAGACTGCCAGGCTGCTGCTGGGCTGGCTGCCTGTGTGGGACGGGGCAGAGCCGACCTAGGGGCAAGTTGGGCCTCTTGCTCTACCTGCTGCCCTGAGGCTGCTGGGTCAAAGAGGTCTTGGGCATCCAGCCCTTTGCTGGTCCCTTCCTTCTGACGAGGCCCTCTGAGCTCCAGCACCTTGCAGTGTGGAGACAGCCCCTGCCAGCAACCTCCTCTCCAAAGAGGCCTCAACCGAGGCCTACGCCCAGGGGAAAAGCACCAGCGGGGATGATCCTGGGGAGGCGCACGGACATGTCTGGACCCAGTCCCCGCAGCCTGCCCCTTGGTGGGGCAGTACCCCCGGAGGCCAGGAAGGTCTGGGCAAGGCTGGCCAGGGGCAGGGTCCCTGCTGGGTCCTGCCCCTGGCCTGTGAGGCCTCTGAGCACAACCGGCCCTCTCCCACTGGAAGACCTCCCCAGCTGCCTCCAAAGTCCTGTTTGCAAACACTCCCGCCCGCTGTTCACGCCAGGCTCGCACAATGCTCCCAAGCCCGGGAGAAAAGCGCTTCGGGGTGGTGCTCTCTCCGGGCCCTTGCCCCTGAGCCTGGGGGCCAGGCAGTGGGTCCACACTCCCAGACCAAGGCAGAACCACATGCACACGTCTGTTCCTGACCCCTGCACCGGCAGAGAGCTCGGGGGAGCCAGAGTCTGTCAGGCAGCTGCTGGGCTGGCCGCCTGTGTGGGAAGGGGCAGAGCCGACCTAGGGGCAAGTTGGGCCTCTTCCTCTCCCTGCTGCCCTGAGGCTGCTGGGCCAAAGAGGTCTTGGGCATCCAGCCCCTTGCTGGTCCCTTCCCTCTGACGAGGCCCTCTGAGCTCCAGCACCTTGCAGTGTGGAGACAGCCCCTGCCAGCAACCTCCTCTCCAATGAGGCCTCAACCGAGGCCTAGGCCCAGGGGAAAGGCACCAGCGGGGATGAGCCTGGGGAGGCGCCCGGGCATGTCTGGACCCAGTCCCCGCAGCCTGCCCCTTGGTGGGGCAGTACCCCCGGAGGCCATGAAGGTCTGTGCAAGGCTGCCAGGGGCAGGGACAGCGCTGGGTCCTGCCCCTGGCCTGTGGGACGTCTGAGCACAACCGGCACTCTCCCGCTGGAAGACCTCCCCGTCTGCCTCCAAAGGCCGGTTTGCAAGCACTCCCGCCCGCTGTTCCCGCCAGGCACGCACAATGCTCCCAAGCCCGGGAGAAAAGCGCTTCGGGGTGGTGCTCTCCTCGGGCCCTTGCCCCTGAGCCTGGGGGCCAGGCAGTTGGTCCACACTCCCAGACCAAGGCAGAACCACATGCACACGTCTGTTCCTGACCCCTGCACCGGCAGAGAGCTCGGGGGAGCCAGAATCTGTCAGGCAGCTGCTGGGCTGGCCGCCTGTGTGGGAAGGGGCAGAGCCGACCTAGGGGCAAGTTGGGCCTCTTCCTCTCCCTGCTGCCCTGAGGCTGCTGGGCCAAAGAGGTCTTGGGCATCCAGCCACTTGCTGGTCCCTTCCCTCTGACGAGGCCCTCTGAGCTCCAGCACCTTGCAGTGTGGAGACAGCCCCTGCCAGCAACATCCTCTCCAAGGAGGCCTCAACCGAGGCCTAGGCCCAGGGAAAGGCACCAGCGGGGATGAGCCTGGGGAGGCGCCCGGGCATGTCTGGACCCAGTCCCCGCAGCCTGCCCCTTGGTGGGGCAGTACCCCCGGAGGCCAGGAAGATCTGGGCAAGGCTGGCCAGGGGCAGGGGCCCTGCTGGGTCCTCCCCATGGCCTGTGGGGCCTCTGAGCACAACCGGCCCTCTCCCACTGGAAGACCTCCCCGGCTGCCTCCAAAGGCCAGTTTGCCAACACTCCTGCCCGCTCTTCCCGCCAGGCACGCACAATGCTCCCAAGCCCGGGAGAAAAGCGCTTCGGGGTGGTGCTCTCCTCGGGCCCTTGCCCCTGAGCCTGGGGGCCAGGCAATTGAAACACACTCCCAGGCCAAGGCAGAACGACATGCACACGTCTGTTCCTGCCCCCTACACCGGCAGAGAGCTCGGGGGAGCCAGAGTCTGTCAGGCAGCTGCTGGGCTGGCCGCCTTTGTGGGAAGGGGCAGAGCCGACCTAGGTTCAAGTAGGGCCTCTTGCTCTCCCTGCTGCCCTGAGGCTGCTGGGCCAAAGAGGTCTTGGGCATCCAGCCCTTTGCTTGTCCCTTCCCTCTGACGAGGCCCTCTGAGCTCCAGCACCTTGCAGTGTGGAGACAGCCCCTGCCAGCAACCTCCTCTCCAAGGAGGCCTCAACCGAGACCTAGGACCAGGGGAAAGGCACCAGCGGGGATGAGCCTGGGGAGGCGCCCAGGCATGTCTGGACCCAGTCCCCGCAGCCTGCCCCTTGGTGGGGCAGTACCCCCGGAGGCCAGGAAGGTCTGGGAAAGGCTGGCCAGGGGCAGGGGACCTGCTGGATCCTGCCCCTGGCCTGTGGGGCCTCTGAGCACAACCGGCCCTCTCCCACTGGAAGACCTCCCCGGCTGCCTCCAAAGTCCTGTTTGCCAACACTCCCACCCGCTGTTCACGCCAGACTTGCACAATGCTCCCAAGCCCGGGAGAAAAGCACTTCGGGGTGGTGCTCTCTCCGGGCCCTTGCCCCTGAGCCTGGGGGCAAGGCATGGGGAACACACTCCCAGGCCAAGGCAGAACCACATGCCCACGTCTGTTCCTGTCCCCTGCACCGGCAGAGAGCTTGGGGGAGCCAGAGTCTGTCAGGCAGCTGCTGGGTTGGCCACCTGTGTGGGAAGGGGCAGAGCCGCCCTAGGGGCAAGTTGGGCCTCTTGCTCTCCCTGCTGCCCTGAGGCTGCTGGGCCAAAGACATCTTGGGCATCCAGCCCCTTACTGGTCCCTTCCCTCTGACGAGGCCCTCTGAGCTCCAGCACCTTGCAGTGTGGAGACAGCCCCTGCCAGCAACCTCCTCTCCAAGGAGGCCTCAACCCAGGCCTAGGCCCAGGGGAAAGGCACCAGCGGGGATGAGCCAGGGGAGGCGCCCGAGCATGTCTGGACCCAGTCCCCGCAGCCTGCCCCTTGGTGGGGCAGTACCCCCGGAGGCCAGGAAGGTCTGGGTAAGACTGGCCAGGGGCAGGGGCCCTGCTGGGTCCTGCCCCTGGCCTGTGGGGCCTCTGAGCACAACCGGCCCTCTCCCACTGGAAGACCTCCCCGGCTGCCTCCAAAGGCCGGTTTGCAAGCGCTCCCGGCCACTGTTACCAGCAGGCGGGCACAATGCTCCTAAGCCCGGAAGAAAAGCGCTTCAGGGTGGTGCTCTCTCTGGGCCCTTGCCCCTGAGCCTGGGGGCAAGGCAGGGTGTCCACACTCCCAGGCCAAGGCAGAACCACATGCACACGTCTGACCTGCCCCCTGCACCGGCAGAGAGCTCGGGGGAGCCAGAGTCTGTCAGGCAGCTGCTGGGCTGGCCGCCTGTGTGGGAAGTGGCAGAGCCGACCTAGGGGCAAGTTGGGCCTCTTGCTCTCCCTGCTGCCCTGAGGCTGCTGGGCCAAAGAGGTCTTGGGCATCCAGCCCCTTGCTGGTCCCTTCCCTCTGACGAGGCCCTCTGAGCTCCAGCACCTTGCAGTGTGGAGACAGCCCCTGCCAGCAACCTCCTCTCCAAGGAGGCCTCAACCGAGGCCTAGGCCCAGGGGAAAGGCACCAGCGGGGATGAGCCTGGGGAGGCGCCCGGGCATGTCTGGACCCAGTTCCCGCAGCCTGCCCCTTGGTGGGGCAGTACCCCCGGAGGCCAGGAAGGTCTGGGCAAGGCTGGCCAGGGGCAGGGGCCCTGCTGGGTCCTGCCCCTGGCCTGTGGGGCCTCTGAGCACAACCGGCCCTCTCCCACTGGAAGAACTCCCCGGCTGCCTCCAAAGGCCAGTTTGCCAACACTCCCGCCCGCTGTTCCCGCCAGGCACGCACAATGCTCCCAAGCCCGGGAGAAAAGCGCTTCGGGGTGGTGCTCTCCTCGGGCCCTTGCCCCTGAGCCTGGGGTCCAGGCAGTTGGTCCACACTCCCAGACCAAGGCAGAACCACATGCACACGTCTGTTCCTGACCCCTGCACCGGCAGAGAGCTCGGGGGAGCGAGAATCTGTCAGGCAGCTGCTGGGCTGGCCGCCTGTGTGGGAAGGGGCAGAGCCGACCTAGGGGCAAGTTGGGCCTCTTCCTCTCCCTGCTGCCCTGAGGCTGCTGGGCCAAAGAGGTCTTGGGCATCCAGCCACTTGCTGGTCCCTTCCCTCTGACGAGGCCCTCTGAGCTCCAGCACCTTGCAGTGTGGAGACAGCCCCTGCCAGCAACATCCTCTCCAAGGAGGCCTCAACCGAGGCCTAGGCCCAGGGGAAAGGCACCAGCGGGGATGAGCCTGGGGAGGCGCCCGGGCATGTCTGGACCCAGTCCCCGCAGCCTGCCCCTTGGTGGGGCAGTACCCCCGGAGGCCAGGAAGATCTGGGCAAGGCTGGCCAGGGGCAGGGGCCCTGCTGGGTCCTCCCCATGGCCTGTGGGGCCTCTGAGCACAACCGGCCCTCTCCCACTGGAAGACCTCCCCGGCTGCCTCCAAAGGCCAGTTTGCCAACACTCCTGCCCGCTCTTCCCGCCAGGCACGCACAATGCTCCTAAGCCCGGGAGAAAAGCGCTTCGGGGTGGTGGTCTCTCCGGGCCCTTGCCCCTGAGCCTGGGGGCCAGGCAGGGGATCCACAGTCCCAGGCCAAGGCACAACAACATGCACACGTCTGTTCCTGCCCCCTCCACCGGCAGAGAGCTGGGGGGAGCCAGAGTCTGTCAGGCAGCTGCTGGGCTGGCCGCCTGTGTGGGAAGGGGCAGAGCCGACCTAGGGGCAAGTTGGGCCTCTTCCTCTCCCTGCTGCCCTGAGGCTGCTGGGCCAAAGAGGTCTTGGGCATCCAGCCCCTTGCTTGTCCCTTCCCTCTGACGAGGCCCTCTGAGCTCCAGCACCTTGCAGTGTGGAGACAGCCCCTGCCAGCAATCTCCTCTCCAAGGAGGCCTCAACCGAGGCCTAGGCCCAGGGAAAAGGCACCAGCGGGGTTGAGCCAGGGGAGGCGCCCGGGCATGTCTGGACCCTGTCCCCGCAGCCTGCCCCTTGGTGGGGCAGTACCCCCGGAGGCCAGGAAGGTCTGGGCAAGGCTGGCCAGGGGCAGGGGCCCTGCTGGGTCCTGCCCCTGGCCTGTGGGGCCTCTGAGCACAACCGGCCCTTGCCCACTGGAAGACCTCCCCGGCTGCCTCCAAAGGCCGGTTTGCAAGCACTCCCGCCCACTGTTCCCGCCAGGCGCGCACAATGCTCCCAAGCCCGGGAGAAAAGCGCTTCGGGGTGGTGGTCTCTCCGGGCCCCTGCCCCTGACCCTGGGGGCCAGGCAGGGGATCCACAGTCCCAGGCCAAGGCAGAACCACATGCACACGTCTGTTCCTGCCCCCTCCACCGGCAGAGAGCTGGGGGGAGCCAGAGTCTGTCAGGCAGCTGCTGGGCTGGCCGCCTGTGTGGGAAGGGGCAGAGCCGACCTAGGGGCAAGTTGGGCCTCTTGCTCTCCCTGCTGCCCTGAGGCTGCTGGGCCAAAGACGTCTTGGGCATCCAGCCCCTTACTGGTCCCTTCCCTCTGACGAGGCCCTCTGAGCTCCAGCACCTTGCAGTGTGGAGACAGCCCCTGCCAGCAACCTCCTCTCCAAGGAGGCCTCAACCGAGGCCTAGGCCCAGGGGAAAGGCACCAGCGGGGATGAGCCAGTGGAGGCGCAAGGGCATGTCTGGACCCAGTCCCCGCAGCCTGCCCCTTGGTGGGGCAGTACCCCCGGAGGCCAGGAAGGTCTGGGCAAGGCTGCGAGGGGCAGGGGCCCTGCTGGGTCGTGCCCCTGGCCTGTGGGGCGTCTGAGAACCGGCACTCTCCCGCTGGAAGACCTCCCCGTCTGCCTCCAAAGGCCGGTTTGCAAGCACTCCCGCCCGCTGTTCCCGCCAGGCAGGCACAATGCTCCCAAGCCCGGGAGAAAAGCGCTTCGGGGTGGTGCTCTCCTCGGGCCCTTGCCCCTGAGCCTGGGGGCCAGGCAGTTGGAACACACTCCCAGGCCAAGTCAGAACGACATGCACACGTCTGTTCCTGCCCCCTACACCGGCAGAGAGCTCGGGGGAGCCAGAGACTGCCAGGCTGCTGCTGGGCTGGCTGCCTGTGTGGGACGGGGCAGAGCCGACCTAGGGGCAAGTTGGGCCTCTTGCTCTCCCTGCTGCCCTGAGGCTGCTGGGTCAAAGAGGTCTTGGGCATCCAGCCCTTTGCTGGTCCCTTCCCTCTGACGAGGCCCTCTGAGCTCCAGCACCTTGCAGTGTGGAGGCAGCCCCTGCCAGCAACCTCCTCTCCAAAGAGGCCTCAACAGAGGCCTACGCCCAGGGGAAAAGCACCAGCGGGGATGATCCTGGGGAGGCGCACGGACATGTCTGGACCCAGTCCCCGCAGCCTGCCCCTTGGTGGGGCAGTACCCCCGGAGGCCAGGAAGGTCTGGGCAAGGCTGGCCAGGGGCAGGGGACCTGCTGGGTCCTGCCCCTGGCCTGTGGGGCCTCTGAGCACAACCGGCCCTCTCCCACTGGAAGACCTCCCCGGCTGCCTCCAAAGGCCGTTTTGCACGCACTCCCGCCCACTCTTCCCACCAAGCGCGCACAATGCTCCCAAGCCCGGGAGAAAAGCGCTTCGGGGTGGTGCTCTCTCCGGGCCCTTGCCCCTGAGACTGGGGGCCAGGCAGGGGGTCCACACTCCCAGGCCAAGGCAGAACCACATGCACACGTCTGTTCCTGACCCCTGCACCGGCAGAGAGCTCGGGGGAGCCAGAGTCTGTCAGGCAGCTGCTGGGCTGGCCGCCTTTGTGGGAAGGGGCAGAGCCGACCTAGGTTCAAGTAGGGCCTCTTGCTCTCCCTGCTGCCCTGAGGCTGCTGGGCCAAAGAGGTCTTGGGCATCAAGCCCTTTGCTTGTCCCTTCCCTCTGACGAGGCCCTCTGAGCTCCAGCACCTTGCAGTGTGGAGACAGCCCCTGCCAGCAACCTCCTCTCCAAGGAGGCCTCAACCGAGACCTAGGACCAGGGGAAAGGCACCAGCGGGGATGAGCCTGGGGAGGCGCCCAGGCATGTCTGGACCCAGTCCCCGCAGCCTGCCCCTTGGTGGGGCAGTACCCCCGGAGGCCAGGAAGGTCTGGGAAAGGCTGGCCAGGGGCAGGGGACCTGCTGGGTCCTGCCCCTGGCCTGTGGGGCCTCTGAGCACAACCGGCCCTCTCCCACTGGAAGACCTCCCCGGCTGCCTCCAAAGTCCTGTTTGCCAACACTCCCACCCGCTGTTCACGCCAGACTTGCACAATGCTCCCAAGCCCGGGAGAAAAGCGCTTCGAGGTGGTGCTCTCTCCGGGCCCTTGCCCCTGAGCCTGGGGGCAAGGCATGGGGAACACACTCCCAGGCCAAGGCAGAACCACATGCCCACGTCTGTTCCTGTCCCCTGCACCGGCAGAGAGCTTGGGGGAGCCAGAGTCTGTCAGGCAGCTGCTGGGTTGGCTGCCTGTGTGGGAAGGGGCAGAGCCGACCTAGGGGCAAGTTGGGCCTCTTGCTCTCCCTGCTGCCCTGAGGCTGCTGGGCCAAAGAGGTCTTGGGCATCCAGCCCCTTACTGGACCCTTCCCTCTGACGAGGCCCTCTGAGCTCCAGCACCTTGCAGTGTGGAGACAGCCCCTGCCAGCAACCTCCTCTCCAAGGAGGCCTCAACCGAGGCCTAGGCCCAGGGGAAAGGCACCAGCGGGGATGAGCCAGGGGAGGCGCCCGAGCATGTCTGGACCCAGTCCCCGCAGCCTACCCCTTGGTGGGGCAGTACCCCCGGAGGCCAGGAAGGTCTGGGTAAGACTGGCCAGGGGCAGGGGCCCTGCTGGGTCCTGCCCCTGGCCTGTGGGTCCTCTGAGAACAACCGGCCCTCTCCCACTGGAAGACCTCCCCGGCTGCCTCCAAAGGCCGGTTTGCAAGCGCTCCCGGCCACTGTTACCAGCAGGCGGGCACAATGCTCCTAAGCCCGGAAGAAAAGCGCTTCAGGGTGGTGCTCTCTCTGGGCCCTTGCCCCTGAGCCTGGGGGCAAGGCAGGGTGTCCACACTCCCAGGCCAAGGCAGAACCACATGCACACGTCTGACCTGCCCCCTGCACCGGCAGAGAGCTCGGGGGAGCCAGAGTCTGTCAGGCAGCTGCTGGGCTGGCCACCTGTGTGGGAAGTGGCAGAGCCGACCTAGGGGCAAGTTGGGCCTCTTGCTCTCCCTGCTGCCCTGAGGCTGCTGGGCCAAAGAGGTCTTGGGCATCCAGCCCCTTGCTGGTCCCTTCCCTCTGACGAGGCCCTCTGAGCTCCAGCACCTTGCAGTGTGGAGACAGCCCCTGCCAGCAACCTCCTCTCCAAGGAGGCCTCAACCGAGGCCTAGGCCCAGGGGAAAGGCACCAGCGGGGATGAGCCTGGGGAGGCGCCCGGGCATGTCTGGACCCAGTCCCCGCAGCCTGCCCCTTGGTGGGGCAGTACCCCCGGAGGCCAGGAAGGTCTGGGCAAGGCTGGCCAGGGGCAGGGGCCCTGCTGGGTCCTGCCCCTGGCCTGTGGGGTCTCTGAGCACAACCGGCCCTCTCCCACTGGAATAACTCCCCGGCTGCCTCCAAAGGCCAGTTTGCCAACACTCCCGCCCGCTGTTCCCGCCAGGCACGGACAATGCTCCCAAGCCCGGGAGAATAGCGCTTCGGGGTGGTGGTCTCTCCGGGCCCTTGCCCCTGAGCCTGGGGGCCAGGCAGGGGATCCACAGTCCCAGGCCAAGGCACAACAACATGCACACGTCTGTTCCTGCCCCCTCCACCGGCAGAGAGCTGGGGGGAGCCAGAGTCTGTCAGGCAGCTGCTGGGCTGGCCGCCTGTGTGGGAAGGGGCAGAGCCGACCTAGGGGCAAGTTGGGCCTCTTGCTCTCCCTGCTGCCCTGAGGCTGCTGGGCCAAAGAGGTCTTGGGCATCCAGCCCCTTGCTGGTCCCTTCCCTCTGACGAGGCCCTCTGAGCTCCAGCACTTTGCAGTGTGGAGACAGCCCCTGCCAGCAACCTCCTCTCCAAGGAGGCCTCAACCGAGGCCTAGGCCCAGGGGAAAGGCACCAGCGGGGATGAGCCAGTGGAGGCGCACGGCCATATCAGGACCCAGTCCACGCAGCCTGCCCCTTGGTGGGGCAGTACCCCCGGAGGCCAGGAAGGTCTGGGCAAGGCTGGCCAGGGGCAGGGGCCCTGCTGGGTCCTGCCCCTGGCCTGTGGGGCCTCTGAGCACAACCGGCCCTCTCCCACTGGAAGACCTCCCCGGCTGCCTCCAAAGGCGGGTTTGCCAACACTCCCGCCCGCTGTTCCCGCCAGGCACGCACAACGCTCCCAAGGCCAGGAGAAAAGCGCTTCGGGGTGTTGCTCTCTCCGGGCCCTTGCCCCTGAGCCTGGGGTCCAGGCAGTGGGTCCACACTCCCAGACCAAGGCAGAACCACATGCACACGTCTGTTCCTGACCCCTGCACCGGCAGAGAGCTCGGGGGAGCCAGAGTCTGTCAGGCAGCTGCTGGGATGGCTGCCTGTGTGGGAAGGGGCAGAGCCGACCTAGGGGCAAGTTGGGCCTCTTGCTCTCCCTGCTGCCCTGAGGCTGCTGGGCCAAAGAGGTCTTGGGCATCCAGCCCCTTGCTGGTCCCTTCCCTCTGACGAGGCCCTCTGAGCTCCAGCACCTTGCAGTGTGGAGACAGCCCCTGCCAGCAACCTCCTCTCCAAGGAGGCATCAACCGAGGCCTATGCCCAGGGGAAAGGCACCAGCGGGGATGAGCCTGGGGAGGTGCCCAGGCATGTCTGGACCCAGTCCCCGCAGCCTGCCCCTTGGTGGGGCAGTACCCCCGGAGGCCAGGAAGGTCTGGGCAAGGCTGGCCAGGGGCAGGGGCCCTGCTGGGTCCTGCCCCTGGCCTGTGGGGCCTCTGAGCACAACCGGCCCTCTCCCACTGGAAGAACTCCCCGGCTGACTCCAAGGGCCAGTTTGCCAACACTCCCGCCCGCTGTTCCCGCCAGGCACGCACAATGCTCCCAAGCCCGGGAGAAAAGCACTTCGGGGTGGTGCTCTCCTCGGGCCCTTGCCCCTGAGCCTGGGGGCCAGGCAGTTGGTCCACACTCCCAGACCAAGGCAGAACCACATGCACACGTCTGTTCCTGACCCCTGCACCGGCAGAGAGCTCGGGGGAACCAGAGTCTGTCAGGCAGCTGCTGGGCTGGCCGCCTGTGTGGGAAGGGGCAGAGCCGACCTAGGGGCAAGTTGGGCCTCTTGCTCTCCCTGCTGCCCTGAGGCTGCTGGGCCAAAGAGGTCTTGGGCATCCAGCCCCTTGCTGGTCCCTTCCCTCTGACGAGGCCCTCTGAGCTCTAGCACCTTGCAGTGTGGAGACAGCCCCTGCCAGCAACATCCTCTCCAAGGAGGCCTCAACCGAGGCCTAGGCCCAGGGGAAAGGCACCAGCGGGGATGAGCCTGGGGAGGCGCCCGGGCATGTCTGGACCCAGTCCCCGCAGCCTGCCCCTTGGTGGGGCAGTACCCCCGGAGGCCAGGAAGATCTGGGCAAGGCTGGCCAGGGGCAGGGGCCCTGCTGGGTCCTCCCCATGGCCTGTGGGGCCTCTGAGCACAACCGGCCCTCTCCCACTGGAAGACCTCCCCGGCTGCCTCCAAAGGCCAGTTTGCCAACACTCCTGCCCGCTCTTCCCGCCAGGCACGCACAATGCTCCCAAGCCCGGGAGAAAAGCGCTTCGGGGTGGTGCTCTCTCCGGGCCCTTGCCCCTGAGCCTGTGGGCAAGGCAGGGGGAACACACTCCCAGACCAAGGCAGAAACACATGCACACGTCTGTTCCTTCCCCTGCACCGGCAGAGAGCTCGGGGGAGCCAGAGTCTCTCAGGCAGGTGCTGGGCTGGCCGCCTGTGTGGGAAGGGGCAGAGCCGACCTAGGGGCAAGTTGGGCCTCTTGCTCTCCCTGCTGCCCTGAGGCTGCAGGGCCAAAGACGTCTTGGGCATCCAGCCCCTTACTGGTCCCTTCCCTCTGCCGAGGCCCTCTGAGCTCCAGCACCTTGCAGTGTGGAGACAGCCCCTGCCAGCAATCTCCTCTCCAAGGAGGCCTCAACCGAGGCCTAGGCCCAGGGGAAAGGCACCAGCGGGGTTGAGCCAGGGGAGGCGCCCGGGCATGTCTGGACCCTGTCCCCGCAGCCTGCCCCTTGGTGGGGCAGTACCCCCGGAGGCCAGGAAGGTCTGGGCAAGGCTGGCCAGGGGCAGGGGCCCTGCTGGGTCCTGCCCCTGGCCTGTGAGGCCTCTGAGCACAACCGGCCCTCTCCCACTGGAAGACCTCCACGGCTGCCTCCAAAGTCCTGTTTGCAAACACTCCCGCCCGCTGTTCACGCCAGGCTCGCACAATGCTCCCAAGCCCGTGAGGAAAGCGCTTTGGGGTGGTGCTCTTTCCGGGCCCTTGCCCCTGAGCCTGGGGGCAAGGCAGGGGGAACACACTCCCAGGCCAAGGCAGAACCTCATGCCCACGTCTGTTCCTGTCCCCTGCACCGGCAGAGAGCTTGGGGGAGCCAGAGTCTGTCAGGCAGCTGCTGGGTTGGCCGCCTGTGTGGGAAGGGGCAGAGCCGCCCTAGGGGCAAGTTGGGCCTCTTGCTCTCCCTGCTGCCCTGAGGCTGCTGGGCCAAAGACGTCTTGGGCATCCAGCCCCTTACTGGTCCCTTCCCTCTGACGAGGCCCTCTGAGCTCCAGCACCTTGCAGTGTGGAGACAGCCCCTGCCAGCAACCTCCTCTCCAAGGAGGCCTCAACCGAGGCCTAGGCCCAGGGGAAAGGCACCAGCGGGGATGAGCCTTGGGAGGCACCCGGGCATGTCTGGACCCAGGCCCCGCAGCCTGCCCCTTGGTGGGGCAGTACTCCCGGAGGCCAGGAAGGTCTGGGCAAGGCTGGCCAGGGGCAGGGGCCCTGCTGCGTCCTGCCCCTGGCCTGTGGGGCCTCTGAGCACAACCGGCCCTCTCCCACTGGAAGACCTCCCCGGCTGCCTCCAAAGTCCTGTTTGCAAACACTCCCGCCCGCTGTTCACGCCAGGCTCGCACAATGCTCCCAAGCCCGTGAGGAAAGCGCTTCAGGGTGGTGCTCACTCCGGGCCCTTGCCCCTGAGCCTGGGGGCAAGGCAGGGTGTCCACACTCCCAGGACAAGGCAGAACCACATGCACACGTCTGATCTGCCCCCTGCACCGGCAGAGAGCTCGGGGGAGCCAGAGTCTGTCAGGCAGCTGCTGGGCTGGCCGCCTGTGTGGGAAGGGGCAGAGCCAACCTAGGGGCAAGTTGGGCCTCTTGCTCTCCCTGCTGCCCTGAGGCTGCTGGGCCAAAGAGGTCTTGGGCATCCAGCCCCTTGCTGGTCCCTTCCCTCTGACGAGGCCCTCTGAGCTCCAGCACCTTGCAGTGTGGAGACAGCCCCTGCCAGCAACCTCCTCTCCAAGGAGGCCTCA
Source organism: Dama dama (assembly GCF_033118175.1). Lineage (NCBI taxonomy): Eukaryota > Metazoa > Chordata > Mammalia > Artiodactyla > Cervidae > Dama > Dama dama. Next base: position 968,837 of record NW_026870977.1, read on the forward strand.
ACCGAGGCCTAGGCCCAGGGGAAAGGCACCAGCGGGGATGAGCCTGGGGAGGCGCCCGGGCATGTCTGGACCCAGTCCCCGCAGCCTGCCCCTTGGTGGGGCAGTACCCCCGGAGGCCAGGAAGGTCTCGGCAAGGCTGCCAGGGGAGGGACACTGCTGGGTCCTGCCCCTGGCCTGTGGGGCGTCTGAGCACAACCGGCACTCTCCCGCTGGAAGACCTCCCCGTCTGCCTCGAAAGGCCGGTTTGCAAGCACTCCCGCCCGCTGTTCCCGCCAGGCACGCACAACGCTCCCAAGGCCAGGAGAAAAGCGCTTCGGGGTGTTGCTCTCTCCGGGCCCTTGCCCCTGAGCCTGGGGTCCAGGCAGTGGGTCCACACTCCCAGACCAAGGCAGAACCACATGCACACGTCTGTTCCTGACCCCTGCACCGGCAGAGAGCTTGGGGGAGCCAGAGTCTGTCAGGCAGCTGCTGGGTTGGCTGCCTGTGTGGGAAGGGGCAGAGCCGACCTAGGGGCAAGTTGGGCCTCTTGCTCTCCCTGCTGCCCTGAGGCTGCTGGGCCAAAGAGGTCTTGGGCATCCAGCCCCTTGCTGGTCCCTTCCCGCTGACGAGGCCCTCTGAGCTTCAGCACCTTGCAGTGTGGAGCCAGCCCCTGCCAGCAACCTCCTCTCCAAGGAGGCATCAACCGAGGCCTATGCCCAGGGGAAAGGCACCAGCGGGGATGAGCCTGGTGAGGCGCCCAGGCATGTCTGGACCCAGTCCCCGCAGCCTGCCCCTTGGTGGGGCAGTACCCCCGGAGGCCAGGAAGGTCTGGGCAAGGCTGGCCAGGGGCAGGGGAGCTGCTGGGTCCTGCCCCTGGCCTGTGAGGCCTCTGAGCACAACCGGCCCTCTCCCACTGGAAGACCTCCACGGCTGCCTCCAAAGTCCTGTTTGCAAACACTCCCGCCCGCTGTTCACGCCAGGCTCGCACAATGCTCCCAAGCCCGTGAGAAAAGCGCTTCGGGGTGGTGCTCTCTCCGGGCCCTTGCCCCTGAGCCTGGGGGCAAGGCAGGGGGAACACACTCCCAGGCCAAGGCAGAACGTCATGCACACGTCTGTTCCTTGCCCCATGCACCGGCAGAGAGCTCGGGGGAGCCAGAGTCTGTCAGGCAGCTGCTGGGCTGGCCGCCAGTGTGGGACGGGGCAGAGCCGACCTAGGGGCAAGTTGGGCCTCTTGCTCTCCCTGCTGCCCTGAGGCTGCTGGGCCAAAGAGATCTTGGGCATCCAGCCCCTTGCTTGTCCCTTCCCTCTGACGAGGCCCTCTGAGCTCCAGCACCTTGCAGTGTGGAGACAGCCCCTGCCAGCAACCTCCTCTCCAAGGAGGCCTCAACCGAGGCCTAGGACCAGGGGAAAGGCACCAGCGGGGATGAGCCTGGGGAGGCGCCCGGGCATGTCTGGACCCAGTCCCCACAGCCTGCCCCTTGGTGGGGCAGTACCCCCGGAGGCCAGGAAGGTCTGGGCAAGGCTGGCCACGGGCAGGGGCCCTGCTGGGTCCTGCCCCTGGCCTGTGGGGCCTCTGAGCACAACCGGCCCTCTCCCACTGGAAGACTTCCCCGGCTGCCTCCAAAGGCCGGTTTGCCAACACTCCCGCCCGCTGTTCCCGCCAGGCACGCACTATTCTCCCAAGCCCGGGAGAAAAGCGCTTCGGGGTGTTGCTCTCTCCGGGCCCTTGCCCTTGAGCGTGGGGGCGAGGCAGTTGGTATACACTCCCAGACCAACGCAGAACCACATGCACACGTCTGTTCCTGACCCCTGCACCGCAGAGAGCTCGGGGGAGCCAGAGTCTGTCAGGCAGCTGCTGGGCTGGCCGCCTGTGTGGGAAGGGGCAGAGCCGACCTAGGGGCAAGTTGGGCCTCTTCCTCTCCCGGCTGCCCTGAGGCTGCTGGGCCAAAGAGGTCTTGGGCATCCAGCCCCTTGCTTGTCCCTTCCCTCTGACGAGGCCCTCTGAGCTCCAGCACCTTGCAGTGTGGAGACAGCCCCTGTCAGCAACCTCCTCTCCAAGGAGGCCTCAACCGAGGCCTAGGCCCAGGGGAAAGGCACCAGCGGGGATGAGCCTGGGGAGGCGCCCGGCCATGTCTGGACCCAGTCCCCGCAGCCTGCCCCTTGGTGGGGCAGTACCCCCGGGGGCCAGGAGGGTCTGGGCAAGGCTGCCAGGGGCAGGGACACTGCTGGGTCCTGCCCCTGGCCTGTGGGGCGTCTGAGCACAACCGGCCCTCTCCCGCTGGAAGACCTCCCCGGCTGCCTCCAAAGGCCGGTTTGCAAGCACTCCCGCCCGCTGTTCCCGCCAGGCACGCACAATGCTGCCAAGCCCGGGAGAAAAGCGCTTCGGGGTGGTGCTCTCTCCGGGCCCTTGCCCCTGAGCCTGGGGGCCAGGCAGGGGGAACACACTCCCAGGCCAAGGCAGAACGACATGCACACGTCTGTTCCTGCCCCCTACACCGGCAGAGAGTTCGGGGGAGCCAGAGACTGCCAGGCTGCTGCTGGGCTGGCTGCCTGTGTGGGACGGGGTAGAGCCGACCTAGGGGCAAGTTGGGCCTCTTGCTCTCCCTGCTGCCCTGAGGCTGCTGGGTCAAAGAGGTCTTGGGCATCCAGCCCTTTGCTGGTCCTTTCCCTCTGACGAGGCCCTCTGAGCTCCAGCACCTTGCAGTGTGCAGACAGCCCCTGCCGGCAACCTCCTCTCCAAGGAGGCCTCAACCGAGGCCTAGGCCCAGGGGAAAGGCACCAGCAGGGATGAGCCTGGGGAGGCGCCCGGGCATGTCTGGACCCAGGCCCCGCAGCCTGCCCCTTGGTGGGGTAGTACCCCCGGAGGCCAGGAAGGTCTGGGCAAGGCTGCCAGAGGCAGGGACACTGCTGGGTCCTGCCCCTGGCCTGTGGGGCCTCTGAGAACAACTGGCACTCTCCCGCTGGAAGACCTCCCCGGCTGCCTCCAAAGGCTGGTTTGCAAGCACTCAATCCCGCTGTTCACGCCAGCTGCGCACAATGCTCCCAAGCCCGGGAGAAAAGCATTTTGGGGTGGTGCTCACTCCGGGCTTTGGAAGACCTCCCCGGCTGCCTCCAAGGCCGGTTTGCAAGCACTTCTGCCTGCTGTTCCCGCCACCCGCGCACAATGCTCCCAAGCCCAGGAGAAAAGCGTTTCGGGGTGGTGTTCTCTCTGGACCCAAGAAAGACCTCCCGGGCTGCCCCCAAATGCCGGTTTGCAAGCACTCCCACTCACTGTTCCCGCCATCCGTGCAAATGCTCCAAGCCCAGGAGAAAAGCCCTTCAGGGTGGTGCTCTCTCCCGGCCCTTGGAAGACCTCCCCGGCTGCCTCCAAAGGCTGGATTTCAAGTACTCCCTCCCGCTGTCCCGCCAGCCGCACACAATGCTCCCAATCACGGGAGAAAAGCGCTTCGGGGTGGTGCTCTCTACGGGCCCTTGGAAGACCTCCCCGTTTGTCTCCAAAGGCCGGTTTGCAAGCACTCATGCCCGCTGTTCCCGCCAGCCGCGCACAATGCTCCCAAGCCTAGGAGAAAAGCGCTTCGGGGTGGTGCTCTCTCCCGGCCCTTGGAAGACCTCCCCGGCTGCCTCCAAAGGCCGGTTTGCAAGCACTCAATCCCGCTGTTCCCGCCAGCCGCGCACAATGCTCCCAAGCCCGGGAGAAAAGCGCTTCGGGGTGGTGCTCTCTCCCGGCCCTTGGAAGACCTCCCCGGCTGCCTCCAAAGGCTGGTTTTCAAGAACTCCCTCCCGCTGACCCGCCAGCCGCACACAATGCTCCCAAGCCCGGGAGAAAAGCATTTTGAGGTGGTCTCTCTCCGGGCCCTTGGAAGACTCCCCGGCTGCCTCTAAAGGCCGGTTTGCAAGCACTCATGTCCTCTGTTCCCGACAGCCGCGAACAATGCTCCCAATTCCGTGAGAAAAGTGCTTCGGGATGGTGCTCTCTCCGGGCCCTTGGAAGACCTCCCAAGCTGCCTCCAAAGGCCGGTTTGCAAGCACTCCCGCCCGCTGTTCCCGCCAGCCTCGCACAATGCTCCCAAGCCCGGGAGAAAAGCGCTTCGGGGTGGTGTTCTCTCCGTGCCAATGGAGGACCTCCCTGGCTGCCCCCAAAGGCCGGTTTGCAAGCACTCCCACTCGCTGTTCCCGCCAGCCACGCACAATCCTCCAAAACCCCGGAGAAAAGCGCTTCGGGGTGGTGTTCTCTCCGTGCCCATGGAAGACCTCCCGGGGTGCCCCCAAAGGCCGGTTTGGAAGCACTCCCACTCGCTGTTCCCGCCAGCCACGCACAATGCTCCCAAGCCCGGGAGAAAAGCATTTTGGGGTGGTGCTCACTCCGGGCCCTTGGAAGACCTCCCCGGCTGCCTCCAATGGCCAGTTTGCAAGCACTCATGTCCGCTGTTCCCACCAGCCGCGCACAATGCTCCCAAGCCCGGGAGAAAAGCTTTTTGGGGTGGTGCTCACACCGGGCCCTGGAAGACCTCCCCGGCTGCCTCCAAAGGCCAGTTTTCAAGCACTCCTGCCTGCTGTTCCCGCCACCTGCGCACAATGCTCCCAAGCCCGGGAGAAAAGCGCTTCGGGGTGGTGCTCTCTACAGGCCCTTGGAAGACCTCCCCGGCTGCCTCCAAAGGCCGGTTTGCAAGGACTCCTTCCTGCTGTTCCCGCCAGCCACGCACAATGCTCCCAAGCCCGGGAGAGAAGCATTTTGGGGTGGTGCTCTCTACAGGCCCTTGGAAGACCTCCCCGGCTGCCTCCAGTGGCCAGTTTGCAAGCACTCATGCCCGCTGTTCCCACCAGCCGCGCACAATGCTCCCAAGCCCGGGAGAAAAGCTTTTTGGGGTGGTGCTCACACCGGGCCCTGGAAGACCTCCCCGGCTGCCTGCAAAGGCCGGTTTTCAAGCACTCCTGCCTGCTGTTCCTGCCACCCGCGCACAATACTCCCAAGCCCGGGAGAAAAGCGCTTCGGGGTGGTGCTCTCTACAGGCCATTGGAAGACCTCCCCCGCTGCCTCCAAAGGCCGGTTTGCAAGGACTCCTTCCTGCTGTTCCCGCCAGCCACGCACAATGCTCCCAAGCCCGGGAGAAAAGTGCTTCGGGGTGGTGATCTCTCCGGGCCCTTGGAAGTCGTCCCCGGCTGCCTCCAAAGGCCGGTTTGCAAGCACTCATGCCCGTTGTTCCCACCAGCCGCGCACAATGCTCCCAAGCCCGGGAGAAAAGCATTTTGGGGTGGTGCTCACTCCGGGCCCTTGGAAGACCTCCCCGGCTGCCTCCAAAGGCCAGTTTGCAAGCAGTCCTGCCTGCTGTTCCCGCCAGCCGCGCACAATGTTCCCAAGCCCGGGAGAAAAGCGCTTCGGGGTGGTGCTCTCTCCGGGCCCTTGGAAGACGTCCCCGGCTGCCTCCAAAGGCCGGTTTGCAAGCACTCATGCCCGTTGTTCCCACCAGCCGCGCACAATGCTCCCAAGCCCGGGAGAAAAGCATTTTGGGGTGGTGCTCACTCCGGGCCCTTGGAAGACCTCCCCGGCTGCCTCCAAAGGCCAGTTTGCAAGCAGTCCTGCCTGCTGTTCCCGCCAGCCGCGCACAATGTTCCCAAGCCCGGGAGAAAAGCATTTTGGGGTGGTGCTCTCTCCGGGCACTTTCAAGACCTCCCCGGCTGCCTCCAAAGGCCGGTTTGTAAGTACTCATTCCCGCTGCTTCCGCCAGCCACGCACAATGCTCCCAAGCCCGGGAGAAAAGCATTTTGGGGTGGTGCTCTCTCCGGGCCCTTGGAAGACCTCCCGGGCTGCCTCCAAAGGCCGGTTTGCAAGCATTCATGTCCGTTGTTCCCGACAGCCGCGCACAATGCTCCCAAGCCCGAGAGAAAAGCATTTTGGGGTGGTGATCAGTCCGGCCCTTGGAAGACCTCCCCGGCTGCCTCCAAAGGACAGTTTGCAAGCACTCATGCCTGCTGTTCCCGCCAGCCGCGCACAATGCTCCCAACCGTGAGAAAAGCGCTTCGGGGTGGTGTTCTCTCAGGGACCATGGAGGACCTCCCCGGCTGCCCCCAAAGGCCGGTTTGCAAGCATTCCCACTCGCTGTTCCCGCCAGGCACACACAATGTTCCAAAACCCCGGAGAAAAGCGCTTCGGGGTGGTGGTCTCTCCGGGCCCCTGCCCCTGAGCCTGGGGGCCAGGCAGGGGATCCACAGTCCCAGGCCAAGGCAGAACCACATGCACACGTCTGTTCCTGCCCCCTCCACCGGCAGAGAGCTGGGGGGAGCCAGAGTCTGTCAGGCAGCTGCTGGGCTGGCCGCCTGTGTGGGAAGGGGCAGACCCGACCTAGGGGCAAGTTGGGCCTCTTGCTCTCCCTGCTGCCCTGAGGCTGCTGGGCCAAAGAGGTCTTGGGCATCCAGCCCCTTGCTGGTCCCTTCCCTCTGACGAGGCCCTCTGAGCTCCAGCACCTTGCAGTGTGGAGACAGCCCCTGCCAGCAACCTCCTCTCCAAGGAGGCCTCAACCGAGGCCTAGGCCCAGGGGAAAGGCACCAGCGGAGATGAGCCAGTGGAGGCGCCCGGGCATGTCTGGACCCAGTCCCCGCAGCCTGCCCCTTGGTGGGGCAGTATCCCCGGAGGCCAGGAAGGTCTGGGCAAGGCTGCGAGGGGCAGGGGCCCTGCTGGGTCGTGCCCCTGGCCTGTGGGGCGTCTGAGCACAACCGGCACTCTCCCGCTGGAAGACCTCCCCGTCTGCCTCCAAAGGCCGGTTTGCAAGCACTCCCGCCCGCTGTTCCCGCCAGGCACGCACAATGCTCCCAACTCAGGGAGAAAAGTGCTTCGGGGTGGTGCTCTCTCCGGGCCCTTGTCCCTGAGCCTGGGGGCCAGGCAGTTGGAACACACTCCCAGGCCAATGCAGAACGACATGCACACGTCTGTTCCTGCCCCCTACACTGGCAGAGAGCTCGGGGGAGCCAGAGTCTCTCAGGCAGGTGCTGGGCTGGCCGCCTGTGTGGGAAGGGGCAGAGCCGACCTAGGGGCAAGTTGGGCCTCTTGCTCTCCCTGCTGCCCTGAGGCTGCTGGGCCAAAGACGTCTTGGGCATCCAGCCCTTTGCTGGTCCCTTCCCTCTGACGAGGCCCTCTGAACTCCAGCACCTTGCAGTGTGGAGACAGCACCTGCCAGCAATCTCCTCTCCAAGGAGGCCTCAACCGAGACCTAGGCCCAGGGGAAAGGCACCAGCGGGGATGAGCCTGGGGAGGCGCCCGGGCATGTCTGGACCCAGTCCCCGCAGCCTGCCCCTTGGTGGGGCAGTACCCCTGGAGGCCAGGAAGGTCTGGGCAAGGCTGACCAGGGGCAGGGGACCTGCTGGGTCCTGCCCCTGGCCTGTGGGGCCTCTGAGCACAACCGGCCCTCTCCCACTGGAAGACCTCCCCGGCTGCCTCCAAAGGCCGTTTTGCACGCACTCCCGCCCACTGTTCCCACCAGGTGCGCACAATGCTCCCAAGCCCGGGAGAAAAGCGCTTCGGGGTGGTGCTCTCTCCGGGCCCTTGCCCCTGAGCCTGGGGGCCAGGCAGGGGGTCCACACTCCCAGGCCAAGGCAGAACCACATGCACACGTCTGTTCCTGACCCCTGCACCGGCAGAGAGCTCGGGGGAGCCAGAGTCTGTCAGGCAGCTGCTGGGCTGGCCGCCTTTGTGGGAAGGGGCAGAGCCGACCTAGGGGCAAGTTGGGCCTCTTGCTCTCCCTGCTGCCCTGAGGCTGCTGGGCCAAAGAGGTCTTGGGCATCCAGCCCTTTGCTTGTCCCTTCCCTCTGACGAGGCCCTCTGAGCTCCAGCACCTTGCAGTGTGGAGACAGCCCCTGCCAGCAACCTCCTCTCCAAGGAGGCCTCAACCGAGACCTAGGACCAGGGGAAAGGCACCAGCGGGGATGAGCCTGGGGAGGCGCCCGGGCATGTCTGGACCCAGACCCCACAGCCTGCCCCTTGGTGGGGCAGTACCCCCGGAGGCCAGGAAGGTCTGGGAAAGGCTGGCCAGGGGCAGGGGACCTGCTGGGTCCTGCCCCTGGCCTGTGGGGCCTCTGAGCACAACCGGCCCTCTCTCACTGGAAGACCTCCCCGGCTGCCTCCAAAGTCCTGTTTGCCAACACTCCCACCCGCTGTTCACGCCAGACTTGCACAATGCTCCCAAGCCCGGGAGAAAAGCGCTTCGGGGTGGTGGTCTCTCCGGGCCCTTGCCCCTGAGCCTGGGGGCAATGCATGGGGAACACACTCCCAGGCCAAGGCAGAACCACATGCCCACGTCTGTTCCTGTCCCCTGCACCGGCAGAGAGCTTGGGGGAGCCAGAGTCTGTCAGGCAGCTGCTGGGTTGGCCGCCTGTGTGGGAAGGGGCAGAGCCGCCCTAGGGGCAAGTTGGGCCTCTTCCTCTCCCTGCTGCCCTGAGGCTGCTGGGCCAAAGACGTCTTGGGCATCCAACCCTTACTGGTCCCTTCCCTCTGACGAGGCCCTCTGAGCTCCAGCACCTTGCAGTGTGGAGACAGCCCCTGCCAGCAACCTCCTCTCCAAGGAGGCCTCAACCGAGGCCTAGGCCCAGGGGAAAGGCACCAGCGGGGATGAGCCAGGGGAGGCGCCCGAGCATGTCTGGACCCAGTCCCCGCAGCCTGCCCCTTGGTGGGGCAGTACCCCCGGAGGCCAGGAAGGTCTGGGTAAGGCTGGCCAGGGGCAGGGGCCCTGCTGGGCCCTGCCCCTGGCCTGTGGGGCCTCTGAGCACAACCGGCCCTCTCCCACTGGAAGACCTCCCCGGCTGCCTCCAAAGGCCGGTTTGCAAGCGCTCCCGGCCACTGTTACCAGCAGGCGGCACAATGCTCCTAAGCCCGGAAGAAAAGCGCTTCAGGGTGGTGCTCTCTCTGGGCCCTTGCCCCTGAGCCTGGGGCAAGGCAGGGTGTCCACACTCCCAGGCCAAGGCAGAACCACATGCACACGTCTGATCTGCCCCCTGCACCGGCAGAGAGCTCGGGGGAGCCAGAGTCTGTCAGGCAGCTGCTGGGCTGGCCGCCTGTGTGGGAAGTGGCAGAGCCGACCTAGGGGCAAGTTGGGCCTCTTGCTCTCCCTGCTGCCCTGAGGCTGCTGGGCCATAGAGGTCTTGGGCATCCAGCCCCTTGCTGGTCCCTTCCCTCTGACGAGGCCCTCTGAGCTCCAGCACCTTGCAGTGTGGAGACAGCCCCTGCCAGCAACCTCCTCTCCAAGGAGGCCTCAACCGAGGCCTAGGCCCTGGGGAAAGGCACCAGCGGGGATGAGCCTGGGGAGGCGCCCGGGCATGTCTGGACCCAGTCCCCGCAGCCTGCCCCTTGGTGGGGCAGTACCCCCGGAGGCCAGGAAGGTCTGGACAAGGCTGGCCAGGGGCAGGGGCCCTGCTGGGTCCTGCCCCTGGCCTGTGGGGCCTCTGAGCATAACCGGCCCTCTCCCACTGGAAGAACTCCCCGGCTCCCTCCAAAGGCCAGTTTGCCAACACTCCCGCCCGCTGTTCCCGCCAGGCACGCACAATGCTCCCAAGCCCGGGAGAAAAGCGCTTCGGGGTGGTGCTCTCCTCGGGCCCTTGCCCCTGAGCCTGGGGTCCAGGCAGTTGGTCCACACTCCCAGACCAAGGCAGAACCACATGCACACGTCTGTTCCTGACCCCTGCACCGGCAGAGAGTTCGGGGGAGCCAGAGTCTGTCAGGCAGCTGCTGGGCTGGCCGCCTGTGTGGGAAGGGGCAGAGCCGACCTAGGGGCAAGTTGGGCCTCTTCCTCTCCCTGCTGCCCTGAGGCTGCTGGGCCAAAGAGGTCTTCGGCATCCAGCCCCTTGCTGGTCCCTTCCCTCTGACGAGGCCCTCTGAGCTCCAGCACCTTGCAGTGTGGAGACAGCCCCTGCCAGCAACATCCTCTCCAAGGAGGCCTCAACCGAGGCCTAGGCCCAGGGGAAAGGTACCAGCGGGGTTGAGCCAGGGGAGGCGCCCGGGCATGTCTGGACCCTGTCCCCGCAGCCTGCCCCTTGGTGGGGCAGTACCCCCGGAGGCCAGGAAGGTCTGGGCAAGGCTGGCCAGGGGCAGGGGCCCTGCTGGGTCCTGCCCCTGGCCTGTGGGGCCTCTGAGCACAACCGGCCCTCTCCCACTGGAAGACCTCCCCGGCTGCCTCCAAAGGCCGGTTTGCAAGCACTCCCGCCCACTGTTCCCGCCAGGCGCGCCCAATGCTCCCAAGCCCGGGAGAAAAGCGCTTCGGGGTGGTGGTCTCTCCGGGCCCTTGCCCCTGAGCCTGGGGGCCAGGCAGGGGATCCACAGTCCCAGGCCAAGGCACAACAACATGCACACGTCTGTTCCTGCCCCCTCCACCGGCAGAGAGCTGGGGGGAGCCAGAGTCTGTCAGGCAGCTGCTGGGCTGGCGGCCTGTGTGGGAAGGGGCAGAGCCGACCTAGGGGCAAGTTGGGCCTCTTGCTCTCCCTGCTGCCCTGAGGCTGCTGTGCCAAAGAGGTCTTGGGCATCCAGCCCCTTGCTGGTCCCTTCCCTCTGACGAGGCCCTCTGAGCTCCAGCACCTTGCAGTGTGGAGACAGACCCTGCCAGCAACCTCCTCTCCAAAGAGGCCTCAACCGAGGCCTAGGCCCAGGGGAAAGTCACCAGCGGGGATGAGCCAGTGGAGGCGCACGGGCATATCAGGACCCAGTCCCCGCAGCCTGCCCCTTGGTGGGGCAGTACCCCCGGAGGCCAGGAAGGTCTGGGCAAGGCTGGCCAGGGGCAGGGTCCCTGCTGGGTCCTGCCCCTGGCCTGTGGGGCCTCTGAGCACAACCGGCCCTCTCCCACTGGAAGACCTCCCCGGCTGCCTTCAAAGGCGGGTTTGCCAACACTCCCGCCCGCTGTTCCCGCCAGGCACGCACAACGCTCCCAAGGCCAGGAGAAAAGCGCTTCGGGGTGTTGCTCTCTCCGGGCCCTTGCCCCTGAGCCTGGGGTCCAGGCAGTGGGTCCACACTCCCAGACCAAGGCAGAACCACATGCACACGTCTGTTCCTGACCCCTGAACCGGCAGAGAGCTCGGGGGAGCCAGAGTCTATCAGGCAGCTGCTGGGTTGGCTGCCTGTGTGGGAAGGGGCAGAGCCGACCTAGGGGCAAGTTGGGCCTCTTGCTCTCCCTGCTGCCCTGAGGCTGCTGGGCCAAAGAGGTCTTGGGCATCCAGCCCCTTGCTGGTCCCTTCCCGCTGACGAGGCCCTCTGAGCTCCAGCACCTTGCAGTGTGGAGACAGCCCCTGCCAGCAACCTCCTCTCCAAGGAGGCATCAACCGAGGCCTATGCCCAGGGGAAAGGCACCAGCGGGGATGAGCCTGGGGAGGCGCCCAGGCATGTCTGGACCCAGTCCCCGCAGCCTGCCCCTTGGTGGGGCAGTACCCCCGGAGGCCAGGAAGGTCTGGGCAAGGCTGGCCAGGGGCAGGGGACCTGCTGGGTCCTGCCCCTGGCCTGTGAGGCCTCTGAGCACAACCGGCCCTCTCCCACTGGAAGACCTCCACGGCTGCCTCCAAAGTCCTGTTTGCAAACACTCCCGCCCGCTGTTCACGCCAGGCTCGCACAATGCTCCCAAGCCCGGGAGAAAAGCGATTCGGGGTGGTGCTCTCTCCGGGCCCTTGCCCCTGAGCCTGGGGGCCAGGCAGTGGGTCCACACTCCCAGACCAAGGCAGAACCACATGCACACGTCTGTTCCTGACCCCTGCACCGGCAGAGAGCTCTGGGGAGCCAGAGTCTGTCAGGCAGGTGCTGGGCTGGCCGCCTGTGTGGGAAGGGGCAGAGCCGACCTAGGGGCAAGTTGGGCCTCTTCCTCTCCCTGCTGCCCTGAGGCTGCTGGGCCAAAGAGGTCTTGGGCATCCAGCCCCTTGCTGGTCCCTTCCCTCTGACGAGGCCCTCTGAGCTCCAGCACCTTGCAGTGTGGAGACAGCCCCTGCCAGCAACCTCCTCTCCAATGAGGCCTCAACCGAGGCCTAGGCCCAGGGGAAAGGCACCAGCGGGGATGAGCCTGGGGAGGCGCCCGGGCATGTCTGGACCCAGTCCCCGCAGCCTGCCCCTTGGTGGGGCAGTACCCCCGGAGGCCAGGAAGGTCTGTGCAAGGCTGCCAGGGGCAGGGACAGCGCTGGGTCCTGCCCCTGGCCTGTGGGACGTCTGAGCACAACCGGCACTCTCCCGCTGGAAGACCTCCCCGTCTGCCTCCAAAGGCCGGTTTGCAAGCACTCCCGCCTGCTGTTCCCGCCAGGCACGCACAATGCTCCCAAGCCCGGGAGAAAAGCGCTTCGGGGTGGTGCTCTCTCCGGGCCCTTGCCCCTAAGCCTGCGGGCCAGGCAGGGGGAACACACTCCCAGGCCAAGACAGAACGACATGAACACGTCTGTTCCTGCCCCCTACACCGGCAGAGAGCTCGGGGGAGCCAGAGTCTCTCAGGCAGGTGCTGGGCTGGCCGCCTGTGTGGGAAGGGGCAGAGCCGACCTAGGGGCAAGTTGGGCCTCTTGCTCTCCCTGCTGCCCTGAGGCTGCTGGGCCAAAGACTTCTTGGGCATCCAGCCCTTTGCTGGTCCCTTCCCTCTGACGAGGCCCTCTGAGCTCCAGCACCTTGCAGTGTGGAGACAGCACCTGCCAGCAATCTCCTCTCCAAGGAGGCCTCAACCGAGGCCTAGGCCCAGGGGAAAGGCACCAGCGGGGATGAGCCAGTGGAGGCGCACGGGCATGTCTGGACCCAGTCCCCGCAGCCTGCCCCTTGGTGGGGCAGTACCCCCGGAGGCCAGGAAGGTCTGGGCAAGGCTGGCCAGGGGCAGGGTCCCTGCTGGGTCCTGCCCCTGGCCTGTGGGGCCTCTGAGCACAACCGGCCCACTCCCACTGGAAGACCTCCCCGGCTGCCTTCAAAGGCGGGTTTGCCAACACTCCCGCCCGCTGTTCCCGCCAGGCACGCACAACGCTCCCAAGGCCAGGAGAAAAGCGCTTCGGGGTGTTGCTCTCTCCGGGCCCTTGCCCCTGAGCCTGGGGTCCAGGCAGTGGGTCCACACTCCCAGACCAAGGCAGAACCACATGCACACGTCTGTTCCTGACCCCTGAACCGGCAGAGAGCTCGGGGGAGCCAGAGTCTATCAGGCAGCTGCTGGGTTGGCTGCCTGTGTGGGAAGGGGCAGAGCCGACCTAGGGGCAAGTTGGGCCTCTTGCTCTCCCTGCTGCCCTGAGGCGGCTGGGCCAAAGACGTCTTGGGCATCCAGCCCCTTACTGGTCCCTTCCCTCTGACGAGGCCCTCTGAGCTCCAGCACCTTGCAGTGTGGAGACAGCCCCTGCCAGCAACCTCCTCTCCAAGGAGGCCTCAACCGAGGCCTAGGCCCAGGGGAAAGGCACCAGCGGGGATGAGCCAGGGGAGGCGCCCGAGCATGTCTGGACCCAGTCCCCGCAGCCTGCCCCTTGGTGGGGCAGTACCCCCGGAGGCCAGGAAGGTCTGGGTAAGGCTGGCCAGGGGCAGGGGCCCTGCTGGGTCCTGACCCTGGCCTGTGGAGCCTCTGAGCACAACCGGCCCTCTCCCACTGGAAGACCTCCCCGGCTGCCTCCAAAGGCCGGTTTGCAAGCGCTCCCAGCCACTGTTACCAGCAGGCGGGCACAATGCTCCTAAGCCCGGAAGAAAAGCGCTTCAGGGTGGTGCTCTCTCTGGGCCCTTGCCCCTGAGCCTGGGGGCAAGGCAGGGTGTCCACACTCCCAGGCCAAGGCAGAACCACATGCACACGTCTGATCTGCCCCCTGCACCGGCAGAGAGCTCGGGGGAGCCAGAGTCTGTCAGGCAGCTGCTTGGCTGGCCGCCTGTGTGGGAAGTGGCAGAGCCGACCTAGGGGCAAGTTGGGCCTCTTGCTCTCCCTGCTGCCCTGAGGCTGCTGGGCCATAGAGGTCTTGGGCATCCAGCCCCTTGCTGGTCCCTTCCCTCTGACGAGGCCCTCTGAGCTCCAGCACCTTGCAGTGTGGAGACAGCCCCTGCCAGCAACCTCCTCTCCAAGGAGGCCTCAACCGAGGCCTAGGCCCAGGGGAAAGGCACCAGCGGGGATGAGCCTGGGGAGGCGCCCGGGCATGTCTGGACCCAGTCCCCGCAGCCTTCCCCTTGGTGGGGCAGTACCCCCGGAGGCCAGGAAGGTCTGGGCAAGGCTGGCCAGGGGCAGGGGCCCTGCTGGGTCCTGCCCCTGGCCTGTGGGGCCTCTGAGCACAACCGGCCCTCTCCCACTGGAAGAACTCCCCGGCTCCCTCCAAAGGCCAGTTTGCCAACACTCCCGCCCGCTGTTCCCGCCAGGCACGCACAATGCTCCCAAGCCCGGGAGAAAAGCGCTTCGGGGTGGTGCTCTCCTCGGGCCCTTGCCCCTGAGCCTGGGGTCCAGGCAGTTGGTCCACACTCCCAGACCAAGGCAGAACCACATGCACACGTCTGTTCCTGACCCCTGCACCGGCAGAGAGTTCGGGGGAGCCAGAGTCTGTCAGGCAGCTGCTGGGCTGGCCGCCTGTGTGGGAAGGGGCAGAGCCGACCTAGGGGCAAGTTGGGCCTCTTCCTCTCCCTGCTGCCCTGAGGCTGCTGGGCCAAAGAGGTCTTCGGCATCCAGCACCTTGCTGGTCCCTTCCCTCTGAGGAGGCCCTCTGAGCTCCAGCACCTTGCAGTGTGGAGACAGCCCCTGCCAGCAACATCCTCTCCAAGGAGGCCTCAACCGAGGCCTAGGCCCAGGGGAAAGGCACCAGCGGGGATGAGCCTGGGGAGGCGCCCGGGCATGTCTGGACCCAGTCCCCGCAGCCTGCCCCTTGGTGGGGCAGTACCCCCGGAGGCCAGGAAGGTCTGGGCAAGGCTGGCCAGGGGCAGGGGACCTGCTGGGTCCTGCCCCTGGCCTGTGAGGCCTCTGAGCACAACCGGCCCTCTCCCACTGGAAAACCTCCACGGCTGCCTCCAAAGTCCTGTTTGCAAACACTCCCGCCCACTGTTCCCAGCAGGCTCGCACAATGCTCCCAAGCCCGGGAGAAAAGCGCTTCGGGGTGGTGCTCTCTCCGGGCCCTTGCCCCTGAGCCTGGGGGCAAGGCACGGGGAACACACTCCCAGGCCAAGGCAGAACCACATGCCCACGTCTGTTCCTGTCCCCTGCACCGGCAGAGAGCTTGGGGGAGCCAGAGTCTGTCAGGCAGCTGCTGAGTTGGCCGCCTGTGTGGGAAGGGGCAGAGCCGCCCTAGGGGCAAGTTGGGCCTCTTGCTCTCCCTGCTGCCCTGAGGCTGCTGGGCCAAAGACGTCTTGGGCATCCAGCCCCTTGCTGGTCCCTTCCCTCTGACGAGGCCCTCTGAGCTCCAGCACCTTGCAGTGTGGAGACAGCCCCTGCCAGCAACCTCCTCTCCAAGGAGGCCTCAACCGAGGCCTAGGCCCAGGGGAAAGGCACCAGCGGGGATGAGCCTGGGGAGGCGCCCGGGCATGTCTGGACCCAGTCCCCGCAGCCTGCCCCTTGGTGGGGCAGTACTCCCGGAGGCCAGGAGGGTCTGGGCAAGGCTGCCAGGGGCAGGGACACTGCTGGGTCCTGCCCCTGGCCTGTGGGGCGTCTGAGCACAACCGGCAAGTTCCCGCTGGAAGACCTCCCCGGCTGCCTCCAAAGGCCGGTTTGCAAGCACTCCCGCCCGCTGTTCCCGCCAGGCACGCACAATGCTCCCAAGCCCGGGAGAAAAGCGCTTCGGGGTGGTGCTCTCTCCGGGCCCTTGCCCCTGAGCCTGGGGGACAGGCAGGGGGAACACACTCCCAGGCCAAGGCAGAACGACATGCACACGTCTGTTCCTGCCCCCTACACCGGCAGAGAGTTCGGGGGAGCCAGAGACAGCCAGGCTGCTGCTGGGCTGGCTGCCTGTGTGGGACGGGGTACAGCCGACCTAGGGGCAAATTGGGCCTCTTGCTCTCCCTGCTGCCCTGAGGCTGCTGGGTCAAAGAGGTCTTGGGCATCCAGCCCTTTGCTGGTCCTTTCCCTCTGACGAGGCCCTCTGAGCTCCAGCACCTTGCAGTGTGCAGACAGCCCCTGCCGGCAACCTCCTCTCCAAGGAGGCCTCAACCGAGGCCTAGGCCCAGGGGAAAGGCACCAGCGGGGATGAGCCTGGGGAGGCGCCCGGGCATGTCTGGACCCAGTCCCCGCAGCCTGCCCCTTGGTGGGGTAGTACCCCCGGAGGCCAGGAAGGTCTGGGCAAGGCTGCCAGAGGCAGGGACACTGCTGGGTCCTGCCCCTGGCCTGTGGGGCCTCTGAGAACAACTGGCACTCTCCCGCTGGAAGACCTCCCCGGCTGCCTCCAAAGGCTGGTTTGCAAGTACTCAATCCCGCTGTTCACGCCAGCTGCGCACAATGCTCCCAAGCCCGGGAGAAAAGCATTTTGGGGTGGTGCTCACTCCGGGCTTTGGAAGACCTCCCCGGCTGCCTCCAAGGCCGGTTTGCAAGCACTTCTGCCTGCTGTTCCCGCCACCCGCGCACAATGCTCCCAAGCCCGGGAGAAAAGCGTTTCGGGGTGGTGTTCTCTCTGGACCCAAGAAAGACCTCCCGGGCTGCCCCCAAATGCCGGTTTGCAAGCACTCCCACTCACTGTTCCCGCCATCCGTGCAAATGCTCCAAGCCCAGGAGAAAAGCCCTTCAGGGTGGTGCTCTCTCCCGGCCCTTGGAAGACCTCCCCGGCTGCCTCCAAAGGCTGGATTTCAAGTACTCCCTCCCGCTGTCCCGCCAGCCGCACACAATGCTCCCAATCACGGGAGAAAAGCGCTTCGGGGTGGTGCTCTCTACGGGCCCTTGGAAGACCTCCCCGTTTGTCTCCAAAGGCCGGTTTGCAAGCACTCATGCCCGCTGTTCCCGCCAGCCGCGCACAATGCTCCCAAGCCTAGGAGAAAAGCGCTTCGGGGTGGTGCTTTCTCCCGGCCCTTGGAAGACCTCCCCGGCTGCCTCCAAAGGCCGGTTTGCAAGCACTCAATCCCGCTGTTCCCGCCAGCCGCGCACAATGCTCCCAAGCCCGGGAGAAAAGCGCTTCGGGGTGGTGCTCTCTCCCGGCCCTTGGAAGACCTCCCCGGCTGCCTCCAAAGGCTGGTTTTCAAGAACTCCCTCCCGCTGACCCGCCAGCCGCACACAATGCTCCCAAGCCCGGGAGAAAAGCATTTTGAGGTGGTCTCTCTCCGGGCCCTTGGAAGACTCCCCGGCTGCCTCTAAAGGCCGGTTTGCAAGCACTCATGTCCTCTGTTCCCGACAGCCGCGAACAATGCTCCCAATTCCGTGAGAAAAGTGCTTCGGGATGGTGCTCTCTCCGGGCCCTTGGAAGACCTCCCAAGCTGCCTCCAAAGGCCGGTTTGCAAGCACTCCCGCCCGCTGTTCCCGCCAGCCTCGCACAATGCTCCCAAGACCGGGAGAAAAGCGCTTCGGGGTGGTGTTCTCTCCGTGCCAATGGAGGACCTCCCTGGCTGCCCCCAAAGGCCGGTTTGCAAGCACTCCCACTCGCTGTTCCCGCCAGCCACGCACA
The DNA here is from genome assembly GCF_033118175.1 of Dama dama. Classification (NCBI taxonomy): domain Eukaryota; kingdom Metazoa; phylum Chordata; class Mammalia; order Artiodactyla; family Cervidae; genus Dama; species Dama dama. Next base: position 986,324 of record NW_026870977.1, read on the forward strand.
ATCCTCCAAAACCCCGGAGAAAAGCGCTTCGGGGTGGTGTTCTCTCCGTGCCCATGGAAGACCTCCCGGGGTGCCCCCAAAGGCCGGTTTGCAAGCACTCCCACTCGCTGTTCCCGCCATCCGCGCACAATGCTCCCAAGCCCGGGAGAAAAGCATTTTGGGGTGGTGCTCACACCGGGCCCTGGAAGACCTCCCCGGCTGCCTCCAAAGGACGGTTTTCAAGCACTCCTGCCTGCTGTTCCCGCCACCCGCGCACAATAATCCCAAGCCCGGGAGAAAAGCGCTTCGGGGTGGTGCTCTCTACAGGCCCTTGGAAGACCTCCCCGGCTGCCTCCAAAGGCCGGTTTGCAAGGACTCCTTCCTGCTGTTCCCGCCATCCACGCACAATGCTCCCAAGCCCGGGAGAAAAGCGTTCCGGGGTGGTGTTCTCTCTGGACCCAAGAAAGACCTCCCGGGCTGCCCCCAAATGCCGGTTTGCAAGCACTCCCACTCACTGTTCCCGCCATCCGTGCAAATGCTCCAAGCCCAGGAGAAAAGCCCTTCAGGGTGGTGCTCTCTCCCGGCCCTTGGAAGACCTCCCCGGCTGCCTCCAAAGGACGGTTTTCAAGCACTCCTGCCTGCTGTTCCCGCCAGCCACGCACAATGCTCCCAAGCCCGGGAGAAAAGCATTTTGGGGTGGTGCTCACTCCGGGCCCTTGGAAGACCTCCCCGGCTGCCTCCAATGGCCAGTTTGCAAGCACTCATGTCCGCTGTTCCCACCAGCCGCGCACAATGCTCCCAAGCCTGGGAGAAAAGCATTTTGGGGTGGTGCTCACACCGGGCCCTGGAAGACCTCCCCGGCTGCCTCCAAAGGCCAGTTTTCAAGCACTCCTGCCTGCTGTTCCCGCCACCTGCGCACAATGCTCCCAAGCCCGGGAGAAAAGCGCTTCGGGGTGGTGCTCCACACAGGCCCTTGGAAGACCTCCCCGGCTGCCTCCAAAGGCCGGTTTGCAAGGACTCCTTCCTGCTGTTCCCGCTAGCCACGCACAATGCTCCCAAGCCCGGGAGAAAAGCTTTTTGGGGTGGTGCTCTCTACAGGCCCTTGGAAGACCTCCCCGGCTGCCTCCAGTGGCCAGTTTGCAAGCACTCATGCCCGCTGTTCCCACCAGCCGCGCACAATGCTCCCAAGCCCGGGAGAAAAGCTTTTTGGGGTGGTGCTCACACCGGGCCCTGGAAGACCTCCCCGGCTGCCTGCAAAGGCCGGTTTTCAAGCACTCCTGCCTGCTGTTCCTGCCACCCGCGCACAATACTCCCAAGCCCGGGAGAAAAGCGCTTCGGGGTGGTGCTCTCTACAGGCCCTTGGAAGACCTCCCCCGCTGCCTCCAAAGGCCGGTTTGCAAGGACTCCTTCCTGCTGTTCCCGCCAGCCACGGACAATGCTCCCTAGCCCGGGAGAAAAGTGCTTCGGGGTGGTGATCTCTCCGGGCCCTTGGAAGTCGTCCCCGGCTGCCTCCAAAGGCCGGTTTGCAAGCACTCATGCCCGTTGTTCCCACCAGCCGCGCACAATGCTCCCAAGCCCGGGAGAAAAGCATTTTGGGGTGGTGCTCACTCCGGGCCCTTGGAAGACCTCCCCGGATGCCTCCAAAGGCCAGTTTGCAAGCAGTCCTGCCTGCTGTTCCCGCCAGCCGCGCACAATGCTCCCAAGCTCGGGAGAAGAGCGCTTCGGGGTGGTGCTCTCTCCGGGCCCTTGGAAGACGTCCCCGGCTGCCTCCAAAGGCCGGTTTGCAAGCACTCATGCCCGTTGTTCCCACCAGCCGCGCACAATGCTCCCAAGCCCGGGAGAAAAGCATTTTGGGGTGGTGCTCACTCCGGGCCCTTGGAAGACCTCCCCGGCTGCCTCCAAAGGCCAGTTTGCAAGCAGTCCTGCCTGCTGTTCCCGCCACCCGCGCACAATGCTCCCAAGCCCGGGAGAAAAGCGTTTCGGGGTGGTGTTCTCTCTGGGCCCAAGAAAGACCTCCCGGGCTGCCCCCAAATGCCGGTTTGCAAGCACTCCCACTCGCTGTTCCCACCATCCGTGCAAATGCTCCAAGCCCAGGAGAAAAGCCCTTCAGGGTGGTGCTCTCTCCCGGCCCTTGGAAGACCTCCCCGGCTGCCTCCAAAGGCTGGATTTCAAGTACTCCCTCCCGCTGTCCCGCCAGCCGCACACAATGCTCCCAATCACGGGAGAAAAGCGCTTCGGGGTGGTGCTCTCTACGGGCCCTTGGAAGACCTCCCCGTTTGTCTCCAAAGGCCGGTTTGCAAGCACTCATGCCCGCTGTTCCCGCCAGCCGCGCACAATGCTCCCAAGCCTAGGAGAAAAGCGCTTCGGGGTGGTGCTCTCTCCCGGCCCTTGGAAGACCTCCCCGGCTGTCTCCAAAGGCCAGTTTGCAAGCACTCAATCCCGCTGTTCCCGCCAGCAGCGCACAATGCTCCCAAGCCCGGGAGAAAAGCGCTTCGGGGTGGTGCTCTCTCCTGGCCCTTGGAAGACCTCCCCGGCTGCCTCCAAAGGCTGGTTTTCGAGAACTCCCTCCCGCTGACCCGCCAGCCGCACACAATGCTCCCAAGCCCGGGAGAAAAGCATTTTGGGGTGGTCTCTCTCCGGGCCCTTGGAAGACTCCCCGGCTGCCTCTAAAGGCCGGTTTGCAAGCACTCATGTCCTCTGTTCCCGACAGCCGCGAACAATGCTCCCAATTCCGTGAGAAAAGTGCTTCGGGATGGTGCTCTCTCCGGGCCCTTGGAAGACCTCCCAAGCTGCCTCCAAAGGCCGGTTTGCAAGCACTCCCGCCCGCTGTTCCCGCCAGCCTCGCACAATGCTCCCAAGACCGGGAGAAAAGCGCTTCGGGGTGGTGTTCTCTCCGTGCCAAAGGAGGACCTCCCTGGCTGCCCCCAAAGGCCGGTTTGCAAGCACTCCCACTCGCTGTTCCCGCCAGCCACTCACAATCCTCCAAAACCCCGGAGAAAAGCGCTTCGGGGTGGTGTTCTCTCCGTGCCCATGGAAGACCTCCCGGGGTGCCCCCAAAGGCCGGTTTGCAAGCACTCCCACTCGCTGTTCCCGCCATCCGCGCACAATGCTCCCAAGCCCGGGAGAAAAGCATTTTGGGGTGGTGCTCACACCGGGCCCTGGAAGACCTCCCCGGCTGCCTCCAAAGGCCAGTTTGCAAGCAGTCCTGCCTGCTGTTCCCGCCAGCCGCGCACAATGTTCCCAAGCCCGGGAGAAAAGCGCTTCGGGGTGGTGCTCTCTCCGGGCACTTTCAAGACCTCCCCGGCTGCCTCCAAAGGCCGGTTTGTAAGTACTCATTCCCGCCGCTTCCGCCAGCCACGCACAATGCTCCCAAGCCCGGGAGAAAAGCATTTTGGGGTGGTGCTCTCTCCGGGCCCTTGGAAGACCTCCCGGGCTGCCTCCAAAGGCCGGTTTGCAAGCATTCATGTCCGTTGTTCCCGACAGCCGCGCACAATGCTCCCAAGCCCGAGAGAAAAGCATTTTGGGGTGGTGATCAGTCCGGCCCTTGGAAGACCTCCCCGGCTGCCTCCAAAGGACAGTTTGCAAGCACTCATGCCCGCTGTTCCCGCCAGCCGCGCACAATGCTCCCAAGACCGTGAGAAAAGCGCTTCGGGGTGGTGTTCTCTCAGGGACCATGGAGGAACTCCCCGGCTGCCCCCAAAGGCCGGTTTGCAAGCATTCCCACTCGCTGTTCCCGCCAGGCACACACAATGTTCCAAAACCCCGGAGAAAAGCGCTTCGGGGTGGTGCTCTCTCCGCGCCCTTGGAAGACTTCTCTGGCTGCCGCCAAAGGCCGGTTTGCAAGAATTCCCTCCCGCTGTCCCACCAGCCGCACACAATGCTCCAAAACCCGAGAGAAAAGCGCTTCTAGGTGGTGCTCTCTCCAGGCCCTTGGAAGACCTCCCCGGCTGCCTCCAAAGGCCGGTTTGCAAGCACTCCTGCCTGCTGTTCCCGCCACGCGCGCACAATGCTCCCAAGCCCGGAAGAAAAGCATTTTGGGGTAGTGCTCTCTCCGGGCCCTTGGAAGACCTCCCGGGCTGCCTCCAAAGGCCGGTTTGCAAGCACTCATGTCCGCTGTTCCCGACAGCCGCGCACAATGCTCCCAAGCCCGGGAGAAAAGCATTTTGGGGTGGTGATCAGTCCGGGCCCTTGGAAGACCTCCCCGGCTGCCTCCAAAGGACAGTTTGCAAGAACTCATGCCCGCTCTTCCCGCCAGGCACGCACAATGCTCCCAAGCCCGGGAGAAAAGCGCTTCGGGGTGGTGCTCTCACCGGGCCCTTGCCCCTGAGCCTGGGGGCAATGCAGGGGGAACACACTCCCAGGCCAAGGCAGAACCACATGCACACGTCTGTTCCTGGTCCCTGCACCGGCAGAGAGCTCGGGGGAGCCAGAGTATGCCAGGCAGCTGCTGGGTTGGCGGCCTGTGTGGAAAGGGGCAGAGCCGACCTAGGGGCAAGTTGGGCCTCTTGCTCTCCCTGCTGCCCTGAGGCTGCTGGGCCAAAGAGGTCTTGGGGATCCAGCCCCTTGCTGGTCCCTTCCCTCTGACGAGGCCCTCTGAGCTCCAGCACCTTGCAGTGTGGAGACAGCCCCTGCCAGCAACCTCCTCTCCAAGGAGGCCTCAACCGAGGCCTAGGCCCAGGGGAAAGGCACCAGCGGGGATGAGCCTGGGGAGGCGCCCGGGCATGTCTGGACCCAGTCCCCGCAGCCTGCCCCTTGGTGGGGCAGTACCCCCGGAGGCCAGGAAGGTCTAGGCAAGGCTGCCAGGGGCAGGGGCCCTGCTGGGTCCTGCCCCTGGCCTGTGGGGCGTCTTAGCACAACCAGCACCCTCCCGCTGGAAGACCTCCCCGTCTGCCTCCAAAGGCCTGTTTGCAAGCACTCCCACCCGCTGTTCCCGCCAGGCACGCACAATGCTCCCAAGCCCGGGAGAAAAGTGCTTCGGGGTGGTGCTCTCCTCGGGCCCTTGCCCCTGAGCCTGGGGGCCAGGCAGGTGGAACACACTTCCAGGCCAAGGGAGAACGACATGCATACGTCTGTTCCTGCCCCCTACACCGGCAGAGAGCTCGGGGGAGCCAGAATCTCTCAGGCAGCTGCTGGGCTGGCCGCCTGTGTGGGAAGTGGCAGAGCCGACCTAGGGGCATGTTGGGACTCTGCTCTCCCTGCTGCCCTGAGGCTGCTGGGCCAAAGAGGTCTTGGGCATCCAGCCCCTTGCTGGTCCCTTCCCTCTGACGAGGCCCTCTGAGCTCCAGCACCTTGCAGTGTGGAGACAGCCCCTGCCAGCAACCTCCTCTCCAAGGAGGCCTAAACCGAGGCCTAGCCCCAGGGGAAAGGCACCAGCGGGGAAGAGCCTGGGGAGGCGCCCGGGCATGTCTGGACCCAGTCCCCGCAGCCTGCCCCTTGGTGGGGCATTACCCCCGGAGGCCAGGAAGGTCTGGGCAAGGCTGGCCAGGGGCAGGGGCCCTGCTGGGCCCTGCCCCTGGCCTGTGGGGCCTCTGAGCACAACCGGCCCTCTCCCACTGGAAGACCTCCCCGGCTGCCTCCAAAGGCCGGTTTGCCAACACTCCCGCCCGCTGTTCCCGCCAGGCACGCACAATGCTCCCAAGCCCGGGAGAAAAGCGCTTTGGGGTGTTGCTCTCTCCGGGCCCTTGCCCCTGAGCGTGGGGGCCAGGCAGTGGGTCCACACTCCCAGACCAAGGCAGAACCACATGCCCACGTCTGTTCCTGTCCCCTGCACCGGCAGAGAGCTCGGAGGAGCCAGAGTCTGTCAGGCAGCTGCTGGGCTGGCCGCCTGTGTGGGAAGGGGCAGAGCCGACCTAGGGGCAAGTTGGGCCTCTTCCTCTCCCTGCTGCCCTGAGGCTGCTGGGCCAAAGAGGTCTTCGGCATCCAGCCCCTTGCTGGTCCCTTCCCTCTGACGAGGCCCTCTGAGCTCCAGCACCTTGCAGTGTGGAGACAGCCCCTGCCAGCAACCTCCTCTCCAAGGAGGCCTCAACCGAGGCCTAGGCCCAGGGGAAAGGCACCAGCGGGGATGAGCCTGGGGAGGCGCCCGGGCATGTCTGGACCCAGTCCCCGCAGCCTGTCCCTTGGTGGGGCAGTACCCCCGGAGGCCAGGAAGGTCTAGGCAAGGCTGCCAGGGGCAGGGACACTGCTGGGTCCTGCCCCTGGCCTGTGGGGCGTCTGAGCACAACCAGCACCCTCCCGCTGGAAGACCTCCCCGTCTGCCTCCAAAGGCCTGTTTGCAAGCACTCCCACCCGCTGTTCCCGCCAGGCACGCACAATGCTCCCAAGCCCGGGAGAAAAGTGCTTCGGGGTGGTGCTCTCCTCGGGCCCTTGCCCCTAGCCTGGGGGCCAGGCAGGTGGAACACACTCCCAGGCCAAGGGAGAACGACATGCACACGTCTGTTCCTGCCCCCTACACCGGCAGAGAGCTCGGGGGAGCCAGAGTCTCTCAGGCAGCTGCTGGGCTGGCCGCCTGTGTGGGAAGGGGCAGAGCCGACCTCGGGGCAAGTTGTGCCTCTTGCTCTCCCTGCTGCCCTGAGGCTGCTGGGCCAAAGAGGTCTTGGGCGTCCAGCCCCTTGCTGGTCCCTTCCCTCTGACGAGGCCCTCTGAGCTCCAGCACCTTGCAGTGTGGAGACAGCCCATGCCAGCAACCTCCTCTCCAAGAGGCCTAAACCGAGGCCTAGGCCCAGGGGAAAGGCACCAGCGGGGATGAGCCTGGGGAGGCGCCCGGGCATGTCTGGACCCAGTCCCCGCAGCCTGCCCCTTGGTGGGGCAGTACCCCTGGAGGCCAGGAAGGTCTGGGCAAGGCTGACCAGGGGCAGGGGACCTGCTGGGTCCTGCCCCTGGCCTGTGGGGCCTCTGAGCACAACCGGCCCTCTCCCACTGGAAGACCTCCCCGGCTGCCTCCAAAGGCCGTTTTGCACGCACTCCCGCCCACTGTTCCCACCAAGCGCGCACAATGCTCCCAAGCCCGGGAGAAAAGCGCTTCGGGGTGGTGCTCTCTCCGGGCCCTTGCCCCTGAGCCTGGGGGCCAGGCAGGGGGTCCACACTCCCAGGCCAAGGCAGAACCACATGCACACGTCTGTTCCTGACCCCTGCACCGGCAGAGAGCTCGGGGGAGCCAGAGTCTGTCAGGCAGCTGCTGGGCTGGCCGCCTTTGTGGGAAGGGGCAGAGCCGACCTAGGGGCATTTGGGCCTCTTGCTCTCCCTGCTGCCCTGAGGCTGCTGGGCCAAAGAGGTCTTGGGCATCCAGCCCTTTGCTTGTCCCTTCCCTCTGACGAGGCCCTCTGAGCTCCAGCACCTTGCAGTGTGGAGACAGCCCCTGCCAGCAACCTCCTCTCCAAGGAGGACTCAACCGAGACCTATGACCAGGGGAAAGGCACCAGCGGGGATGAGCCTGGGGAGGCGCCCGGGCATGTCTGGACCCAGTCCCCGCAGCCTGCCCCTTGGTGGGGCAGTACCCCCGGAGGCCAGGAAGGTCTGGGAAAGGCTGGCCAGGGGCCGGGGACCTGCTGGGTCCTGCCCCTGGCCTGTGGGGCCTCTGAGCACAACCGGCCCTCTCCAACTGGAAGACCTCCCCGGCTGCCTCCAAAGTCCTGTTTGCCAACACTCCCACCGCTGTTCACGCCAGACTTGCACAATGCTCCCAAGCCCGGGAGAAAAGCGCTTCGGGGTGGTGCTCTCTCCGGGCCCTTGCCCCTGAGCCTGGGGGCAAGCCATGGGGAACACACTCCCAGGCCAAGACAGAACCATATGCCCACGTCTGTTCCTGTCCCCTGCACCGGCAGAGAGCTTGGGGTGCCAGAGACTGTCAGGCAGCTGCTGGGTTGGCCGCCTGTGTGGGAAGGGGCAGAGCCGCCCTAGCGGCAAGTTGGGCCTCTTGCTCTCCCTGCTGCCCTGAGGCTGCTGGTCCAAAGACGTCTTGGGCATCCAGCCCCTTACTGGTCCCTTCCCTCTGACGAGGCCCTTTGAGCTCCAGCACCTTGCAGTGTGGAGACAGCCCCTGCCAGCAACCTCCTCTCCAAGGAGGCCTCAACCGAGGCCTAGGCCCAGGGGAAAGGCACCAGCGGGGATGAGCCAGGGGAGGCGCCGAGCATGTCTGGACCCAGTCCCCGCAGCCTGCCCCTTGGTGGGGCAGTACCCCCGGAGGCCAGGAAGGTCTGGGTAAGGCTGGCCAGGGGCAGGGGCCCTGCTGGGTCCTGCCCCTGGCCTGTGGGGCCTCTGAGCACAACCGGCCCTCTCCCACTGGAAGACCTCCCCGGCTGCCTCCAAAGGCCGGTTTGCAAGCGCTCCCGCCCACTGTTCCCAGCAGGCGTGCACAATGCTCCTAAGCCCGGGAGAAAAGCGCTTCGGGGTGGTGCTCTCTCCGGGCCCTTGCCCCTGAGCCTGGGGGCAAGGCAGGGTGTCCACATTCCCAGGCCAAGGCAGAACCACATGCACACGACTGATCTGCCCCCTGCACCGGCAGAGAGCTCGGGGGAGCCAGAGTCTGTCAGGCAGCTGCTGGGCTGGCCGCCTGTGTGGGAAGGGGCAGAGCCGACCTAGGGGCAATTTGGGCCTCTTGCTCTCCCTGCTGCCCTGAGGCTGCTGGGCCAAAGAGGTCTTGGGCATCCAGCCCCTTGCTGGTCCCTTCCCTCTGACGAGGCCCTCTGAGCTCCAGCACCTTGCAGTGTGGAGACAGCCCCTGCCAGCAACCTCCTCTCCAAGGAGGCCTCAACCGAGGCCTAGGCCCAGGGGAAAGGCACCAGCGGGGATGAGCCTGGGGAGGCGCCCGGGCATGTCTGGACCCAGTCCCCGCAGCCTGCCCCTTGGTGGGGCAGTACCCCCGGAGGCCAGGAAGGTCTGGGCAAGGCTGGCCAGGGGCAGGGGCCCTGCTGGGTCCTGCCCCTGGCCTGTAGGGCCTCTGAGCACAACCGGCCCTCTCCCGCTGGAAGACCTCCCCGGCTGCCTCCAAAGGCCAGTTTGCCAACACTCCTGCCCGCTGTTCCCGCCAGGCACGCACAATGCTCCCAAGCCCAGGAGAAAAGCGCTTCGGGGTGGTGGTCTCTCCGGGCCCCTGCCCCTGAGCCTGGGGGCCAGGCAGGGGATCCACAGTCCCAGGCCAAGGCAGAACCACATGCACACGTCTGTTCCTGCCCCCTCTACCGGCAGAGAGCTGGGGGGAGCCAGAGTCTGTCAGGCAGCTGCTGGGCTGGCCGCCTGTGTGGGAAGGGGCAGAGCCGACCTAGGGGCAAGTTGGGCCTCTTGCTCTCCCTGCTGCCCTGAGGTTGCTGGGCCAAAGACGTCTTGGGCATCCAGCCCCTTACTGGTCTCTTCCCTCTGACGAGGCCCTCTGAGCTCCAGCACCTTGCAGTGTGGAGACAGCCCCTGCCAGCAACCTCCTCTCCAAGGAGGCCTCAAGGGAGGCCTAGGCCCAGGGGAAAGGCACCAGCGGTGATGAGCCAGGGGAGGCGCCCGAGCATGTCTGGACCCAGTCCCCGCAGCCTGCCCCTTGGTGGGGCAGTACCCCCGGAGGCCAGGAAGGTCTGGGCAAGGCTGGCCAGGGGCAGGGGCCCTGCTGGGTCCTGCCCCTGGCCTGTGAGGCCTCTGAGCACAACCGGCCCTCTCCCACTGGAAGACCTCCCCAGCTGCCTCCAAAGTCCTGTTTGCAAACACTCCCGCCCGCTGTTCACGCCAGGCTCGCACAATGCTCCCAAGCCTGGGAGAAAAGCGCTTCGGGGTGGTGCTCTCTCCGGGCCCTTGCCCCTGAGCCTGGGGGCCAGGCAGTGGGTCCACACTCCCAGACCAAGGCAGAACCACATGCACACGTCTGTTCCTGACCCCTGCACCGGCAGAGAGCTCGGGGGAGCCAGAGTCTGTCAGGCAGGTGCTGGGCTGGCCGCCTGTGTGGGAAGGGGCAGAGCCGACCTAGGGGCAAGTTGGGCCTCTTCCTCTCCCTGCTGCCCTGAGGCTGCTGGGCCAAAGAGGTCTTGGGCATCCAGCCCCTTGCTGGTCCCTTCCCTCTGCCGAGGCCCTCTGAGCTCCAGCACCTTGCAGTGTGGAGACAGCCCCTGCCAGCAACCTCCTCTCCAATGAGGCCTCAACCGAGGCCTAGGCCCAGGGGAAAGGCACCAGCGGGGATGAGCCTGGGGAGGCGCCCGGGCATGTCTGGACCCAGTCCCCGCAGCCTGCCCCTTGGTGGGGCAGTACCCCCGGAGGCCAGGAAGGTCTGTGCAAGGCTGCCAGGGGCAGGGACAGCGCTGGGTCCTGCCCCTGGCCTGTGGGACGTCTGAGCACAACCGGCACTCTCCCGCTGGAAGACCTCCCCGTCTGCCTCCAAAGGCCGGTTTGCAAGCACTCCCGCCCGCTGTTCCCGCCAGGCACGCACAATGCTCCCAAGCCCGGGAGAAAAGCGCTTCGGGGTGGTGCTCTCTCCGGGCCCTTGCCCCTAAGCCTGCGGGCCAGGCAGGGGGAACACACTCCCAGGCCAAGACAGAACGACATGAACACGTCTGTTCCTGTCCCCTGCACCGGCAGAGAGCTTGGGGGAGCCAGAGTCTCTCAGGCAGGTGCTGGGCTGGCCGCCTGTGTGGGAAGGGGCAGAGCCGACCTAGGGGCAAGTTGGGCCTCTTGCTCTCCCTGCTGCCCTGAGGCTGCTGGGCCAAAGACGTCTTGGGCATCCAGCCCTTTGCTGGTCCCTTCCCTCTGACGAGGCCCTCTGAGCTCCAGCACCTTGCAGTGTGGAGACAGCACCTGCCAGCAATCTCCTCTCCAAGGAGGCCTCAACCGAGGCCTAGGCCCAGGGGAAAGGCACCAGCGGGGATGAGCCTGGGGAGGCGCCCGGGCATGTCTGGACCCAGTCCCCGCAGCCTGCCCCTTGGTGGGGCAGTACCCCTGGAGGCCAGGAAGGTCTGGGCAAGGCTGACCAGGGGCAGGGGACCTGCTGGGTCCTGCCCCTGGCCTGTGGGGCCTCTGAGCACAACCGGCCCTCTCCCACTGGAAGACCTCCCCGGCTGCCTCCAAAGGCCGTTTTGCACGCACTCCCGCCCACTGTTCCCACCAAGCGCGCACAATGCTCCCAAGCCCGGGAGAAAAGCGCTTCGGGGTGGTGCTCTCTCCGGGCCCTTGCCCCTGAGCCTGGGGGCCAGGCAGGGGGTCCACACTCCCAGGCCAAGGCAGAACCACATGCACACGTCTGTTCCTGACCCCTGCACCGGCAGAGAGCTCGGGGGAGCCAGAGTCTGTCAGGCAGCTGCTGGGCTGGCCGCCTTTGTGGGAAGGGGCAGAGCCGACCTAGGGGCATTTGGGCCTCTTGCTCTCCCTGCTGCCCTGAGGCTGCTGGGCCAAAGAGGTCTTGGGCATCCAGCCCTTTGCTTGTCCCTTCCCTCTGACGAGGCCCTCTGAGCTCCAGCACCTTGCAATGTGGAGACAGCCCCTGCCAGCAACCTCCTCTCCAAGGAGGACTCAACCGAGACCTATGACCAGGGGAAAGGCACCAGCGGGGATGAGCCTGGGGAGGCGCCCGGGCATGTCTGGACCCAGTCCCCGCAGCCTGCCCCTTGGTGGGGCAGTACCCCCGGAGGCCAGGAAGGTCTGGGAAAGGCTGGCCAGGGGCAGGGGACCTGCTGGGTCCTGCCCCGGGCCTGTGGGGCCTCTGAGCACAACCGGCCCTCTCCAACTGGAAGACCTCCCCGGCTGCCTCCAAAGTCCTGTTTGCCAACACTCCCACCGCTGTTCACGCCAGACTTGCACAATGCTCCCAAGCCCGGGAGAAAAGCGCTTCGGGGTGGTGCTCTCTCCGGGCCCTTGCCCCTGAGCCTGGGGGCAAGGCATGGGGAACACACTCCCAGGCCAAGACAGAACCATATGCCCACGTCTGTTCCTGTCCCCTGCACCGGCAGAGAGCTTGGGGTGCCAGAGACTGTCAGGCAGCTGCTGGGTTGGCCGCCTGTGTGGGAAGGGGCAGAGCCGCCCTAGCGGCAAGTTGGGCCTCTTGCTCTCCCTGCTGCCCTGAGGCTGCTGGTCCAAAGACGTCTTGGGCATCCAGCCCCTTACTGGTCCCTTCCCTCTGACGAGGCCCTTTGAGCTCCAGCACCTTGCAGTGTGGAGACAGCCCCTGCCAGCAACCTCCTCTCCAAGGAGGCCTCAACCGAGGCCTAGGCCCAGGGGAAAGGCACCAGCGGGGATGAGCCAGGGGAGGCGCCGAGCATGTCTGGACCCAGTCCCCGCAGCCTGCCCCTTGGTGGGGCAGTACCCCCGGAGGCCAGGAAGGTCTGGGTAAGGCTGGCCAGGGGCAGGGGCCCTGCTGGGTCCTGCCCCTGGCCTGTGGGGCCTCTGAGCACAACCGGCCCTCTCCCACTGGAAGACCTCCCCGGCTGCCTCCAAAGGCCGGTTTGCAAGCGCTCCCGGCCACTGTTACCAGCAGGCCGGCACAATGCTACTAAGCCCGGAAGAAAAGTGCTTCAGGGTGGTGCTCTCTCTGGGCCCTTGCCCCTGAGCCTGGGGGCAATGCAGGGTGTCCACACTCCCAGGCCAAGGCAGAACCACATGCACACGTCTGATCTGCCCCCTGCACCGGCAGAGAGCTCGGGGGAGCCAGAGTCTGTCAGGCAGCTGCTGGGCTGGCCGCCTGTGTGGGAAGTGGCAGAGCCGACCTAGGGGCAAGTTGGGCCTCTTGGTCTCCCTGCTGCCCTGAGGCTGCTGGGCCAAAGAGGTCTTGGGCATCCAGCCCCTTGCTGGTCCCTTCCCTCTGACGAGGCCCTCTGAGCTCCAGCACCTTGCAGTGTGGAGACAGCCCCTGCCAGCAACCTCCTCTCCAAGGAGGCATCAACCGAGGCCTAGGCCCAGGGGAAAGGCACCAGCGGGGATGAGCCTGGGGAGGCGCCCGGGCATGTCTGGACCCAGTCCCCGCAGCCTGCCCCTTGGTGGGGCAGTACCCCCGGAGGCCAGGAAGGTCTGGGCAAGGCTGGCCAGGGGCAGGGGCCCTGCTGGGTCCTGCCCCTGGCCTGTGGGGCCTCTGAGCACAACCGGCCCTCTCCCACTGGAAGACCTCCCCTGCTGCCTCCAAAGTCCTGTTTGCAAACACTCCCGCCCGCTGTTCACGCCAGGCTCGCACAATGCTCCCAAGCCCGGGAGAAAAGCGCATTGGGGTGGTTCTCTCTCCGGGCCCTTGCCCCTGAGCCTGGGGGCAAGGCACGGGGAACACACTCCCTGGCCAAGGCAGAACCACATGCCCACGTCTGTTCCTGTCCCCTGCACCGGCAGAGAGCTTGGGGGAGCCAGAGTCTGGCAGGCAGCTGCTGGGTTGGCCGCCTGTGTGGGAAGGGGCAGAGCCGCCCTAGGGGCAAGTTGGGCCTCTTGCTCTCCCTGCTGCCCTGAGGCTGCTGGGCCAAAGACGTCTTGGGCATCCAGCCCCTTACTGGTCCCTTCCCTCTGACGAGGCCCTCTGAGCTCCAGCACCTTGCAGTGTGGAGACAGCCCCTGCCAGCAACCTCCTCTCCAAGGAGGCCTCAACCGAGGCCTAGGCCCAGGGGAAAGGCACCAGCGGGGATGAGCCAGGGGAGGCGCCCGAGCATGTCTGGACCCAGTCCCCGCAGCCTGCCCCTTGGTGGGGCAGTACCCCTGGAGGCCAGGAAGGTCTGGGCAAGGCTGGCCAGGGGCAGGGGCCCTGCTGCGTCCTGCCCCTGGCCTGTGGGGCCTCTGAGCACAACCGGCCCTCTCCCACTGGAAGACCTCCCCGGCTGCCTCCAAAGGCCGGTTTGCAAGCGCTCCCGCCCACTGTTCCCAGCAGGCGTGCACAATGCTCCCAAGCCCGGGAGAAAAGCGCTTCAGGGTGGTGCTCTCTCCGGGCCCTTGCCCCTGAGCCTGGAGTCAAGGCACGGTGTCCACACTCCCAGGCCAAGTCAGAACCACATGCACACGTCTGTTCCTGCCCCCTGCACTGGCAGAGAGCTCGGGGGAGCCAGAGTCTGTCAGGCAGCTGCTGGGCTGGCCGCCTGTGTGGGAAGGGGCAGAGCCGACCTAGGGGCAAGTTGGGCCTCTTCCTCTCCCTGCTGCCCTGAGGCTGCTGGGCCAAAGAGGTCTTGGGCATCCATCCCGTTGCTGGTCCCTTCCCTCTGACGAGGCCCTCTGAGCTCCAGCACCTTGCAGTGTGGAGACAATCCCTGCCAGCAACCTCCTCTCCAAGGAGGTCTCAACCGAGGCCTAGGCCCAGGGGAAAGGCACCAGCGGGGATGAGCCTGGGGAGGCGCCCGGGCATGTCTGGACCCATTCCCCGCAGCCTACCCCTTTGTGGGGCTGTAACCCCGGAGGCAGGAAGGTCTGGGCAAGGCTGGCCAGGGGCAGGGGCCCTGCTGGGTCCTGCCCCTGGCCTGTGGGGCCTCTGAGCACAACCGGCCCTCTCCCACTGGAAGACCTCCCCGGCTGCCTCCAAAGGCCGGTTTGCAAGCACTCCCGCCCACTGTTCCCACCAAGCGCGCACAATTCTCCCAAGCCCGGGAGAAAAGCGCTTCGGGGTGGTGCTCTCTCCGGGCCCTTGCCCCTGAACCTGGGGGCCAGGCAGTTGGTCCACACTCGGAGACCAAGGCAGAACCACATGCACACGTCTATTCCTGACCCCTGCACCGGCAGAGAGCTCGGGGGAGCCAGAGTCTGTCAGGCAGCTGCTGGGCTGGCCGCCTGTGTGGGAAGGGGCAGAGCCGACCTAGGGGCAAGTTGGGCCTCTTCCTCTCCCTGCTGCCCTGAGGCTGCTGGGCCAAAGAGGTCTTGGGCATCCAGCCCCTTGCTGGTCCCTTCCCGCTGACGAGGCCCTCTGAGCTCCAGCACCTTGCAGTGTGGAGACAGCCCCTGCCAGCAACCTCCTCTCCAAGGAGGCATCAACCGAGGCCTATGCCCAGGGGAAAGGCACCAGCGGGGATGAGCCTGGGGAGGCGCCCAGGCATGTCTGGACCCAGTCCCCGCAGCCTGCCCCTTGGTGGGGCAGTACCCCCGGAGGCCAGGAAGGTCTGGGCAAGGCTGGCCAGGGGCAGGGGACCTGCTGGGTCCTGCCCCTGGCCTGTGAGGCCTCTGAGCACAACCGGCCCTCTCCCACTGGAAGACCTCCACGGCTGCCTCCAAAGTCCTGTTTGCAAACACTCCCGCCCGCTGTTCACGCCAGGCTCGCACAATGCTCCCAAGCCCGGGAGAAAAGCGATTCGGGGTGGTGCTCTCTCCGGGCCCTTGCCCCTGAGCCTGGGGGCCAGGCAGTGGGTCCACACTCCCAGACCAAGGCAGAACCACATGCACACGTCTGTTCCTGACCCCTGCACCGGCAGAGAGCTCTGGGGAGCCAGAGTCTGTCAGGCAGGTGCTGGGCTGGCCGCCTGTGTGGGAAGGGGCAGAGCCGACCTAGGGGCAAGTTGGGCCTCTTCCTCTCCCTGCTGCCCTGAGGCTGCTGGGCCAAAGAGGTCTTGGGCATCCAGCCCCTTGCTGGTCCCTTCCCTCTGACGAGGCCCTCTGAGCTCCAGCACCTTGCAGTGTGGAGACAGCCCCTGCCAGCAACCTCCTCTCCAATGAGGCCTCAACCGAGGCCTAGGCCCAGGGGAAAGGCACCAGCGGGGATGAGCCTGGGGAGGCGCCCGGGCATGTCTGGACCCAGTCCCCGCAGCCTGCCCCTTGGTGGGGCAGTACCCCCGGAGGCCAGGAAGGTCTGTGCAAGGCTGCCAGGGGCAGGGACAGCGCTGGGTCCTGCCCCTGGCCTGTGGGACGTCTGAGCACAACCGGCACTCTCCCGCTGGAAGACCTCCCCGTCTGCCTCCAAAGGCCGGTTTGCAAGCACTCCCGCCTGCTGTTCCCGCCAGGCACGCACAATGCTCCCAAGCCCGGGAGAAAAGCGCTTCGGGGTGGTGCTCTCTCCGGGCCCTTGCCCCTAAGCCTGCGGGCCAGGCAGGGGGAACACACTCCCAGGCCAAGACAGAACGACATGAACACGTCTGTTCCTGCCCCCTACACCGGCAGAGAGCTCGGGGGAGCCAGAGTCTCTCAGGCAGGTGCTGGGCTGGCCGCCTGTGTGGGAAGGGGCAGAGCCGACCTAGGGGCAAGTTGGGCCTCTTGCTCTCCCTGCTGCCCTGAGGCTGCTGGGCCAAAGACTTCTTGGGCATCCAGCCCTTTGCTGGTCCCTTCCCTCTGACGAGGCCCTCTGAGCTCCAGCACCTTGCAGTGTGGAGACAGCACCTGCCAGCAATCTCCTCTCCAAGGAGGCCTCAACCGAGGCCTAGGCCCAGGGGAAAGGCACCAGCGGGGATGAGCCAGTGGAGGCGCACGGGCATGTCTGGACCCAGTCCCCGCAGCCTGCCCCTTGGTGGGGCAGTACCCCCGGAGGCCAGGAAGGTCTGGGCAAGGCTGGCCAGGGGCAGGGTCCCTGCTGGGTCCTGCCCCTGGCCTGTGGGGCCTCTGAGCACAACCGGCCCACTCCCACTGGAAGACCTCCCCGGCTGCCTTCAAAGGCGGGTTTGCCAACACTCCCGCCCGCTGTTCCCGCCAGGCACGCACAACGCTCCCAAGGCCAGGAGAAAAGCGCTTCGGGGTGTTGCTCTCTCCGGGCCCTTGCCCCTGAGCCTGGGGTCCAGGCAGTGGGTCCACACTCCCAGACCAAGGCAGAACCACATGCACACGTCTGTTCCTGACCCCTGAACCGGCAGAGAGCTCGGGGGAGCCAGAGTCTATCAGGCAGCTGCTGGGTTGGCTGCCTGTGTGGGAAGGGGCAGAGCCGACCTAGGGGCAAGTTGGGCCTCTTGCTCTCCCTGCTGCCCTGAGGCGGCTGGGCCAAAGACGTCTTGGGCATCCAGCCCCTTACTGGTCCCTTCCCTCTGACGAGGCCCTCTGAGCTCCAGCACCTTGCAGTGTGGAGACAGCCCCTGCCAGCAACCTCCTCTCCAAGGAGGCCTCAACCGAGGCCTAGGCCCAGGGGAAAGGCACCAGCGGGGATGAGCCAGGGGAGGCGCCCGAGCATGTCTGGACCCAGTCCCCGCAGCCTGCCCCTTGGTGGGGCAGTACCCCCGGAGGCCAGGAAGGTCTGGGTAAGGCTGGCCAGGGGCAGGGGCCCTGCTGGGTCCTGACCCTGGCCTGTGGAGCCTCTGAGCACAACCGGCCCTCTCCCACTGGAAGACCTCCCCGGCTGCCTCCAAAGGCCGGTTTGCAAGCGCTCCCAGCCACTGTTACCAGCAGGCGGGCACAATGCTCCTAAGCCCGGAAGAAAAGCGCTTCAGGGTGGTGCTCTCTCTGGGCCCTTGCCCCTGAGCCTGGGGGCAAGGCAGGGTGTCCACACTCCCAGGCCAAGGCAGAACCACATGCACACGTCTGATCTGCCCCCTGCACCGGCAGAGAGCTCGGGGGAGCCAGAGTCTGTCAGGCAGCTGCTTGGCTGGCCGCCTGTGTGGGAAGTGGCAGAGCCGACCTAGGGGCAAGTTGGGCCTCTTGCTCTCCCTGCTGCCCTGAGGCTGCTGGGCCATAGAGGTCTTGGGCATCCAGCCCCTTGCTGGTCCCTTCCCTCTGACGAGGCCCTCTGAGCTCCAGCACCTTGCAGTGTGGAGACAGCCCCTGCCAGCAACCTCCTCTCCAAGGAGGCCTCAACCGAGGCCTAGGCCCAGGGGAAAGGCACCAGCGGGGATGAGCCTGGGGAGGCGCCCGGGCATGTCTGGACCCAGTCCCCGCAGCCTTCCCCTTGGTGGGGCAGTACCCCCGGAGGCCAGGAAGGTCTGGGCAAGGCTGGCCAGGGGCAGGGGCCCTGCTGGGTCCTGCCCCTGGCCTGTGGGGCCTCTGAGCACAACCGGCCCTCTCCCACTGGAAGAACTCCCCGGCTCCCTCCAAAGGCCAGTTTGCCAACACTCCCGCCCGCTGTTCCCGCCAGGCACGCACAATGCTCCCAAGCCCGGGAGAAAAGCGCTTCGGGGTGGTGCTCTCCTCGGGCCCTTGCCCCTGAGCCTGGGGTCCAGGCAGTTGGTCCACACTCCCAGACCAAGGCAGAACCACATGCACACGTCTGTTCCTGACCCCTGCACCGGCAGAGAGTTCGGGGGAGCCAGAGTCTGTCAGGCAGCTGCTGGGCTGGCCGCCTGTGTGGGAAGGGGCAGAGCCGACCTAGGGGCAAGTTGGGCCTCTTCCTCTCCCTGCTGCCCTGAGGCTGCTGGGCCAAAGAGGTCTTCGGCATCCAGCACCTTGCTGGTCCCTTCCCTCTGAGGAGGCCCTCTGAGCTCCAGCACCTTGCAGTGTGGAGACAGCCCCTGCCAGCAACATCCTCTCCAAGGAGGCCTCAACCGAGGCCTAGGCCCAGGGGAAAGGCACCAGCGGGGATGAGCCTGGGGAGGCGCCCGGGCATGTCTGGACCCAGTCCCCGCAGCCTGCCCCTTGGTGGGGCAGTACCCCCGGAGGCCAGGAAGGTCTGGGCAAGGCTGGCCAGGGGCAGGGGACCTGCTGGGTCCTGCCCCTGGCCTGTGAGGCCTCTGAGCACAACCGGCCCTCTCCCACTGGAAAACCTCCACGGCTGCCTCCAAAGTCCTGTTTGCAAACACTCCCGCCCACTGTTCCCAGCAGGCTCGCACAATGCTCCCAAGCCCGGGAGAAAAGCGCTTCGGGGTGGTGCTCTCTCCGGGCCCTTGCCCCTGAGCCTGGGGGCAAGGCACGGGGAACACACTCCCAGGCCAAGGCAGAACCACATGCCCACGTCTGTTCCTGTCCCCTGCACCGGCAGAGAGCTTGGGGGAGCCAGAGTCTGTCAGGCAGCTGCTGAGTTGGCCGCCTGTGTGGGAAGGGGCAGAGCCGCCCTAGGGGCAAGTTGGGCCTCTTGCTCTCCCTGCTGCCCTGAGGCTGCTGGGCCAAAGACGTCTTGGGCATCCAGCCCCTTGCTGGTCCCTTCCCTCTGACGAGGCCCTCTGAGCTCCAGCACCTTGCAGTGTGGAGACAGCCCCTGCCAGCAACCTCCTCTCCAAGGAGGCCTCAACCGAGGCCTAGGCCCAGGGGAAAGGCACCAGCGGGGATGAGCCTGGGGAGGCGCCCGGGCATGTCTGGACCCAGTCCCCGCAGCCTGCCCCTTGGTGGGGCAGTACTCCCGGAGGCCAGGAGGGTCTGGGCAAGGCTGCCAGGGGCAGGGACACTGCTGGGTCCTGCCCCTGGCCTGTGGGGCGTCTGAGCACAACCGGCAAGTTCCCGCTGGAAGACCTCCCCGGCTGCCTCCAAAGGCCGGTTTGCAAGCACTCCCGCCCGCTGTTCCCGCCAGGCACGCACAATGCTCCCAAGCCCGGGAGAAAAGCGCTTCGGGGTGGTGCTCTCTCCGGGCCCTTGCCCCTGAGCCTGGGGGACAGGCAGGGGGAACACACTCCCAGGCCAAGGCAGAACGACATGCACACGTCTGTTCCTGCCCCCTACACCGGCAGAGAGTTCGGGGGAGCCAGAGACAGCCAGGCTGCTGCTGGGCTGGCTGCCTGTGTGGGACGGGGTACAGCCGACCTAGGGGCAAATTGGGCCTCTTGCTCTCCCTGCTGCCCTGAGGCTGCTGGGTCAAAGAGGTCTTGGGCATCCAGCCCTTTGCTGGTCCTTTCCCTCTGACGAGGCCCTCTGAGCTCCAGCACCTTGCAGTGTGCAGACAGCCCCTGCCGGCAACCTCCTCTCCAAGGAGGCCTCAACCGAGGCCTAGGCCCAGGGGAAAGGCACCAGCGGGGATGAGCCTGGGGAGGCGCCCGGGCATGTCTGGACCCAGTCCCCGCAGCCTGCCCCTTGGTGGGGTAGTACCCCCGGAGGCCAGGAAGGTCTGGGCAAGGCTGCCAGAGGCAGGGACACTGCTGGGTCCTGCCCCTGGCCTGTGGGGCCTCTGAGAACAACTGGCACTCTCCCGCTGGAAGACCTCCCCGGCTGCCTCCAAAGGCTGGTTTGCAAGTACTCAATCCCGCTGTTCACGCCAGCTGCGCACAATGCTCCCAAGCCCGGGAGAAAAGCATTTTGGGGTGGTGCTCACTCCGGGCTTTGGAAGACCTCCCCGGCTGCCTCCAAGGCCGGTTTGCAAGCACTTCTGCCTGCTGTTCCCGCCACCCGCGCACAATGCTCCCAAGCCCGGGAGAAAAGCGTTTCGGGGTGGTGTTCTCTCTGGACCCAAGAAAGACCTCCCGGGCTGCCCCCAAATGCCGGTTTGCAAGCACTCCCACTCACTGTTCCCGCCATCCGTGCAAATGCTCCAAGCCCAGGAGAAAAGCCCTTCAGGGTGGTGCTCTCTCCCGGCCCTTGGAAGACCTCCCCGGCTGCCTCCAAAGGCTGGATTTCAAGTACTCCCTCCCGCTGTCCCGCCAGCCGCACACAATGCTCCCAATCACGGGAGAAAAGCGCTTCGGGGTGGTGCTCTCTACGGGCCCTTGGAAGACCTCCCCGTTTGTCTCCAAAGGCCGGTTTGCAAGCACTCATGCCCGCTGTTCCCGCCAGCCGCGCACAATGCTCCCAAGCCTAGGAGAAAAGCGCTTCGGGGTGGTGCTTTCTCCCGGCCCTTGGAAGACCTCCCCGGCTGCCTCCAAAGGCCGGTTTGCAAGCACTCAATCCCGCTGTTCCCGCCAGCCGCGCACAATGCTCCCAAGCCCGGGAGAAAAGCGCTTCGGGGTGGTGCTCTCTCCCGGCCCTTGGAAGACCTCCCCGGCTGCCTCCAAAGGCTGGTTTTCAAGAACTCCCTCCCGCTGACCCGCCAGCCGCACACAATGCTCCCAAGCCCGGGAGAAAAGCATTTTGAGGTGGTCTCTCTCCGGGCCCTTGGAAGACTCCCCGGCTGCCTCTAAAGGCCGGTTTGCAAGCACTCATGTCCTCTGTTCCCGACAGCCGCGAACAATGCTCCCAATTCCGTGAGAAAAGTGCTTCGGGATGGTGCTCTCTCCGGGCCCTTGGAAGACCTCCCAAGCTGCCTCCAAAGGCCGGTTTGCAAGCACTCCCGCCCGCTGTTCCCGCCAGCCTCGCACAATGCTCCCAAGACCGGGAGAAAAGCGCTTCGGGGTGGTGTTCTCTCCGTGCCAATGGAGGACCTCCCTGGCTGCCCCCAAAGGCCGGTTTGCAAGCACTCCCACTCGCTGTTCCCGCCAGCCACGCACAATCCTCCAAAACCCCGGAGAAAAGCGCTTCGGGGTGGTGTTCTCTCCGTGCCCATGGAAGACCTCCCGGGGTGCCCCCAAAGGCCGGTTTGCAAGCACTCCCACTCGCTGTTCCCGCCATCCGCGCACAATGCTCCCAAGCCCGGGAGAAAAGCATTTTGGGGTGGTGCTCACACCGGGCCCTGGAAGACCTCCCCGGCTGCCTCCAAAGGACGGTTTTCAAGCACTCCTGCCTGCTGTTCCCGCCACCCGCGCACAATAATCCCAAGCCCGGGAGAAAAGCGCTTCGGGGTGGTGCTCTCTACAGGCCCTTGGAAGACCTCCCCGGCTGCCTCCAAAGGCCGGTTTGCAAGGACTCCTTCCTGCTGTTCCCGCCATCCACGCACAATGCTCCCAAGCCCGGGAGAAAAGCGTTCCGGGGTGGTGTTCTCTCTGGACCCAAGAAAGACCTCCCGGGCTGCCCCCAAATGCCGGTTTGCAAGCACTCCCACTCACTGTTCCCGCCATCCGTGCAAATGCTCCAAGCCCAGGAGAAAAGCCCTTCAGGGTGGTGCTCTCTCCCGGCCCTTGGAAGACCTCCCCGGCTGCCTCCAAAGGACGGTTTTCAAGCACTCCTGCCTGCTGTTCCCGCCAGCCACGCACAATGCTCCCAAGCCCGGGAGAAAAGCATTTTGGGGTGGTGCTCACTCCGGGCCCTTGGAAGACCTCCCCGGCTGCCTCCAATGGCCAGTTTGCAAGCACTCATGTCCGCTGTTCCCACCAGCCGCGCACAATGCTCCCAAGCCTGGGAGAAAAGCATTTTGGGGTGGTGCTCACACCGGGCCCTGGAAGACCTCCCCGGCTGCCTCCAAAGGCCAGTTTTCAAGCACTCCTGCCTGCTGTTCCCGCCACCTGCGCACAATGCTCCCAAGCCCGGGAGAAAAGCGCTTCGGGGTGGTGCTCCACACAGGCCCTTGGAAGACCTCCCCGGCTGCCTCCAAAGGCCGGTTTGCAAGGACTCCTTCCTGCTGTTCCCGCTAGCCACGCACAATGCTCCCAAGCCCGGGAGAAAAGCTTTTTGGGGTGGTGCTCTCTACAGGCCCTTGGAAGACCTCCCCGGCTGCCTCCAGTGGCCAGTTTGCAAGCACTCATGCCCGCTGTTCCCACCAGCCGCGCACAATGCTCCCAAGCCCGGGAGAAAAGCTTTTTGGGGTGGTGCTCACACCGGGCCCTGGAAGACCTCCCCGGCTGCCTGCAAAGGCCGGTTTTCAAGCACTCCTGCCTGCTGTTCCTGCCACCCGCGCACAATACTCCCAAGCCCGGGAGAAAAGCGCTTCGGGGTGGTGCTCTCTACAGGCCCTTGGAAGACCTCCCCCGCTGCCTCCAAAGGCCGGTTTGCAAGGACTCCTTCCTGCTGTTCCCGCCAGCCACGGACAATGCTCCCTAGCCCGGGAGAAAAGTGCTTCGGGGTGGTGATCTCTCCGGGCCCTTGGAAGTCGTCCCCGGCTGCCTCCAAAGGCCGGTTTGCAAGCACTCATGCCCGTTGTTCCCACCAGCCGCGCACAATGCTCCCAAGCCCGGGAGAAAAGCATTTTGGGGTGGTGCTCACTCCGGGCCCTTGGAAGACCTCCCCGGATGCCTCCAAAGGCCAGTTTGCAAGCAGTCCTGCCTGCTGTTCCCGCCAGCCGCGCACAATGCTCCCAAGCTCGGGAGAAGAGCGCTTCGGGGTGGTGCTCTCTCCGGGCCCTTGGAAGACGTCCCCGGCTGCCTCCAAAGGCCGGTTTGCAAGCACTCATGCCCGTTGTTCCCACCAGCCGCGCACAATGCTCCCAAGCCCGGGAGAAAAGCATTTTGGGGTGGTGCTCACTCCGGGCCCTTGGAAGACCTCCCCGGCTGCCTCCAAAGGCCAGTTTGCAAGCAGTCCTGCCTGCTGTTCCCGCCACCCGCGCACAATGCTCCCAAGCCCGGGAGAAAAGCGTTTCGGGGTGGTGTTCTCTCTGGGCCCAAGAAAGACCTCCCGGGCTGCCCCCAAATGCCGGTTTGCAAGCACTCCCACTCGCTGTTCCCACCATCCGTGCAAATGCTCCAAGCCCAGGAGAAAAGCCCTTCAGGGTGGTGCTCTCTCCCGGCCCTTGGAAGACCTCCCCGGCTGCCTCCAAAGGCTGGATTTCAAGTACTCCCTCCCGCTGTCCCGCCAGCCGCACACAATGCTCCCAATCACGGGAGAAAAGCGCTTCGGGGTGGTGCTCTCTACGGGCCCTTGGAAGACCTCCCCGTTTGTCTCCAAAGGCCGGTTTGCAAGCACTCATGCCCGCTGTTCCCGCCAGCCGCGCACAATGCTCCCAAGCCTAGGAGAAAAGCGCTTCGGGGTGGTGCTCTCTCCCGGCCCTTGGAAGACCTCCCCGGCTGTCTCCAAAGGCCAGTTTGCAAGCACTCAATCCCGCTGTTCCCGCCAGCAGCGCACAATGCTCCCAAGCCCGGGAGAAAAGCGCTTCGGGGTGGTGCTCTCTCCTGGCCCTTGGAAGACCTCCCCGGCTGCCTCCAAAGGCTGGTTTTCGAGAACTCCCTCCCGCTGACCCGCCAGCCGCACACAATGCTCCCAAGCCCGGGAGAAAAGCATTTTGGGGTGGTCTCTCTCCGGGCCCTTGGAAGACTCCCCGGCTGCCTCTAAAGGCCGGTTTGCAAGCACTCATGTCCTCTGTTCCCGACAGCCGCGAACAATGCTCCCAATTCCGTGAGAAAAGTGCTTCGGGATGGTGCTCTCTCCGGGCCCTTGGAAGACCTCCCAAGCTGCCTCCAAAGGCCGGTTTGCAAGCACTCCCGCCCGCTGTTCCCGCCAGCCTCGCACAATGCTCCCAAGACCGGGAGAAAAGCGCTTCGGGGTGGTGTTCTCTCCGTGCCAAAGGAGGACTTCCCTGGCTGCCCCCAAAGGCCGGTTTGCAAGCACTCCCACTCGCTGTTCCCGCCAGCCACTCACAATCCTCCAAAACCCCGGAGAAAAGCGCTTCGGGGTGGTGTTCTCTCCGTGCCCATGGAAGACCTCCCGGGGTGCCCCCAAAGGCCGGTTTGCAAGCACTCCCACTCGCTGTTCCCGCCATCCGCGCACAATGCTCCCAAGCCCGGGAGAAAAGCATTTTGGGGTGGTGCTCACACCGGGCCCTGGAAGACCTCCCCGGCTGCCTCCAAAGGCCAGTTTGCAAGCAGTCCTGCCTGCTGTTCCCGCCAGCCGCGCACAATGTTCCCAAGCCCGGGAGAAAAGCGCTTCGGGGTGGTGCTCTCTCCGGGCACTTTCAAGACCTCCCCGGCTGCCTCCAAAGGCCGGTTTGTAAGTACTCATTCCCGCCGCTTCCGCCAGCCACGCACAATGCTCCCAAGCCCGGGAGAAAAGCATTTTGGGGTGGTGCTCTCTCCGGGCCCTTGGAAGACCTCCCGGGCTGCCTCCAAAGGCCGGTTTGCAAGCATTCATGTCCGTTGTTCCCGACAGCCGCGCACAATGCTCCCAAGCCCGAGAGAAAAGCATTTTGGGGTGGTGATCAGTCCGGCCCTTGGAAGACCTCCCCGGCTGCCTCCAAAGGACAGTTTGCAAGCACTCATGCCCGCTGTTCCCGCCAGCCGCGCACAATGCTCCCAAGACCGTGAGAAAAGCGCTTCGGGGTGGTGTTCTCTCAGGGACCATGGAGGAACTCCCCGGCTGCCCCCAAAGGCCGGTTTGCAAGCATTCCCACTCGCTGTTCCCGCCAGGCACACACAATGTTCCAAAACCCCGGAGAAAAGTGCTTCGGGGTGGTGCTCTCTCCGCGCCCTTGGAAGACTTCTCTGGCTGCCGCCAAAGGCCGGTTTGCAAGAATTCCCTCCCGCTGTCCCACCAGCCGCACACAATGCTCCAAAACCCGAGAGAAAAGCGCTTCTAGGTGGTGCTCTCTCCAGGCCCTTGGAAGACCTCCCCGGCTGCCTCCAAAGGCCGGTTTGCAAGCACTCCTGCCTGCTGTTCCCGCCACGCGCGCACAATGCTCCCAAGCCCGGAAGAAAAGCATTTTGGGGTAGTGCTCTCTCCGGGCCCTTGGAAGACCTCCCGGGCTGCCTCCAAAGGCCGGTTTGCAAGCACTCATGTCCGCTGTTCCCGACAGCCGCGCACAATGCTCCCAAGCCCGGGAGAAAAGCATTTTGGGGTGGTGATCAGTCCGGGCCCTTGGAAGACCTCCCCGGCTGCCTCCAAAGGACAGTTTGCAAGAACTCATGCCCGCTCTTCCCGCCAGGCACGCACAATGCTCCCAAGCCCGGGAGAAAAGCGCTTCGGGGTGGTGCTCTCACCGGGCCCTTGCCCCTGAGCCTGGGGGCAATGCAGGGGGAACACACTCCCAGGCCAAGGCAGAACCACATGCACACGTCTGTTCCTGGTCCCTGCACCGGCAGAGAGCTCGGGGGAGCCAGAGTATGCCAGGCAGCTGCTGGGTTGGCGGCCTGTGTGGAAAGGGGCAGAGCCGACCTAGGGGCAAGTTGGGCCTCTTGCTCTCCCTGCTGCCCTGAGGCTGCTGGGCCAAAGAGGTCTTGGGGATCCAGCCCCTTGCTGGTCCCTTCCCTCTGACGAGGCCCTCTGAGCTCCAGCACCTTGCAGTGTGGAGACAGCCCCTGCCAGCAACCTCCTCTCCAAGGAGGCCTCAACCGAGGCCTAGGCCCAGGGGAAAGGCACCAGCGGGGATGAGCCTGGGGAGGCGCCCGGGCATGTCTGGACCCAGTCCCCGCAGCCTGCCCCTTGGTGGGGCAGTACCCCCGGAGGCCAGGAAGGTCTAGGCAAGGCTGCCAGGGGCAGGGGCCCTGCTGGGTCCTGCCCCTGGCCTGTGGGGCGTCTTAGCACAACCAGCACCCTCCCGCTGGAAGACCTCCCCGTCTGCCTCCAAAGGCCTGTTTGCAAGCACTCCCACCCGCTGTTCCCGCCAGGCACGCACAATGCTCCCAAGCCCGGGAGAAAAGTGCTTCGGGGTGGTGCTCTCCTCGGGCCCTTGCCCCTGAGCCTGGGGGCCAGGCAGGTGGAACACACTTCCAGGCCAAGGGAGAACGACATGCATACGTCTGTTCCTGCCCCCTACACCGGCAGAGAGCTCGGGGGAGCCAGAATCTCTCAGGCAGCTGCTGGGCTGGCCGCCTGTGTGGGAAGTGGCAGAGCCGACCTAGGGGCATGTTGGGACTCTGCTCTCCCTGCTGCCCTGAGGCTGCTGGGCCAAAGAGGTCTTGGGCATCCAGCCCCTTGCTGGTCCCTTCCCTCTGACGAGGCCCTCTGAGCTCCAGCACCTTGCAGTGTGGAGACAGCCCCTGCCAGCAACCTCCTCTCCAAGGAGGCCTAAACCGAGGCCTAGCCCCAGGGGAAAGGCACCAGCGGGGAAGAGCCTGGGGAGGCGCCCGGGCATGTCTGGACCCAGTCCCCGCAGCCTGCCCCTTGGTGGGGCATTACCCCCGGAGGCCAGGAAGGTCTGGGCAAGGCTGGCCAGGGGCAGGGGCCCTGCTGGGCCCTGCCCCTGGCCTGTGGGGCCTCTGAGCACAACCGGCCCTCTCCCACTGGAAGACCTCCCCGGCTGCCTCCAAAGGCCGGTTTGCCAACACTCCCGCCCGCTGTTCCCGCCAGGCACGCACAATGCTCCCAAGCCCGGGAGAAAAGCGCTTTGGGGTGTTGCTCTCTCCGGGCCCTTGCCCCTGAGCGTGGGGGCCAGGCAGTGGGTCCACACTCCCAGACCAAGGCAGAACCACATGCCCACGTCTGTTCCTGTCCCCTGCACCGGCAGAGAGCTCGGAGGAGCCAGAGTCTGTCAGGCAGCTGCTGGGCTGGCCGCCTGTGTGGGAAGGGGCAGAGCCGACCTAGGGGCAAGTTGGGCCTCTTCCTCTCCCTGCTGCCCTGAGGCTGCTGGGCCAAAGAGGTCTTCGGCATCCAGCCCCTTGCTGGTCCCTTCCCTCTGACGAGGCCCTCTGAGCTCCAGCACCTTGCAGTGTGGAGACAGCCCCTGCCAGCAACCTCCTCTCCAAGGAGGCCTCAACCGAGGCCTAGGCCCAGGGGAAAGGCACCAGCGGGGATGAGCCTGGGGAGGCGCCCGGGCATGTCTGGACCCAGTCCCCGCAGCCTGTCCCTTGGTGGGGCAGTACCCCCGGAGGCCAGGAAGGTCTAGGCAAGGCTGCCAGGGGCAGGGACACTGCTGGGTCCTGCCCCTGGCCTGTGGGGCGTCTGAGCACAACCAGCACCCTCCCGCTGGAAGACCTCCCCGTCTGCCTCCAAAGGCCTGTTTGCAAGCACTCCCACCCGCTGTTCCCGCCAGGCACGCACAATGCTCCCAAGCCCGGGAGAAAAGTGCTTCGGGGTGGTGCTCTCCTCGGGCCCTTGCCCCTAGCCTGGGGGCCAGGCAGGTGGAACACACTCCCAGGCCAAGGGAGAACGACATGCACACGTCTGTTCCTGCCCCCTACACCGGCAGAGAGCTCGGGGGAGCCAGAGTCTCTCAGGCAGCTGCTGGGCTGGCCGCCTGTGTGGGAAGGGGCAGAGCCGACCTCGGGGCAAGTTGTGCCTCTTGCTCTCCCTGCTGCCCTGAGGCTGCTGGGCCAAAGAGGTCTTGGGCGTCCAGCCCCTTGCTGGTCCCTTCCCTCTGACGAGGCCCTCTGAGCTCCAGCACCTTGCAGTGTGGAGACAGCCCATGCCAGCAACCTCCTCTCCAAGAGGCCTAAACCGAGGCCTAGGCCCAGGGGAAAGGCACCAGCGGGGATGAGCCTGGGGAGGCGCCCGGGCATGTCTGGACCCAGTCCCCGCAGCCTGCCCCTTGGTGGGGCAGTACCCCTGGAGGCCAGGAAGGTCTGGGCAAGGCTGACCAGGGGCAGGGGACCTGCTGGGTCCTGCCCCTGGCCTGTGGGGCCTCTGAGCACAACCGGCCCTCTCCCACTGGAAGACCTCCCCGGCTGCCTCCAAAGGCCGTTTTGCACGCACTCCCGCCCACTGTTCCCACCAAGCGCGCACAATGCTCCCAAGCCCGGGAGAAAAGCGCTTCGGGGTGGTGCTCTCTCCGGGCCCTTGCCCCTGAGCCTGGGGGCCAGGCAGGGGGTCCACACTCCCAGGCCAAGGCAGAACCACATGCACACGTCTGTTCCTGACCCCTGCACCGGCAGAGAGCTCGGGGGAGCCAGAGTCTGTCAGGCAGCTGCTGGGCTGGCCGCCTTTGTGGGAAGGGGCAGAGCCGACCTAGGGGCATTTGGGCCTCTTGCTCTCCCTGCTGCCCTGAGGCTGCTGGGCCAAAGAGGTCTTGGGCATCCAGCCCTTTGCTTGTCCCTTCCCTCTGACGAGGCCCTCTGAGCTCCAGCACCTTGCAGTGTGGAGACAGCCCCTGCCAGCAACCTCCTCTCCAAGGAGGACTCAACCGAGACCTATGACCAGGGGAAAGGCACCAGCGGGGATGAGCCTGGGGAGGCGCCCGGGCATGTCTGAACCCAGTCCCCGCAGCCTGCCCCTTGGTGGGGCAGTACCCCCGGAGGCCAGGAAGGTCTGGGAAAGGCTGGCCAGGGGCCGGGGACCTGCTGGGTCCTGCCCCTGGCCTGTGGGGCCTCTGAGCACAACCGGCCCTCTCCAACTGGAAGACCTCCCCGGCTGCCTCCAAAGTCCTGTTTGCCAACACTCCCACCGCTGTTCACGCCAGACTTGCACAATGCTCCCAAGCCCGGGAGAAAAGCGCTTCGGGGTGGTGCTCTCTCCGGGCCCTTGCCCCTGAGCCTGGGGGCAAGCCATGGGGAACACACTCCCAGGCCAAGACAGAACCATATGCCCACGTCTGTTCCTGTCCCCTGCACCGGCAGAGAGCTTGGGGTGCCAGAGACTGTCAGGCAGCTGCTGGGTTGGCCGCCTGTGTGGGAAGGGGCAGAGCCGCCCTAGCGGCAAGTTGGGCCTCTTGCTCTCCCTGCTGCCCTGAGGCTGCTGGTCCAAAGACGTCTTGGGCATCCAGCCCCTTACTGGTCCCTTCCCTCTGACGAGGCCCTTTGAGCTCCAGCACCTTGCAGTGTGGAGACAGCCCCTGCCAGCAACCTCCTCTCCAAGGAGGCCTCAACCGAGGCCTAGGCCCAGGGGAAAGGCACCAGCGGGGATGAGCCAGGGGAGGCGCCGAGCATGTCTGGACCCAGTCCCCGCAGCCTGCCCCTTGGTGGGGCAGTACCCCCGGAGGCCAGGAAGGTCTGGGTAAGGCTGGCCAGGGGCAGGGGCCCTGCTGGGTCCTGCCCCTGGCCTGTGGGGCCTCTGAGCACAACCGGCCCTCTCCCACTGGAAGACCTCCCCGGCTGCCTCCAAAGGCCGGTTTGCAAGCGCTCCCGCCCACTGTTCCCAGCAGGCGTGCACAATGCTCCTAAGCCCGGGAGAAAAGCGCTTCGGGGTGGTGCTCTCTCCGGGCCCTTGCCCCTGAGCCTGGGGGCAAGGCAGGGTGTCCACATTCCCAGGCCAAGGCAGAACCACATGCACACGACTGATCTGCCCCCTGCACCGGCAGAGAGCTCGGGGGAGCCAGAGTCTGTCAGGCAGCTGCTGGGCTGGCCGCCTGTGTGGGAAGGGGCAGAGCCGACCTAGGGGCAATTTGGGCCTCTTGCTCTCCCTGCTGCCCTGAGGCTGCTGGGCCAAAGAGGTCTTGGGCATCCAGCCCCTTGCTGGTCCCTTCCCTCTGACGAGGCCCTCTGAGCTCCAGCACCTTGCAGTGTGGAGACAGCCCCTGCCAGCAACCTCCTCTCCAAGGAGGCCTCAACCGAGGCCTAGGCCCAGGGGAAAGGCACCAGCGGGGATGAGCCTGGGGAGGCGCCCGGGCATGTCTGGACCCAGTCCCCGCAGCCTGCCCCTTGGTGGGGCAGTACCCCCGGAGGCCAGGAAGGTCTGGGCAAGGCTGGCCAGGGGCAGGGGCCCTGCTGGGTCCTGCCCCTGGCCTGTAGGGCCTCTGAGCACAACCGGCCCTCTCCCGCTGGAAGACCTCCCCGGCTGCCTCCAAAGGCCAGTTTGCCAACACTCCTGCCCGCTGTTCCCGCCAGGCACGCACAATGCTCCCAAGCCCAGGAGAAAAGCGCTTCGGGGTGGTGGTCTCTCCGGGCCCCTGCCCCTGAGCCTGGGGGCCAGGCAGGGGATCCACAGTCCCAGGCCAAGGCAGAACCACATGCACACGTCTGTTCCTGCCCCCTCTACCGGCAGAGAGCTGGGGGGAGCCAGAGTCTGTCAGGCAGCTGCTGGGCTGGCCGCCTGTGTGGGAAGGGGCAGAGCCGACCTAGGGGCAAGTTGGGCCTCTTGCTCTCCCTGCTGCCCTGAGGCTGCTGGGCCAAAGACGTCTTGGGCATCCAGCCCCTTACTGGTCTCTTCCCTCTGACGAGGCCCTCTGAGCTCCAGCACCTTGCAGTGTGGAGACAGCCCCTGCCAGCAACCTCCTCTCCAAGGAGGCCTCAAGGGAGGCCTAGGCCCAGGGGAAAGGCACCAGCGGTGATGAGCCAGGGGAGGCGCCCGAGCATGTCTGGACCCAGTCCCCGCAGCCTGCCCCTTGGTGGGGCAGTACCCCCGGAGGCCAGGAAGGTCTGGGCAAGGCTGGCCAGGGGCAGGGGCCCTGCTGGGTCCTGCCCCTGGCCTGTGAGGCCTCTGAGCACAACCGGCCCTCTCCCACTGGAAGACCTCCCCAGCTGCCTCCAAAGTCCTGTTTGCAAACACTCCCGCCCGCTGTTCACGCCAGGCTCGCACAATGCTCCCAAGCCTGGGAGAAAAGCGCTTCGGGGTGGTGCTCTCTCCGGGCCCTTGCCCCTGAGCCTGGGGGCCAGGCAGTGGGTCCACACTCCCAGACCAAGGCAGAACCACATGCACACGTCTGTTCCTGACCCCTGCACCGGCAGAGAGCTCGGGGGAGCCAGAGTCTGTCAGGCAGGTGCTGGGCTGGCCGCCTGTGTGGGAAGGGGCAGAGCCGACCTAGGGGCAAGTTGGGCCTCTTCCTCTCCCTGCTGCCCTGAGGCTGCTGGGCCAAAGAGGTCTTGGGCATCCAGCCCCTTGCTGGTCCCTTCCCTCTGCCGAGGCCCTCTGAGCTCCAGCACCTTGCAGTGTGGAGACAGCCCCTGCCAGCAACCTCCTCTCCAATGAGGCCTCAACCGAGGCCTAGGCCCAGGGGAAAGGCACCAGCGGGGATGAGCCTGGGGAGGCGCCCGGGCATGTCTGGACCCAGTCCCCGCAGCCTGCCCCTTGGTGGGGCAGTACCCCCGGAGGCCAGGAAGGTCTGTGCAAGGCTGCCAGGGGCAGGGACAGCGCTGGGTCCTGCCCCTGGCCTGTGGGACGTCTGAGCACAACCGGCACTCTCCCGCTGGAAGACCTCCCCGTCTGCCTCCAAAGGCCGGTTTGCAAGCACTCCCGCCCGCTGTTCCCGCCAGGCACGCACAATGCTCCCAAGCCCGGGAGAAAAGCGCTTCGGGGTGGTGCTCTCTCCGGGCCCTTGCCCCTAAGCCTGCGGGCCAGGCAGGGGGAACACACTCCCAGGCCAAGACAGAACGACATGAACACGTCTGTTCCTGTCCCCTGCACCGGCAGAGAGCTTGGGGGAGCCAGAGTCTCTCAGGCAGGTGCTGGGCTGGCCGCCTGTGTGGGAAGGGGCAGAGCCGACCTAGGGGCAAGTTGGGCCTCTTGCTCTCCCTGCTGCCCTGAGGCTGCTGGGCCAAAGACGTCTTGGGCATCCAGCCCTTTGCTGGTCCCTTCCCTCTGACGAGGCCCTCTGAGCTCCAGCACCTTGCAGTGTGGAGACAGCACCTGCCAGCAATCTCCTCTCCAAGGAGGCCTCAACCGAGGCCTAGGCCCAGGGGAAAGGCACCAGCGGGGATGAGCCTGGGGAGGCGCCCGGGCATGTCTGGACCCAGTCCCCGCAGCCTGCCCCTTGGTGGGGCAGTACCCCTGGAGGCCAGGAAGGTCTGGGCAAGGCTGACCAGGGGCAGGGGACCTGCTGGGTCCTGCCCCTGGCCTGTGGGGCCTCTGAGCACAACCGGCCCTCTCCCACTGGAAGACCTCCCCGGCTGCCTCCAAAGGCCGTTTTGCACGCACTCCCGCCCACTGTTCCCACCAAGCGCGCACAATGCTCCCAAGCCCGGGAGAAAAGCGCTTCGGGGTGGTGCTCTCTCCGGGCCCTTGCCCCTGAGCCTGGGGGCCAGGCAGGGGGTCCACACTCCCAGGCCAAGGCAGAACCACATGCACACGTCTGTTCCTGACCCCTGCACCGGCAGAGAGCTCGGGGGAGCCAGAGTCTGTCAGGCAGCTGCTGGGCTGGCCGCCTTTGTGGGAAGGGGCAGAGCCGACCTAGGGGCATTTGGGCCTCTTGCTCTCCCTGCTGCCCTGAGGCTGCTGGGCCAAAGAGGTCTTGGGCATCCAGCCCTTTGCTTGTCCCTTCCCTCTGACGAGGCCCTCTGAGCTCCAGCACCTTGCAATGTGGAGACAGCCCCTGCCAGCAACCTCCTCTCCAAGGAGGACTCAACCGAGACCTATGACCAGGGGAAAGGCACCAGCGGGGATGAGCCTGGGGAGGCGCCCGGGCATGTCTGGACCCAGTCCCCGCAGCCTGCCCCTTGGTGGGGCAGTACCCCCGGAGGCCAGGAAGGTCTGGGAAAGGCTGGCCAGGGGCAGGGGACCTGCTGGGTCCTGCCCCGGGCCTGTGGGGCCTCTGAGCACAACCGGCCCTCTCCAACTGGAAGACCTCCCCGGCTGCCTCCAAAGTCCTGTTTGCCAACACTCCCACCGCTGTTCACGCCAGACTTGCACAATGCTCCCAAGCCCGGGAGAAAAGCGCTTCGGGGTGGTGCTCTCTCCGGGCCCTTGCCCCTGAGCCTGGGGGCAAGGCATGGGGAACACACTCCCAGGCCAAGACAGAACCATATGCCCACGTCTGTTCCTGTCCCCTGCACCGGCAGAGAGCTTGGGGTGCCAGAGACTGTCAGGCAGCTGCTGGGTTGGCCGCCTGTGTGGGAAGGGGCAGAGCCGCCCTAGCGGCAAGTTGGGCCTCTTGCTCTCCCTGCTGCCCTGAGGCTGCTGGTCCAAAGACGTCTTGGGCATCCAGCCCCTTACTGGTCCCTTCCCTCTGACGAGGCCCTTTGAGCTCCAGCACCTTGCAGTGTGGAGACAGCCCCTGCCAGCAACCTCCTCTCCAAGGAGGCCTCAACCGAGGCCTAGGCCCAGGGGAAAGGCACCAGCGGGGATGAGCCAGGGGAGGCGCCGAGCATGTCTGGACCCAGTCCCCGCAGCCTGCCCCTTGGTGGGGCAGTACCCCCGGAGGCCAGGAAGGTCTGGGTAAGGCTGGCCAGGGGCAGGGGCCCTGCTGGGTCCTGCCCCTGGCCTGTGGGGCCTCTGAGCACAACCGGCCCTCTCCCACTGGAAGACCTCCCCGGCTGCCTCCAAAGGCCGGTTTGCAAGCGCTCCCGGCCACTGTTACCAGCAGGCCGGCACAATGCTACTAAGCCCGGAAGAAAAGTGCTTCAGGGTGGTGCTCTCTCTGGGCCCTTGCCCCTGAGCCTGGGGGCAATGCAGGGTGTCCACACTCCCAGGCCAAGGCAGAACCACATGCACACGTCTGATCTGCCCCCTGCACCGGCAGAGAGCTCGGGGGAGCCAGAGTCTGTCAGGCAGCTGCTGGGCTGGCCGCCTGTGTGGGAAGTGGCAGAGCCGACCTAGGGGCAAGTTGGGCCTCTTGGTCTCCCTGCTGCCCTGAGGCTGCTGGGCCAAAGAGGTCTTGGGCATCCAGCCCCTTGCTGGTCCCTTCCCTCTGACGAGGCCCTCTGAGCTCCAGCACCTTGCAGTGTGGAGACAGCCCCTGCCAGCAACCTCCTCTCCAAGGAGGCATCAACCGAGGCCTAGGCCCAGGGGAAAGGCACCAGCGGGGATGAGCCTGGGGAGGCGCCCGGGCATGTCTGGACCCAGTCCCCGCAGCCTGCCCCTTGGTGGGGCAGTACCCCCGGAG
The DNA here is from genome assembly GCF_033118175.1 of Dama dama. Taxonomy (NCBI): domain Eukaryota; kingdom Metazoa; phylum Chordata; class Mammalia; order Artiodactyla; family Cervidae; genus Dama; species Dama dama. Next base: position 1,020,342 of record NW_026870977.1, read on the forward strand.
GCCAGGAAGGTCTGGGCAAGGCTGGCCAGGGGCAGGGGCCCTGCTGGGTCCTGCCCCTGGCCTGTGGGGCCTCTGAGCACAACCGGCCCTCTCCCACTGGAAGACCTCCCCTGCTGCCTCCAAAGTCCTGTTTGCAAACACTCCCGCCCGCTGTTCACGCCAGGCTCGCACAATGCTCCCAAGCCCGGGAGAAAAGCGCATTGGGGTGGTTCTCTCTCCGGGCCCTTGCCCCTGAGCCTGGGGGCAAGGCACGGGGAACACACTCCCTGGCCAAGGCAGAACCACATGCCCACGTCTGTTCCTGTCCCCTGCACCGGCAGAGAGCTTGGGGGAGCCAGAGTCTGGCAGGCAGCTGCTGGGTTGGCCGCCTGTGTGGGAAGGGGCAGAGCCGCCCTAGGGGCAAGTTGGGCCTCTTGCTCTCCCTGCTGCCCTGAGGCTGCTGGGCCAAAGACGTCTTGGGCATCCAGCCCCTTACTGGTCCCTTCCCTCTGACGAGGCCCTCTGAGCTCCAGCACCTTGCAGTGTGGAGACAGCCCCTGCCAGCAACCTCCTCTCCAAGGAGGCCTCAACCGAGGCCTAGGCCCAGGGGAAAGGCACCAGCGGGGATGAGCCAGGGGAGGCGCCCGAGCATGTCTGGACCCAGTCCCCGCAGCCTGCCCCTTGGTGGGGCAGTACCCCTGGAGGCCAGGAAGGTCTGGGCAAGGCTGGCCAGGGGCAGGGGCCCTGCTGCGTCCTGCCCCTGGCCTGTGGGGCCTCTGAGCACAACCGGCCCTCTCCCACTGGAAGACCTCCCCGGCTGCCTCCAAAGGCCGGTTTGCAAGCGCTCCCGCCCACTGTTCCCAGCAGGCGTGCACAATGCTCCCAAGCCCGGGAGAAAAGCGCTTCAGGGTGGTGCTCTCTCCGGGCCCTTGCCCCTGAGCCTGGAGTCAAGGCACGGTGTCCACACTCCCAGGCCAAGTCAGAACCACATGCACACGTCTGTTCCTGCCCCCTGCACTGGCAGAGAGCTCGGGGGAGCCAGAGTCTGTCAGGCAGCTGCTGGGCTGGCCGCCTGTGTGGGAAGGGGCAGAGCCGACCTAGGGGCAAGTTGGGCCTCTTCCTCTCCCTGCTGCCCTGAGGCTGCTGGGCCAAAGAGGTCTTGGGCATCCATCCCGTTGCTGGTCCCTTCCCTCTGACGAGGCCCTCTGAGCTCCAGCACCTTGCAGTGTGGAGACAATCCCTGCCAGCAACCTCCTCTCCAAGGAGGTCTCAACCGAGGCCTAGGCCCAGGGGAAAGGCACCAGCGGGGATGAGCCTGGGGAGGCGCCCGGGCATGTCTGGACCCATTCCCCGCAGCCTACCCCTTTGTGGGGCTGTAACCCCGGAGGCAGGAAGGTCTGGGCAAGGCTGGCCAGGGGCAGGGGCCCTGCTGGGTCCTGCCCCTGGCCTGTGGGGCCTCTGAGCACAACCGGCCCTCTCCCACTGGAAGACCTCCCCGGCTGCCTCCAAAGGCCGGTTTGCAAGCACTCCCGCCCACTGTTCCCACCAAGCGCGCACAATTCTCCCAAGCCCGGGAGAAAAGCGCTTCGGGGTGGTGCTCTCTCCGGGCCCTTGCCCCTGAACCTGGGGGCCAGGCAGTTGGTCCACACTCGGAGACCAAGGCAGAACCACATGCACACGTCTATTCCTGACCCCTGCACCGGCAGAGAGCTCGGGGGAGCCAGAGTCTGTCAGGCAGCTGCTGGGCTGGCCGCCTGTGTGGGAAGGGGCAGAGCCGACCTAGGGGCAAGTTGGGCCTCTTCCTCTCCCTGCTGCCCTGAGGCTGCTGGGCCAAAGAGGTCTTGGGCATCCAGCCCCTTGCTGGTCCCTTCCCTCTGATGAGGCCCTCTGAGCTCCAGCACCTTGCAGTGTGGAGACAGCCCCTGCCAGCAACCTCCTCTCCAAGGAGGCCTCAACCGAGGCCTAGGCCTAGGGGAAAGGCACCAGCGGGGATGAGCCTGGGGAGGCGCCCGGCCATGTCTGGACCCAGTCCCCGCAGCCTGCCCCTTGGTGGGGCAGTACCCCCGGAAGCCAGGAAGGTCTCGGCAAGGCTGCCAGGGGCAGGGACACTGCTGGGTCCTGCCCCTGGCCTGTTGGGCGTCTGAACACAACCGGCACTCTCCCGCTGGAAGACCTCCCCGTCTGCCTCCAAAAGACGGTTTGCAAGCACTCCCACCCGCTGTTCCCCCAGGCACGCACAATGCTCCCAAGACCGGGAGAAAAGCGCTTCGGGGTGGTGCTCTCTCCGGGCCCTTGCCCCTGAGCCTGGGGCCAGGCAGGGGGAACACACTCCCAGGCCAAGGGAGAACGACATGCACACGTCTGTTCCTGCCCCCTACACCGGCAGAGAGCTCGGGGGAGCCAGAGACTGCCAGGCTGCTGCTGGGCTGGCTGCCTGTGTGGGACGGGGCAGAGCCGACCTAGGGGCAAGTTGGGCCTCTTGCTCTCCCTGCTGCCCTGAGGCTGCTGGGTCAAAGAGGTCTTGGGCATCCAGCCCTTTGCTGGTGCCTTCCCTCTGACGAGGCCCTCTGAGCTCCAGCACCTTGCAGTGTGGAGACAGCCCCTGCCAGCAACCTCCTCTCCAAAGAGGCCTCAACCGAGGACTACACCCAGGGGAAAGGCACCAGCGGGGATGATCCTGGGGAGGCGCACGGACATGTCTGGACCCAGTCTCCGCTGCCTGCCCCTTGGTGGGGCAGTACCCCCGGAGTCCAGGAAGGTCTGGGCAAGTCTGGCCGGGGGCAGGGGCCCTGCTGGGTCCTGACCCTGGCCTGTGGGGCCTCTGAGCACAACCGGCCCTCTCCCACTGGAAGACCTCCCCGGCTGCCTCCAAAGTCCTGTTTGCAAACACTCCCGCCCGCTGTTCACGTCAGGCTCGCACAATGCTCCCAAGCCCGGGAGAAAAGCACTTCGGAGTGATGCTCTCTCCGGGCCCTTGCCCCTGAGCCTGGGGGCAAGGCAGGGGGAACACACTCCCAGGCCAAGGCAGAAACACATGCACACGTCTGTTCCTGTCCCCTGCACCGGCAGAGAGCTTGGGGGAGCCAGAGTCTGTCAGGCAGGTGCTGGGTTGGCCGCCTGTGTGGGAAGGGGCAGAGCCGACCTAGGGGCAAGTTGGGCCTCTTGCTCTCCCTGCTGCCCTGAGGCTGCTGGGCCAAAGACGTCTTGGGCATCCAGCCCCTCACTGGTCCCTTCACTCTGACGAGGCCCTCTGAGCTCCAGCACCTTGCAGTGTGGAGACAGCCCCTGCCAGCAACCTCCTCTCCAAGGAGGCCTCAACCGAGGCCTAGGCCCAGGGGAAAGGCACCAGCGGGGATGAGCCAGGGGAGGCGCCCGAGCATGTCTGGACCCAGTTCCCGCAGCCTGCCCCTTGGTGGGGCAGTACCCCCGGAGGCCAGGAAGGTCTGGGCAAGGCTGGCCAGGGGCAGGGGCCCTGCTGGGTCCTGCCCCTGGCCTGTGGGGCCTCTGAGCACAACCGGCCCTCTCCCACTGAAAGACCTCCCCGGCTGCCTCCAAAGGCCGGTTTGCAAGCGCTACTGCCCTCTGTTCCCAGCAGGCGTGCACAATGCTCCTAAGCCCGGGAGGAAAGCGCTTCAGGGTGGTGCTCTCTCTGGGCCCTTGCCCCTGAGCCTGGGGGCAAGGCAGGGTGTCCACACTCCCAGGCCAAGGCAGAACCACATGCACACGTTTGATCTGCCCCCTGCACCGGCAGAGAGCTCGGGGGAGCCAGAGTCTGTCAGGCAGCTGCTGGGCTGGCCGCCTGTGTGGGAAGTGGCAGAGCCGACCTAGGGGCAAGTTGGGCCTCTTGACCTCCCTGCTGCCCTGAGGCTGCTGGGCCAAAGAGGTCTTGGGCCTCCAACCCTTTGCTGGTCCCTTCCCTCTGACGAGGCCCTCTGAGCTCCAGCACCTTGCAGTGTGGAGACAGCCCCTGCCAGCAACCTCCTCTCCAAGGAGGCCTAAACCGAGGCCTAGGCACAGGGGAAAGGCACCAGCGGGGATGAGCCTGGGGAGGCGCCCGGGCATGTATGGACCCAGTCCCCGCAGCCTGCCCCTTGGTGGCGCAGTACCCCTGGAGGCGAGGAAGGTCTGGGAAAGGCTGGCCAGGGGCAGGGGACCTGCTGGGTCCTGCCCCTGGCCTGTGGGGCCTCTGAGCACAACCGGCCCTCTCCCACTGGAAGACCTCCCCGGCTGCCTCCAAAGGCCGGTTTGCAAGCACTCCCGCCCACTGTTCCAACCAAGGGCGCACAACGCTCCCAAGCCCGGGAGAAAATCGCCTCGGGGTGGTGCTCTCTCCGGGCCCTTTCCCCTGAGCCTGGGGGCTAGGCAGGGGGTCCACAATCCCAGGCCAAGGCAGAACGACATGCACACGTCTGTTCCTGCCCCATGCACCGGCAGAGAGCTCGGGGGAGCCAGAGTCTGTCAGGCAGCTGCTGGGCTGGCCGCCTGTGTGGGAAGGGGCAGAGCCGACCTAGGGGCAAGTTGGGCCTCTTGCTCTCCCTGCTGCCCTGAGGCTGCTGGGACCAAAGAGATCTTGGGCATCCAGCCCCTTGCTTGTCCCTTCCCTCTGACGAGGCCCTCTGAGCTCCAGCACCTTGCAGTGTGGAGACAGCCCCTGCCAGCAACCTCCTCTCCAAGGAGGCCTCAACCGAGGCCTAGGACCAGGGGAAAGGCACCAGCGGGGATGAGCCTGGGGAGGCGCCCGGGCATGTCTGGACCCAGTCCCCGCAGCCTGCCCCTTGGTGGGGCAGTACCCCCGGAGGCCAGGAAGGTCTGGGCAAGGCTGGCCACGGGCAGGGGCCCTGCTGGGTCCTGCCCCTGGCCTGTGTGGCCTCTGAGCACAACCGGCCCTCTCCCACTGGAAGACCTCCCCGGCTGCCTCCAAAGGCTGGTTTGCAAGCACTCAATCCGGCTGTTCACGCCAGCTGCGCACAATGCTCCCAAGCCCGGGAGAAAAGCATTTTGGGGTGGTGCTCACTCCGGGCTTTGGAAGACCTCCCCGGCTGCCTCCAAGGCCGGTTTGCAAGCACTTCTGCCTGCTGTTCCCGCCACACGCGCACAATGCTCCCAAGCCCGGGAGAAAATCGTTTCGGGGTGGTGTTCTCTCTGGGCCCAAGAAAGACCTCCCGGGCTGCCCCCAAATGCCGGTTTGCAAGCACTCCCACTCGCTGTTCCCGCCATCCGTGCAAATGCTCCAAGCCCAGGAGAAAAGCCCTTCAGGGTGGTGCTCTCTCCCGGCCCTTGGAAGACCTCCCCGGCTGCCTCCAAAGGCTGGATTTCAAGTACTCCCTCCCGCTGTCCCGCCAGCCGCACACAATGCTCCCAATCACGGGAGAAAAGCGCTTCGGGGTGGTGCTCTCTACGGGCCCTTGGAAGACCTCCCCGTTTGTCTCCAAATGCCGGTTTGCAAGCACTCATGCCCGCTGTTCCCGCCAGCCGCGCACAATGCTCCCAAGCCTAGGAGAAAAGCGCTTCGGGGTGGTGCTCTCTCCCGGCCCTTGGAAGACCTCCCCGGCTGCCTCCAAAGGCTGGTTTTCAAGAACTCCCTCCCGCTGACCCCCCAGCCGCACACAATGCTCCCAAGCCCGGGAGAAAAGCATTTTGGGGTGGTCTCTCTCGGGCCCTTGGAAGACTCCCCGGCTGCCTCTAAAGGCCGGTTTGCAAGCACTCATGTCCTCTGTTCCCGACAGCCGCGAACAATGCTCCCAATTCCGTGAGAAAAGTGCTTCGGGATGGTGCTCTCTCCGGGCCCTTGGAAGACCTCCCAAGCTGCCTCCAAAGGCCGGTTTGCAAGCACTCCCGCCCGCTGTTCCCGCCAGCCTCGCACAATGCTCCCAAGACCGGGAGAAAAGCGCTTCGGGGTGGTGTTCTCTCCGTGCCAATGGAGGACCTCCCTGGCTGCCCCCAAAGGCCGGTTTGCAAGCACTCCCACTCGCTGTTCCCGCCAGCCATGCACAATCCTCCAAAACCCCGGAGAAAAGCGCTTCGGGGTGGTGTTCTCTCCGTGCCCATGGAAGACCTCCCGGGGTGCCCCCAAAGGCCGGTTTGCAAGCACTCCCACTCGCTGTTCCCGCCATCCGCGCACAATGCTCCCAAGCCCGGGAGAAAAGCATTTTGGGGTGGTGCTCACACCGGGCCCTGGAAGACCTCCCCGGCTGCCTCCAAAGGACGGTTTTCAAGCACTCCTGCCTGCTGTTCCCGCCACCCGCGCACAATGCTCCCAAGCCCGGGAGAAAAGCGCTTCGGGGTGGTGCTCTCTACAGGCCCTTGGAAGACCTCCCCGGCTGCCTCCAAAGGCCGGTTTGCAAGGACTCCTTCCTGCTGTTCCCGCCATCCGCGCACAATGCTCCCAAGCCCGGGAGAAAAGCATTTTGGGGTGGTGCTCACACCGGGCCCTGGAAGACCTCCCCGGCTGCCTCCAAAGGACGGTTTTCAAGCACTCCTGCCTGCTGTTCCCGCCACCCGCGCAGAATGCTCCCAAGCGCGGGAGAAAAGCGCTTCGGGGTGGTGCTCTCTACAGGCCCTTGGAAGACCTCCCCGGCTGCCTCCAAAGGCCGGTTTGCAAGCACTCCCGCCCGCTGTTCCCGCCAGGCACGCACAATGCTCCCAAGCCCGGGAGAAAAGCGCTTCGGGGTGGTGCTCTCTCCGGGCCCTTGCCCCTGAGCCTGGGGGCCAGGCAGGGGGAACACACTCCCAGGCCAAGGCAGAACGATATGCACACGTCTGTTCCTGCCCCCTACACCGGCAGAGAGCTCGGGGGAGCCAGAGACTGCCAGGCTGCTGCTGGGCTGGCTGCCTGTGTGGGATGGGGCAGAGCCGATCTAGGGGCAAGTTGGGCCTCTTGCTCTAACTGCTGGCCTGAGGCTGCTGGGTCAAAGAGGTCTTGGGCATCCAGCCCTTTGCTGGTCCCTTCCCTCTGACGAGGCCCTCTGAGCTCCAGCACCTTGCAGTGTGGAGACAGCCCCTGCCAGCAACCTCCTCTCCAAAGAGGCCTCAACCGAGGCCTACGCCCAGGGGAAAAGCACCAGCGGGGATGATCCTGGGGCGGCGCACGGACATGTCTGGACCCAGTCCCCGCAGCCTGCCCCTTGGTGGGGCAGTACCCCCGGAGGCCAGGAAGGTCTGGGCAAGGCTGGCCAGGGGCAGGGTCCCTGCTGGGTCCTGCCCCTGGCCTGTGAGGCCTCTGAGCACAACCGGCACTCTCCCACTGGAAGACCTCCCCAGCTGCCTCCAAAGTCCTGTTTGCAAACACTCCCGCCCGCTGTTCACGCCAGGCTCGCACAATGCTCCCAAGCCCGGGAGAAAAGCGCTTTGGGGTGGTGCTCTCTCCGGGCCCTTGCCCCTGAGCCTGGGGGCCAGGCAGTGGGTCCACACTCCCAGACCAAGGCAGAACCACATGCACACGTCTGTTCCTGACACCTGCACCGGCAGAGAGCTCGGGGGAGCCAGAGTCTGTCAGGCAGGTGCTGGGCTGGCCGCCTGTGTGGGAAGGGGCAGAGCCGACCTAGGGGCAAGTTGGGCCTCTTCCTCTCCCTGCTGCCCTGAGGCTGCTGGGCCAAAGACGTCTTGGGCATCCAGCCCCTTGTTGGTCCCTTCCCTCTGACGAGGCCCTCTGAGCTCCAGCACCTTGCAGTGTGGAGACAGCCCCTGCCAGCAACCTCCTCTCCAATGAGGCCTCAACCGAGGCCTAGGTCCAGGGGAAAGGCACCAGCGGGGATGAGCCTGGGGAGGCGCCCGGGCATGTCTGGACCCAGTCCCCGCAGCCTGCCCCTTGGTGGGGCAGTACCCCCGGAGGCCAGGAAGGTCTGGGCAAGGCTGCCAGGGGCAGGGACAGCGCTGGGTCCTGCCCCTGGCCTGTGGGACGTCTGAGCACAACCGGCACTCTCCCGCTGGAAGACCTCCCCGGCTGCCTCCAAAGGCCAGTTTGCAAGCACTCCCGCCCGCTGTTCCCGCCAGGCACGCACAATGCTCCCAAGCCCGGGAGAAAAGCATTTTGGGGTGGTGCTCACTCCGGGCTTTGGAAGACCTCCCCGGCTGCCTCCAAGGCCGGTTTGCAAGCACTTCTGCCTGCTGTTCCCGCCACCCGCGCACAATGCTCCCAAGCCCGGGAGAAAATCGTTTCGGGGTGGTGTTCTCTCTGGGCCCAAGAAAGACCTCCCGGGCTGCCCCCAAATGCCGGTTTGCAAGCACTCCCACTCGCTGTTCCCGCCATCCGTGCAAATGCTCCAAGCCCAGGAGAAAAGCCCTTCAGGGTGGTGCTCTCTCCCGGCCCTTGGAAGACCTCCCCGGCTGCCTCCAAAGGCTGGATTTCAAGTACTCCCTCCCGCTGTCCCGCCAGCCGCACACAATGCTCCCAATCACGGGAGAAAAGCGCTTCGGGGTGGTGCTCTCTACGGGCCCTTGGAAGACCTCCCCGTTTGTCTCCAAATGCCGGTTTGCAAGCACTCATGCCCGCTGTTCCCGCCAGCCGCGCACAATGCTCCCAAGCCTAGGAGAAAAGCGCTTCGGGGTGGTGCTCTCTCCCGGCCCTTGGAAGACCTCCCCGGCTGCCTCCAAAGGCTGGTTTTCAAGAACTCCCTCCCGCTGACCCCCCAGCCGCACACAATGCTCCCAAGCCCGGGAGAAAAGCATTTTGGGGTGGTCTCTCTCGGGCCCTTGGAAGACTCCCCGGCTGCCTCTAAAGGCCGGTTTGCAAGCACTCATGTCCTCTGTTCCCGACAGCCGCGAACAATGCTCCCAATTCCGTGAGAAAAGTGCTTCGGGATGGTGCTCTCTCCGGGCCCTTGGAAGACCTCCCAAGCTGCCTCCAAAGGCCGGTTTGCAAGCACTCCCGCCCGCTGTTCCCGCCAGCCTCGCACAATGCTCCCAAGACCGGGAGAAAAGCGCTTCGGGGTGGTGTTCTCTCCGTGCCAATGGAGGACCTCCCTGGCTGCCCCCAAAGGCCGGTTTGCAAGCACTCCCACTCGCTGTTCCCGCCAGCCATGCACAATCCTCCAAAACCCCGGAGAAAAGCGCTTCGGGGTGGTGTTCTCTCCGTGCCCATGGAAGACCTCCCGGGGTGCCCCCAAAGGCCGGTTTGCAAGCACTCCCACTCGCTGTTCCCGCCATCCGCGCACAATGCTCCCAAGCCCGGGAGAAAAGCATTTTGGGGTGGTGCTCACACCGGGCCCTGGAAGACCTCCCCGGCTGCCTCCAAAGGACGGTTTTCAAGCACTCCTGCCTGCTGTTCCCGCCACCCGCGCACAATGCTCCCAAGCCCGGGAGAAAAGCGCTTCGGGGTGGTGCTCTCTACAGGCCCTTGGAAGACCTCCCCGGCTGCCTCCAAAGGCCGGTTTGCAAGGACTCCTTCCTGCTGTTCCCGCCATCCGCGCACAATGCTCCCAAGCCCGGGAGAAAAGCATTTTGGGGTGGTGCTCACACCGGGCCCTGGAAGACCTCCCCGGCTGCCTCCAAAGGACGGTTTTCAAGCACTCCTGCCTGCTGTTCCCGCCACCCGCGCAGAATGCTCCCAAGCGCGGGAGAAAAGCGCTTCGGGGTGGTGCTCTCTACAGGCCCTTGGAAGACCTCCCCGGCTGCCTCCAAAGGCCGGTTTGCAAGCACTCCCGCCCGCTGTTCCCGCCAGGCACGCACAATGCTCCCAAGCCCGGGAGAAAAGCGCTTCGGGGTGGTGCTCTCTCCGGGCCCTTGCCCCTGAGCCTGGGGGCCAGGCAGTTGGAACACACTCCCAGGCCAAGGCAGAACGATATGCACACGTCTGTTCCTGCCCCCTACACCGGCAGAGAGCTCGGGGGAGCCAGAGACTGCCAGGCTGCTGCTGGGCTGGCTGCCTGTGTGGGATGGGGCAGAGCCGATCTAGGGGCAAGTTGGGCCTCTTGCTCTA